>NC_142502.1:21352500-21726875 GCF_057876585.1 Rhinolophus sinicus
CATTTAGAAAATGCATTTGAATGTCACTTCTTTAGAAATATTTATTTTCTTAATACTCTGGTGTTAGTATTCTTAAAGATGAAGGAGGAAGAAAAGGTGAAGAAAACAAGGAAAATAAAATACCTGCACCCTTTTTAAAACAATGTGATAAGAATTTTTTATCTTATTATTTGCACATGTCAAGAATAGATACTAAAATCATAGCGGGTTATGTGTAGGCTAGCATCTTTAAAAAGCCATACCTAATAAAATGTGGCATCTCATAGTAAGGACTACATAGGTGATAATTTTCTCAAAGTCCTTGCTTACAACTTTTGGACAAACTTTTTTTTTTTTTTAATACTGATTTAGGTGTACTTTTTAAATAACGTGGAATGCTATGGTGGGGATAAAAGGAAAAAAATAGTAAATAGTAACATAATTCATGGCTGTTTCCATTACCATTAAATCTGTGATATAAAACACTTTTTTTTAATTAGTATAAGAGTTTAACACAGGAACGTTTCGGTAATATAGCAAGATAAGAATTATTTTTTATAATGGTTATGATTTTTATTTTAAAAATAAATTTACCTTTGTTTTATTTTCTTTTAAATATATCATAACTAAGAGATGACTTTTAACGTCTAACACTTACGAACCCACAATCTGTATAATTAATACTAGAAAATTCTTGAAATGGGTTTTATTTTCTCTGAACAGCCTCTAGGCACATCAGCCTGTATTAATTAGAAAATAACCAAATGATTTATGGGTGACTTACCATTCATCTGAATTTTTTTTTACTATTGCCAGGTATAGTTATTTAAAAAAAAAAAAAATGAATTGTATCTTAAGCTTGAGTGAACAATTTCAATTTCAGTATACTGGGAAGTAGCATGGATTATTACATTAATGTGGCCCTGGGTAAATAATTTACTGATTACTACTCCTCAAGTTCTCAAACATTAATCTTAATATAGTACTGCAAAGTATAAGTTAAACTGATAAAGGTGTTTTTTTTTTATTGCTAAGAAATATACATTGAATACCCACTATACTAAGGGGTTATAAAATGAAAGCTAACATTTATTTAATATATAGCACTTTATAAAATTCCTCTTACACCTATCTTCTAATTGTTAGCTATCTTCTGAAAATATTTGTTTTTCCCTTCAATGGTTCTACTCTCTTAAGAATTAAATGTTGGTATTATTGATATTATTTAGAGAAGGGGACATTTTGGGGATTTAGATATCAGAGTAGAGTAAGACCCAGAGTAATCTTGTAGGTGATTTCATGAAAATAAAATTGAATATATAACATGTTACAATAAATTATAACAGAGATATCAAAGCAAATAGAAACAGAAAATTAAAAAAAAAAATTCATTCCACACAAGAAAGGATTTAAAGGGACCAATAAACTATAAGAAAATGTATATACTTTCCTTAATGGAAAGAAAGCTAGCTATTCCTGGGACAGAGACAACACCGGTTCTTGGTGTATAGATCACAAGTTCTTTACTGGCTTCTCTTTTTGCCATCTGTGCCTTCTATGGATTCTATACACAGCTGTGATCTATGGAACTGGAGAGCAGAAGGTGAGCCTTATTGTGTGAATAAAAATGTTTCTTTTGGTTACAAGTACAGGAAGGAGTAAGATGTCATTTCCCTCTGAGATGAGGAAGAATGCCAGTTGAATAATTTCATGGACTCTTTTGTGTCCAAAAGGTTTCATATCATGCTATCTGTGTCACTTGAGAGAAACTAAGAGACAGATTAAACTTTGTTGAATTCTCTTTTTGAATAGCTGTGCCAACTGTATCTTTGAAACTCCAGATTGGACCATGATCTACATAGATAACTCTAGACATTTTAAGGCAAGAAAAATTCCTTCACTTATTTCAAAAGATACCATTATAACCCCTATAAAAACAGTTCAAGCCCTGAAGCATGAAATTTGATTGCTAACTCATCTACTTTCATTGCTCCCTACACAGTATCATGATAATGTATTCTCGAATTTTAGTGAGAGATTTATTTCTACAACAGATTAAAAACCAGCCATTCTCTTCAGAAACACATTTCCCACTATCCTTTTAGATTAGAGAGAACTTTGTTAATAGCATTTAATGTTTCTGCATCTGGGTACAAGTTTGCTTATGCATTTGGAAACCGGGAATACCACAATGATACTTACTGGCTTTTGTAAAACTTCACAGAACACAGAGCTATATGTAGAAGTACAGAACATCAAAAAGGCATATGAATTATCATGTTTGTGCAACAAAAATGGATCTTTTGTATTTTTTCCGTGTGAATATGTCCACTCTAGCCCCAGTCATGAAAATCTAAGCCTAGAGATACAAATTCATATATATAAATATATGTGTATATATATATATATATATATATATATATATATATATATATACATATACATATATATACATATATATATACACATATATATGTGTGTGTATATATAGTTTAAACTGGGACTAGCTTGCTTACCTTCTTCACTAGAAAAATAAAAATAAAAAACATCCTTTCAAAAGTATAAGAATAGAAGCTATTGTTCATGGTGCACAGGCCCTGAATAATCAGCCACTCTGAGTTCGTAACAGAAGAGATTTGTATTTATCCAGAGTGAGAGGTAGGAAACTTTTAAGGCTCCCTATTTTCTTCATTACTGACAATGAATAATGTGGCAGAAAGTTAAGACAAAGACATATCTTTGACACAAAATCTTGAGCTATTAGAATGACTTCATAATGACTCCATAACATACCAAAGTGTTTATGAAAGTAAATTATAATAGTAAATCAATTATAGCAAATCGATAGCATATCTGCAGAGAAGAAAAATATAATTAAATCAAGGAAATTTTGAACTTGGTTCTCTGACTGTACACCCTTGAATGGATCCAGAACTGCCAAGAAAATTTTACCTTTGCTTAGTAAGTTTGCTTTTGATCATATGACATGTGCAATAGTTGTATTTTTCTTGTGTTTATTTTAAGATTAAGGAAATGAGTAAATACATTGATGCTCTTGAGAAACTGTACTTACACTGTGGGGAAAGGAAATATAAATATTGAATATGGACAAGGAGAAGAACACAATGTGGTTAGATTGGAACAGGTATTTGCAATTCTTTCTTACAAATTCAGTACTTGTTCATGATAAAAATTCTCAGAAAACCAGAACTAGAAGAGAATGTCCTTAACTTAAAAATGGTATCTAGGAAATACAGCAAACTCATTCTTAATAGTTAAAGATTGTTTTTTCAGGAATATCAGGAACAAGGCAGGAATTTTTACTAGAGTTCCTACCTGCTGGAATAAAACAAACAAACAAGCAACAACTAAATAAAGCCCTGAAGATTAAAGAGGAAGATTTACAGGCAAAGTGATCTAGTAGGTAGAAAATTTTGAATTTGTGAAAAGATACTAACATTTAAAAATGATTTTAGCAAGTTTGCAAGATTCAAAGTTAAAATGTAAAATAAATTGTATCTCTAAACTAGACAAGAATAATTAAAAAATAAAAACAGTTTCATCTACAATAGCATAAAAAAGTATAAAATAGTTAGGAATACATTTGATAAAATATGTGAAAGCCCAGTACTCTGAAAATTGCAAAATTTCTGAGACAAAGTAAAACTAAATAAATTCATAATTATACCATGTATGTGGATTGGAAGTCTCAATATTATTATATCATTTCTTCTCACATTTATCTATAGATTCAGTGCTATTTAGATAAAAAAAATCAGTGTATTTTTTAATAGAAATTGATCGGTTAAATATAAATATATTTGGAAATACAAATGACCTACAAGTCAAAGTCAATTGAGTAAAGTCCTAAGTTGAAGGACTTACACTTCATAATTTCAGATATATTATAGAACAGTAATAAATACAGTACAGTATTTACATAAAGATAAATGAATAGATCAGTGGAACAAAATGAGGCTAATACATGCAGGCCAATTGAGTTTTGACACTGATGCCAAAGTATTCAACAGGGAAAGGATAACCTTTCAACAAATAATGCTAGAATGGTATTTGGTCACAGTACCACACAGTTACCTCTGGACAGAAGTGACAAAAACATGAATTATTAAATCTAAGATCTATGATAAAGACAAAAACTAAATATTTATGAATTCTGCTTATATAAACTGGTGGTAACAGAGTAAAAGACTCTTGAATCAAAGACTTGCAAAAAGTGAGATTTATGAAGCTCTTCTTCACATTTCTTGGGTATTAGAAAGGAGTATTGTAAACAAAGTTAAGTATAGATTAAGACAAATAAAAGTAAATCTGGACTTGAAATGGAAACAGAATAATAAATCATGCCACAATCAATTGCTGAGTCATTATGTACAAGGTCAACTAATAGCATACGTTATGCAGAATGTTAAAGCGTCTTCCACAGTTACTTTAAATATGTATTCCACTACAGCTCTGAGCCTATTCCTAAATTCTTGTGTACCTAGCGACATATTTTGTGCATTATGTCTGTTGGTTTTTGTAGCTTTGAAAAGGATTTTAAAAGTATAGGGTCTTCATTAGCTCTAGGAGAGAAAGGCATCTTCCTTTTTTTCTGAAGTAGATTCACAGTGTACTCAGACTTAGTATGTTGGTATTGAATGCAATATCTTAAAACGGAGAGGAGGCAGGAAGTACAAGAAATGTAATTTTAAGTAAGAATAACTTCTCTGTTACTGTTGTTAAATGGCCAGTGAGTGGTAGTTCTTAACACAACTTCTAAAGTATTGCTAAAATTCTTACGAAGACAAAGAGAAAAAAATAAAACTTAACAGTGAAGAGATTTCCACTTCTGGGAAGATTGAGTAGATATATTTTCCCTCTTTATCCCACTGTATACTGCTAAAATGCCTATACATTATATATAAAACAAACATAACATTCTGAGAGCTGGAGAGAAGAAAACAACCAACTAGGACTTCAGGACCTGAGGAACAACACAGGGGTGAGTTCCCTGGATTTCCTTTTTTCTCATATATACCTTGTTTCCCCCAAAATTAGAGCTAGCCGGACAATCAGCTCTAATGCGTCTTTTGGAGCAAAAATTAATATAAGACCTGGAAGTATAGTATAGTATAGTATAGTATAGTATAGTATAGTATAGTATAGTATAGTATACCCAGTCTTATAGTAAAATAAGACCGGGTCTTATATTAATTTTTGCTCCAAAAGATGCATTAGAGCTGATTATCCGGCTAGGTCTTATTTTTGGGGAAACACGATACTATAGCAGTTCCTGGAGAAGTCATTAACCTGGAAATGCTAACAGTCACAGACAAAAAAAAAACCAAAACAGTCTCCTAGACAAGGCTGCTCTCTTTAGCCAGAAGACCAGGAAAGAGGCAGCTTGTCAAACACAAATCCTTTTTTTTTTTTTTTAAATAACTGTTCTTACTCCAGATAGATATAAAATAACTGTGGCACCATGCCCACCAAGGAGGTGGAGTGGAAAGTCTAGACTCCCACCCTCATAAGTTGAAACCACCTTCCAGAGTGGTGTCAGAGAAGGAAGAGAGAGGATCAAGAACACTCATCACCACTGAATGGTAATGAAGATGCTCCCTCTATAGCGTGAAGGAGCACTGTGTGGGGAGCCTGGACTTCAATAAATAAACAGTCTTCTAAGAATAATGACCTTTCTTCTGCTTACATGAACTGGCTACAAAGCAGTTCCAATATGGCTCTAGTTCCATACCCAAGGAATGAAATAGAATGAGGCATTTTTATAAACTGTTCTGTAATTTTGAGTTATTTCACTCTCTCGATTTAGAGATTGCATAAAATAGTACACATTAATATAAATATCGTCATTTAAAAATAGTGCACCAAGTTTTATTTTCGTGACTTACTGCAGTACTATATAATAACAAAAATTTACAGGGCTCAATTCTGTATTTACATGGAATAATCAGAGAGTTTTGCTTGAGTACAGCAAAACAATTAGAGTTATACAAATCAATGGATATATCAGTGTACTTTGAAAATTATAATTCTTGATGGAAAGAAAGTTGAAGAGAACAGTAACTTCATCTAGTCAGAACACTTAAAAACATTGAGAAATAAATGCATTTGATTGAACTGGAGTCCTACTTCATTGACTGAACATGGAAGAGAAAGCAATCAATGCTAAGATTCTTACCACAGTCGTGGGAGCTGTTGCGTATCTTTCCTCCAACTTGGGAAATATATCTAATTAAGGGAAGTTTGCCTTAACGATTTGCCATAGGATCACAATTAGTAGGGACCTCTAGGGACTGTGGTTTCTACGTAAGGTCCTCCAATTTGACTATACTGCTATCCAATATAGGAAATTAATGAATGCTTCATGAAAAAGATACATTGTCTGCCCTACTGAATCATTCCTTTTAAGACTACATTTCCCTTCTTAAATATTTAAGTGTGTCTCTACATCTTATAAGAAAAAAAATTCCAGATACTTCTTTTCATGTATAAAGTATGACTTTTTCATTTTAAGTTATGACAGATGGCAGCTGTCTTTAATAGCCAATGTGAAGATGAATGATTGCCTAGAGGTTCAGTCTCTATTCAAAATTTTTGACAGCTAACTACGCAAACTGATTTTTCATGTAAGAAGAACAGGATGCTCATCTAACTCATGTTTCTAATGTGTTCTACTCGTATATAGCAGTGTTTTATAGGTTTATAGCAGAAAAGAACATTGTGATAGGCAGCTTATAAAATAGCTCCTAATGATATCCACCTCCTGGTATAGACACCCTTTGTAATCTACTGCCCACGAGTGCAGACTGGACCTATGAATTTGCTTTTATAAACAGAAAATAGCAAACGTGAGAGGCTGTCAATTCTAAGATTATGCTATTAATGATTGTGACCCCCATCTTGCCTGCATTTTCTCTTTAGATCTTCTTAGCTTGCTCACTAGAGCAAGTATTATGAACTCCCTTATAACCATATGGAGTAGCTCACATGGCAAGGGACTGAGGGTGTCCTCCAGTTAATGACCAATAAGGAACTTACAGTCTACAAGGAACTGATTCTTGCCAATAACCGCTTAAGTAAGCTTTGAAATCAGATCCTCCTCTGGTTGAGTGGGAGATGTCTGCAGCCCTGGAGAAGAATCTGAGAAAGAAGAACAAGAAATGTTGAGTCTGGATTTCTGACCCACAAAAACTGCAAGAAATAAATGTTGTTGTTTTAAGCCATTAGATTTTAGGGTAGTTTGTTAGGCAGCAGTAGATAACTAATACAAATATACATGCCTATGATCTTTAAAATAGATGACCCTGTCCCAGAGAATAACCAACAATAAAGAAAAGATGGTATTACTGATATTACCAACAATTCTTCAGAATCATGAGCTCAAACATCTATACTAAATATTTCTGTTCTTATAGGGTATGCAACTGTCATTATATAAATTACTGTGTGCAAGTTTCATTCTCTATAAATAGAATGTAAAGCTTAGTAAAATTCAAATATCTGGCTCTTAATAATGTTAAGAGTTTGAAAATAATCAAATCAACCCCTAAATACTTTTTGAATTAAAGAGACTCCTTAAATACACAGACAAAAATTCTGCTATTCAATAAAAGAGCAATTTATAACTATTTTTAAAAATAAATTAAACCCGATTCTTTATATTAAAGATATAAACCTGTTGTCTGTAATTTATGCTGCAAATATTTGGCCCAGTTGACTTTTTATTTAACTAGATTTTATTTCTTAGAGCAGCTTAAGTTTCAAAGCAAATTTAGTAGAAGGAGATTGTCCATATACCTCCTGCCACCTCCCCAATCATAGCCTCCCCCACTAGCAATGTTCTCCATCAGAGTGTTATGTTTGTTACAACTGATGAACTTATAGTTGAAATTAGCTTCAATTCCATAGCTGAAATTAGCTTCACTCTTGGTGATGTACATTCTATGGGATTGGACAAATGTATAATGAATGACCTGTAGTGTCATAAGGTCGTTTTACTTTTCTAAAAATCCTCTGTGCTCCACCTAGTCATCCTTTCCTTTCCCCAAACCCTGGCTACCACTAATGTTTTTATTATCTTCATAGTTTTGCCTTTTCTAGAATGTCATGTAATTGGAATCATACAGTATGTAGCCTTCCCAGATTATCTTCTTTTACTTTATGTTCCTTCCATTTCTTTTAATGGCAAGATAGCGCTTTTTTTTTTCTTTTTTCTAAATAGCATATCATAGCATAGTTTATCTGTTTACCTACTGAAGGACATCCTGGTTGCTTCCAAATTCCAGCAATCATCAATAAAGTTGCTCTAAGCATCTATGTGCAGGTTTTGTGTGAACATAATTATTTAACTCTTTTGGGTAAATACCATGGAATGCCTTTGTTAGATTTATGGTGTGATAATTTTCTGTGTCAACTTGACTGGGCTAAGGTATACCTAGATAGTTGTTAAAATATGATATCTGGGTGTGTCTGTGAGGGTGGCTTGACGAGATTAGCATTTGAATTAGTAGACTGAGTAAAAAAGATTGCTCTCAACCAGTGTGGGTGGGCATCATCCATTCTGTTGAGGGTCCGAGTTGAACAGAGGAAGGATGAATTTTTCTCTCTGAGCTGAGACATCCATTTTTTCCTACCCTCAGACATCAGCATTCCTGGTTGTTGGGCTTTCAGACTCAGACCGGGATTTATACTATTGCTTCAGTTCTCAGACCTTTAGACCTGGACAAAATTACACCACCAGTTTTCCTGGTTCTCCTTTTAGCAGAAACAGATCATGGGACCTCTCAGCTTCTATAACCATGTGAGGAAATTCCTACAATAAATCTCCTCATATCTCTATCTGTCTGTCTGTCTGTCAGTCTGTCTGTCTGTCTGTCTGTCTATATATCTATCTGTATGTATGTATCAATCAATCAATTATTTATCTATTTATCTATCATATATCACATTGGTTTGGTTTCTCTGGAGAACCCTGACTAATTGATTTTGGTACCAAGAGTGGTTCTAGAGGAACAGAATTTTGAGATGAGTTTTCTGAATCAGTTCTGGGATTTCTGGAATTGGCTCTATAATCCAGTTAGGTATAAAGATACTAATGATTCTAGTTCCAGTAATAAAGAGAACATTGGTTGTCTATGGTGGTGTGAACTGTTGGAGATACATAAAATACCTACATTGGATACTCCTAATCAATCATTTATAAGAAACAAAGGGCTAAGTGCTATGCATATTGTTAGGTGTGGCCAGAGGAATGAGTCTCCAGAGACCAAAATTGGTCTATTAGAATTTATTTGGCATGTTTGAGCTGTGGGAGGTCAGGCTAGAAAAGACCATAACCTCCCTGAGCAAAAAGGGGTATGGAGTTTTATAGGAGGGGTAAACGAGGTTGTTTCCCCTCAATGCTTCAGGGGGCTTTTGTTGCATTGTCTCTAGTAACCAAGGGTTTCAGGGCATGACCAAGCCCTCCCCACTCCACACCTTGGCCCCCAGGCGTCCGTCTGGACCACCCAGGCCCACCCAGGCCCTCCCAGGCCCCACTGATCACAAGCCCCTAGGAGACAAACAAAGTACAAAGCAAGATAGGATAAGATGGTTTCTACATTCCAGGCAGCTTCTCCAGGCCTAAGGCAAACACAAGCCAGCAGGTACAAAGTACAAAGCAAGACAAGATGGCTTTTAAGATAAGGTTCCTGTTCCTGGCCTAAATATGGCCTAACACATTTGATACTTTCAAACATTTTTGGAAAACTAAGAAATGTAATGTTGGTTGGTTGCTTCTAATGTCACTGGATAAAGTGGTGGGGAAAAAAAAAAATGAGCTCAGGGATTTTACTCCCCAGCTTAATCACTGTATAAATAAACCAAGAGATTCTAGATGTGCCCTAAAAGAAAACCTTTTATCTCCTGTAGCTACAGGCTGAAATGGGTGAAAATCAAACTCAGAACTTCATTCTGCCATTGGCTGAATAATAACAGTTGAACTTCCAGCCTCACAGGGTGTCTACTGTTAGAGTGAGGGCATTGATTGGGAAGTAATGGATGCTAATAGTTTGGGTGGGGATTTTTGTGACGACATGGATGAAGCTGGGGACATTATGCTCATTAATTTTAATGAGTCTTCTTATCCAGTGCAAGAAACTGCTCTACCGCTGGTAGAAGTGGCCTCCCTAATCCCAAGGGAAGTGGCCTCCCTATCTCCAGTGCTTGGGCCTTTCCAGATTAGCTGAGGGGATTAACCCTTTATTACCTGAGGTAATGGTAATGGCTTCCCCTGAGGCAGTTGCCATGTAAGAGAAAACTGATTTTCCTCAGGACCTACCCTCACCACTTTTTGCTTCTATATCTGTGACTAGACCCAAGTCCTTGCAGACCTCTGAAGGTGAGGTACAAAGTATGATACATGATGAGGCTCACCACATTCCAAAAGAACTACTTGAAATTTCTAATTTATACAAGCAGAAGTCTGGGGACCATGTATGGGAATGGATCCTAAAGGTGTGAGGTATTGGTAGAAGGAATATAAAATTGGATCAACCTAAATTTATTGATACGGGCTCACTAAATAAAGATTCTGCTCTAATGTTGCAGCTTTCAGAGTTAGAAAGGGCTCTAACAGTTTGGTTGGCTGAAACATGAACAGAAAGATAAGTGAATTGGAAATGCCAGACCTCCCTTGTTTAATATAGAGGAAGGGGTTCAGAGGCTTTGGAATATTAGAGTAGATTTTTCATTTAAGATCTGCTCACCCACACTGGGAGGACCCTACATACCTTTCACTGTACTTGAAAAATAAGTATGCGAGGAAACTCCAGCATCCGTGAAGAGTTCTATGATTATCTTCTCTCTAGGCCAGTGGGAACAATAGCCACCCAACTGGAAAGCCTAAATGATTTATATAGTTTTAAAGTTGTTCAGGTGTATTTGATGGCCCAGGATGTGGTCAGATGAATGCTTCATTTGAGCTTGAGAAGAATATGGATTCTGCTGTTATTGGATGAAGTAGTCTGTAGGAGTTGATTATATCCAGTTGATTGATGGTGTTGAGTTCAACTGTGTCTTCACTGACTGATTTTATGTCTATTGGGTCTGTCCTTTTCTGAGTGAGGGGTTTTGGAGTCTCCAACTATGGTAGTGGATTCATTTATTTCTCCTTGCATTTCAAAATTTTTTTTTTTTTTTTTTTGTCCTCCTCATGTAGTTTGACGTTCTCTTGTTAGGCACATACACATTAAGGATTGCCTGGAAAATTAACCCTTGATCATTATGTAATGCCCTTCTTTCTCACAATAGAGAAACTATCTTTAAAGGTAAACCTATGGTTTTCTCTTTAACACTGACTTTTGGGGTTTTAAAAGAGCATTTTTTATGAGTCTGTTTTCTCTCCCTTTTTAGCATGTAAGTTTGTTAAAAAGAAAAATCACAGGCCCAAAATGGTGTCACTTGTGCTAGAAGCCCATGGTGCCAAACCTAGACTTAATACCTGATCTGAGTGCAGTTTCAGCTTCTCCCAGAAATGTAATATTAATCAACCAGCCTGGAATTTTGTGGTTAACCACCAGGAAGATGATCTGTTTGATGGGCCCTCTCCATCCCCCATAAAAAGAAGAGGCACTTCACATGATAAAAACAAAACAAAAACAACAACAACAACAACAAAAAAACCCTTGCTATTCCCTTTTCCCCCAAATAAGAGATTCTGGTCTGAAAATAATCAATTTTTTCTTTTGTTAATAGCTCCCTTGCCCCCATCTTTCTGCCTATTAAATACCTCCCATTTTTGTACAATGCCTAGGAGTACCTTATGGTTGCTAGATGGGATGCTATTTAATTCATGAATCACTTAATAAACCCAATTAAATCTTCAAATTCACTGGGTTGATTTTGATTTTTTAACAAGTTGTATTTTTTATTCAACTTTTTTCAATTGTTGTCCTAAGATTGCAATATAGTTTTACAACTAACTCAAGTCCACTTTCAAATAATATTATATTGCTTCACAGGTAGTGAAAAATAACAAAATAGCACTAATTCCTCCCTTGTATCACTTTATCCCTTGTATTATTGCTGTCATTCATTTTGCTTATATGTAAATATACATAAGAACACATAAGTATACACACTACACACACACACACACACACACACACACACACGAGTGCCTGTGTATAGTTATATGTTTACATATAAGCAAAGTGCCTGCACACAACCACATAACCATATACAATTAACTACATTGTTGTTGCTGTTATTTGAACAAACTATTATCTGTTCGATCAATTAAGGAGAAAAATAAATATTTTTTTTTTACCTTTATGCCGTCTCAGATGTTCTTTCTTTTTTATTTACTTTTTGTTTGTTTGTTGGGTTTTTATTGTTTTGTTTAAAAAATTATAAGTGGAGAGAACAATAAAGCCAGAGGGAATATTATTAGTAATAAGCATGATTGAATAAACTGGAAGAAGCAGATTTTGGAGAACTTTGCTTTAAAGGGTAATGAGTTTTTATTTTATCCTGAGTTCGAAACAGCCATTCGAAATTTTATTAAGGAGAAAATATAGTGAAATTAGTGTTTTGTCTTCCTTTTCTGTATGTCGAGCCAAGTTTCTGACTTTTACCATTATTCTTCTTTCTAAAGAATTTCTTTTAACATTTCTTGCAAGGCAGGTCTGGTCTACTGACAAGAAATTCTCTCAAATTTTTTTTTTTTTTTTTTTGGTCTGAGAAAGTCTTTATATCTCCTCCACTTTGGAAGAATATTTTCACAGGCACGGAATTCTAGGTTGGAGGATTTTTTTTTCCTCAACACTTTAAATAGTTTACTCCACTTTGCTTGTTTTTGATGGTCTAGACAAGTTTGAGGAATACTGATCAGGTATTTTTAGAGGCTATCCCTCACTTAGTGTTGTCAATGTAAGAACTGTCCAAACATAAGATGTTTTTATAAGAGTTTAGTTGTGCCAAACTGACAACATATGCCAGAGAACAATATTTCAAATGCTCCAGAGAATAACAGTTTTGCAGCTTCTTTTATGAATTTGAAATTAAGAAGGGAAAGCATACGAAGGTAGGAGAAAGCAAGGCAGGGATTGGATTGAAGGATAGTTAACAAGATTATGTACGCTCTTCTAGCACTTCAAAGTGTGTTAACCTAGATGTACAAGAACAATGGACAGGGTGGGGGTAATACCTTTCACTAAAGAAGTTACAGGCCTGGAGTATGACTACCCACCAGGACCTGCCCTGGTAGGAATTTATAATCAGATCACCCTGTGAGGTGACTTTTCATACAACTCCTTTGTTTGCCCACAGTATTTTTCTGACATTTTTTCTCAAGATTAGATAAGGGTGATGTATCTTTGGGAGAAAGACCCCAGAAATAAAGTGCCATTTTATGAGTATATCATCATATTAATCATGATCACGAGATTGAGGTGATTTTAGTTAACTTCTTCCACTGCACATTACTTTTTTTTTCTCTTTTCATACAATGCTCTTTGGAAAGTCACTATTCACAACACACACTTAAGGAAGGAGAATTATGTTCCATTTCCTTAAGAGCAGAGCATTTATAAACTTATTTTGAAATTCATTTTCAAATTAGATATTTTTATTCTGCATTTATTAATTTAATTGTTTATGTCAGTATGGGTTTGTGGATATTTATTTTATGCTATGGGATATAGATTAATACTACTTTAGTTCAATTGCTCAGTGTGTCCCAACTTTAGCCATTAGGAGCTCTTTTTTGTTTGTTTGTTTGTTTGATCCTGTGTCCTATTGACACACTCCACTCATGTGGATTTTCTTAAATTTATTTTTTGAGCACATTCTTATTTCTTAGTACTACAAGACGCTCCAGGCTCGTCTTAATATTTCCTGCCACAGGTCTAGATTCACCTATTTCTCAATGGGACTCTGTTTCCTTTGATTGAATAATGGCAGAAACCAAACTCTGATGTGAAGTGTGCTCATTGCTCCTGGGCTGTCCTTATTTCTAGGCCCTCTCAGCTGATAAGTAAGAGTTAACAAACACGTGGATTAACTCATGCATCGACACATAAATGCTTCTATATGTAACATCTATGTCTATATTGAACATGAGTTTATATTGATGTCTCCAATTCTAATCCATTACCACATGATTCTTCCTAGCATTGTCCCCTTGTATATGTTACCTCCCACTCCAAGAGTGAGATGCTAGACTCCCATCATCAGCCCTCCATTTCTTTATTTTCTCATTCTCATATAGATATATAAAGGCATAACATGTATTGCTAACATGTAACTCTTGGGAAAACTTTATCAGCTAGAGTGCTTAATATAATTCCTCTGCCTTTAATCTTACAGACTTTGCTCATTTCCAAAGTTACTTAGGTCAGCACTTTTCACCCCCCCTCCCACACCTTTCAGCAAGGTTTTATACGATTTTATACGATTGTAGTACAGTTATTATTCTCTTGACACATTCTACATTATTTCTTAAAGTCCTCTCATCTTGAAATAATTTTATCTTGAAATAATTTGCCTTGAAATTAACTCTGTGCTATAAACTTCTATGGATTTAGAACAATGCATAGTGTCATGTATCCACCATTGCGATATACAGGAAGTTTTAATTCCCTAAAACTTCCCTTGTGCTCTAACTATTTTTTTTTTGTATGGAAGATGCAGTTCACAGTGGCCCATGCAGAGATCGAACCAGCAACCTTGGTGTTATTAGCACCACACTAACCAACTGAGCTAACTGGTTACTCCATGTGCTTCACCTATTTAACCCTCCTCCTAAACTCAAGGCCATCACTGATCTCTTTATAGTTTTGTCTTTTTCAAAATGTCATAAACAGCCAATTCTTGTTATTCATGGTAGTTATGGGTTCTGTAAAACATTGCAATTACTGGAGTAGTGAATACTGAACCATGGCTCCAAGCGGAAAAGCAGAGTTAGGTTCTTGCAAGCCTCTGGTCACAACATTTTTGTCAACCAATCTATACGTAACCTGTTTTATGTGTGTTTTAGTTTATAGAAATACCTTATTTAATAAATATTGTTGATTCATTAACATTGGACTCACAGCTAATGGCACTGTAACTCATTCTTGAGTGAACCTATTCTAACAGATGTATTTTCTCTGTAAGACACATCACAGCCTTCTTGAACTTAGCAACACTCCCATACTACATTCGGGGACCATTTTGATAGTGAATTCATTAAAAAAAAAAAAAAAAAAAAAAAAAAGCACAAAAATACAAAAAGAAAAAAGCCAAACAACAACAACAACAAACCACTAAATACATCGTGCATAGGATACTGGTTTACATTTTGAGAGTTAAAACACAGCAGCAGAATATAGCCTTGTGTGACAGCTCAGAACATGCATGTCAGGAGACAAAATTTTTCAGTGCAAATGCACGTGTTCCAATGACTGTAAAATCACCACAAGTATTGATTTTGGAGTTACAAATAAGGTTTAACAAGTAGGTAAATTCGTAAACAAGGAATCTTCAAATAAAAACGATGAGTTATAATTGGAATCATACAGTATGTAGTTTTTTCAAACTGGTTTCCTTTACTTAGCAATATACATTTAAGATTCTTTAATTTGTCCATGTTTTTTTTTAAATGGCTTTAGTGCTCTTCCTTAAAAAGAAAAAAATAAACACTAAATAATATGTCATGGTATAGATGTACCACAATTTGTTTATTCATTTAATATTAAGAGATATCTTTGTTGTTTCCAGTTTTGGCAATTATCTGTAAAGCTACTATAAATATCCATGCACATTTTCATGTGCACATAGGTTTTCACATAAGTTGGGTAAATTTCTAGACACATGATTGCTGGATAATATGGTAAGACTGTTTACCTTTGTGACAGTGATGGTTAAAATTAATGTGTCAACTTGACTAGACTATTGCGCCCAGTTGTTTGGTCAAATACTAATATAGATGTTGTGAAGATATTTTGTAGATATAAATAACATCTATAGTCAGTTGACTAAGTAAAGAGGATGAGCATTGATAAGATGGGTGGACCTCATCCAATCATTTGAAGGTCTTAAGAGCAAAAACTGAGGTCTCCTGAAGATGTAGGAATTCTGCCTCAATACTAACAAAAATCCTCCTTGTTTTCAGTCTAATGGCTTGCCTACAGATTTCAGGGTTGCCAGGCCCCACTATGTGTGAACTGATTCCTTAAGGTAAATCTCATAATTTATAGACACACACATATGAAGAGTGATCAAAAAATACAGGGAATGTTTAAATTTTTAAAAATTATTACAGTAAAAGACACATTGCCATTAATCCCCCTCAAAATACCCCCCCTTGCTTCGATCAAACTTATCCCATTGTTCTTGCCACTTTCTGAAGCAGTTCTGGAAGTCCTTTTACTTGAGTGTCTTTAGTTCCACTCTCATTGCTGCCTCGAAGTTCTGAATCGATTCAAAACGTTTACCTTTCATGGTCATTTTGACTTTGGGGAAGAGCCAAAAGTTGCACGGTGCCAGATCTGGTGAATAAGGCGGATAAGGACACATCATAATGCTTTTATTTGACAGAAATTGCCATATACCAGAAGCAACGTGTGACATGGAGTGTTGTCATGATGGAGGATGAAGTAAAGACACTCATGAAAGAGGACTTCCAGAACTGCTTCAGAAAGTGGCAAGAGCGATGGGTAAGTATGTTCAAAGTGAGGGGGAATATTTTGAGGGGGGATTAATGGCAATGTGTCTTTTACTGTTATAAATATTTTTATTTGAACATTCACCATATCTTTTGATCACACCTCGTATGTATGTATGTATATAAATACATACACACACACGCATCCTATAGGTTTTGCTTCTCTGGAGAACACTGAGTGAAACTGTAATAAACTGCTAAATTGTCTTCCAAAATGGCTGTGTCATTTTGCATTCTCTCTTTCAGACTAAGAGTTTCTGTTGTTCCTCCTTACACTGGAGGTTGGTATTGTCAGTTTTGTTTGTTTGTTTGTTTTGTTTTAATTTTAGAATTTCTATTAGGTATGCCCTGGTACCTCCTTGTTATTTTAATTTAGAATTCCCTAATGACAAATTACTATCAACATCTCTTTATATGCTTACTTGTAATCTGTACATCTTTGATGAGGTAACTTCACATTATTTGTCCATTTCTTTATTGGGTAGTCAGTTATTATTGTTGAGTTTTAAGAGGCCTTTGCATACTTGGGGTACAACTCCTTTATCAGATATGTGTTTTGAAAACGTTTTCTTAAAGTCTGTTGTTCTTTTTCTTCACTTAACAGGTTTTCACAGAGCAGACTTTTTAAATTTTAATAAAGTCTAATTTAACATTTAAAAAAAATTCATTGTGCTTTTGGTGTTGTATGTAAAAAGTCATCACTAAGCCTAAGGTCAATTAGTTTTTTCTCCTTCATTTTCTCCCAGATATGTTATGTTATTGTGTTTTATATTTTTATACTTTAGGCTGTGAAATAATTTTTACTTAAGTTGTAAAGTCTATATCTAGATTCTTTCTTCTTCTCCTCTTCCTCCTCCTTTTTCCTTCTCTCCCTCTTTCTTTTCTTCTTCTCCCTCTTCTTCTTGTACCTGCACATCTAGTTTGTCCAACACCATTTGTTTAAAGAACTATTCTTTTTTCATTTCATTGCCTTTCTTTCTTTGTCAAGGATCAGCTGATTATAAACGTGAGTCTACTTCAGAGCACTCTATTTTGTTCCATTGATATACAGATCTGTTCATTTGTTAGTACCACTGTCTCTAATAACTCTTGATTCATAGTACTCCTTAACATAAGGTATAAATCCTCCAACTTTGTTGCTGTGTGTTATGTGGCTCTTCCAGATCTTTTAGCTTTTACCTAAAAACTTTAAATTAGTTTGTCAACATCTACAAAATATATCCCTGGGATTTTTACTGTGATTGTGTTGCTTCTCTAGATCAATGTAATAAAAATTGATATCTTAAAAATATTGAGTCTTCCAACCCATGAACATTGAATAGCTCTCCATTCATTCGATCCATTTTGAGGTCTTTCATCAAAGTTTTATAGTTTTCTACTTATATATTGTGTGCATATTTTGTTACATTTATACACAGGCAAATTTTTGGTGGTATAATAAATGACATTGTATTTTAAATTTCAATTTCTAATTATATATATATATATATATATACATATATATGTATATATATATATATGTGTGTGTATATATATATATATATATATATATATATATATATATATATGAAAACTGGTACATTAATCTCATACTTGATAATCTTGCTATACTTGCTGAAATCCCAGAGGTTTTTTCCCCTAATTCTTTGGTCAATAATTATATAATCTGCCAGTAAAGACATTTTTAGTTTTTCCACTCTATCTATATAACTTTTATTCTCTTTCTTCATTATTTCACTAAATTGAAACTTTGGTATGTTGTTGACCATGTGTGGGTGTGGGGAGAGAGGACATTCTTTTTTTGTTCTAAATTTTAGGGGGATATGAGTTTCTTACCATTAAATGCTGATAGCTCTAAGTTTTGTGTAGTTCTTCTATACCAAGTGAAATAGGTGCTCCTGTATTCCTAGTGCTTAGAGTTTTTCTGTGTTTTATTTTTAAATTATGAATGGGTGCTGGATTTTATCATATGCATTTTTGCATTTATTGATATAAAGATATAAATTTTCTTCTTGAGATTGTGGACTTGGTGGATTATACCAGTTGATTTTTGAATATTGACCTTGCCTGCATATATGGAATAAACTCCAGTTGTAGTGGTTTATCATTCTTTTTTCACATGATTGGATTCAACTTGTGAATATCCTTTTGATGATTTTTGCCTCTATGTTTATGAGAGATACTGGCCAGTAGTTTTTACTTATTATTTTTTAACTTCTGGTTTTATTAGTGGTAAAATGCTGGCTTCATATAATAAGTTATGAAACATTTCCTCTTTCTGTATATTCTGGAATAAATTGTGGAGAATTGGTATAATTTCTTCCCTTAATGTTGGTTAGAATCAACTAGTGTAACTGTATAGACTGGTACTTTTATTCATTCATTCATTCATTCATTCATTCATTCATTTGATCATTCATCATTCATTTATCTTTGTGGTTGATGCTTTCTTTTGAAGACAATTGATATAATTAAAGATTAAATTTCTTTAATATATATAGTCATATTTAGATTATCTGTGTCTGTGTCTTTCAAAGAATTGGCTTACTTCATCTACCTTATCAATTTGTAGGCAAGTTGTTCAGTTTATTTCTTTAATATTTTTTAAAATTGATGGAATTAATAGTAATGATTTATCTTTCATTTCTGGTATTTGTAAATTGTGTCTTCCCACTTATATTAGTCTGTTCAGGCTGTCATAAGAAAATACCACAGACTGGGTGGCTCAGTCAAAAGAAATTTATTTCCTCACAGTTCTGTAGTCTAGAGTTCCAAGATCGATGTGCCAATGACTTGGTTTCTGATGAGACCTTTCTTTTTGGTTGCAGGTAGCCACCTTCTCACTGTGTCCTCAAAGTGCCTTTCCTCTGTGTGTAAACACACACACAGGAAGAGAGGGAGAGAGGGAGAAGTGAGAACGGAGAAGGGAGAAGGGAGAGAGAAGTCTCTGGTGTTTCTTCCCCTTATAAGGACAAAGTCTTATTGGATTAGAGCCCCACCCTTATGATTTTATTTAAAGTTCATTAACTCCTCAAAGGCCTTGTCTGCAAATACAATCACGTTTGGTGTTAAGGCCTCAACACATAAAGTTGAGTAGGTGACACAATTCAGTCCTTAGCACCTCTGTTTTTCTTGGTTAACCTGACTAGACATTCGTCAGTTTCATTCACCTTTCCAAAGAAGCAGGCTTTGTTGATTTTTATGTTAATTTCCTACTTTCAGTTCCATAGATTTCTACTCTAATTCTTTTTTTGCCCCCCCACCCCCGGATATTTGTTTTCTTTCTTTTCTTTTTTTTCTTTTCTTAAAGTTTGCTGGGGTGACAATTGTTAGTAAAGTTACATAGGTTTCAGATGTACAGCTCTGTAATACACATTGTGTGTTCACCACCCAGAGTCAGTTCTCTTTCCATCACCATGTATTTGGTTCCTTTTACCCTCACCTTTCCCCCCTTACCCTCTGGTAACCAATAAAATATTGTCTGTGTCTATTAGTTTTTGTTTCTTTATTTGTTTGTCTTGTTCCTTTGTTGTTTTCAGTGTTATATACCACATATCATTGGATGGATCTTGAGATTATTATGCTAAGCGAAATAAGTCAGACAGAAAGTCAAGAATCTACTCTAATCCTTATTGTTTCTTCTACTTGCTTTGAACTTAATTTGCTCTTCTTACTCTAGTTTACTAATGAGAAAGGTTGAATTATTGATTTTAGATCTTTCTTCTTTTCTAATATCTGCAATGTCACAAATTTCCTTCTTAACACTGCCTTCAATGTATTGCATGAATTTTTATAGATTGCATTTCATTTTTATTTAGTGCAAAATATTTTAAAGTTTCTCGTGACTTTTTGATCCATTTTTTTTTAGAAATTGTTTTGCTTAATTTCCAAATATTTCAGGATTTCCTAGTGAGAATATATTTTGCATGACATCTCTTATTTTAAAGTTATTGAGGTATATTTCAGGGCCCAGAATGTGACATATCTTAGTGAACACTCGATGCCGTCTTGAGAATAATATGTATTCTGCTGCTGTTGGATGAATTATTCTGTAAATGCCAATTAGATCACACTGATTGATGATGCTGTCCAAGTTAACTGTATCCTTATTTATTTTTGAGTGTTGGAACTATCGGTTACACAAATAGAGATATTGAAGTATCAACGACAATAAGCAAATTGTATATTCAATTTTATCTTGTTTGCCTCTTTTAGTGTTGTTATGTCTTTTGGGGAAGTGGCCCCTTTTTCATTATGTAACAACAGTTTTTATACCTAAAAATCCTTTTTGTCTGAAAATAATATACCTCCTCCTGATGTCTTCTCATTGGTGTTAGCATGGTTGTCTTCTCCATCTCTCACAGGGAGAACGTGTATGAGTAAGACAGGGAGAAAGCAAAGATTTGTAAGCCAGGAAAAGGGATTAAAAGAAGCCAACCCTACAGACACCTTGATACTGGATTTCTATCCTCTAAAACTTGAGAAAGTAAATTTCTGTTGTTTAAGCTACCCAATCTATAGTATTTATTATGTCAGCCCTTGCAAACTAATACATAAGATATTTAAAAAAATATTATAGACCTCTTTAGGATGTAAACTTGAATTAATAACCAAAATTGAAATTGTCACAAATATTTGTCTCTATTTTTAATAATATTATTGCTTGAAACCATTATAATATTATCTTACACAAGTTTGGAACTTTAACATTATTTTATTTTATGCATAATTTATCACAGTACCAGTTATTTATCACATCGCAAGTAATTTTTTTCATAATACATAGAACCTGTAATTTTTCTGTATTGTTTTTCTAAAGAAATCTTTCTGTTGACTTCCAAAATCAATTGTAATTTGTGTCTGAAATCATTTTTAAATTATACTGAAGCTACCCCAATTTTATAGTATGTTTGTTGTTTGCTTTTTTTGCTCTATGAATAATTGCAAACTTTTCAGGTCTTGTAATTAAAATATTATGGTAGAAATTATTCATAGATGGGATTTTTTTCTTATCAATCTACATATTATGAACTCTATTCAGTGCAGAAAAAAATGTTATGTTGTATGCTTGATCATAGATCATAGCCTCCGTTCCACATGCAATGTTCTCTTTTAAAGAGGAATAATTGTCTCTGTGTTTACATAGTGCATCTCTATCTATGTTTCCCCTGGATTTTGCTTCTGTCACCTTTTCTTTTTTCTTTTACCCTTGCCATTGGAGATTTTCTCAAACAGGTTCCAATAATCTATGTAGGAACCTAGTGTCCTTTGTGAATCCAATATTTGCTTAATCCTGTTTTTGTGATAATTTTTGAAACTTTACCTATCTTTTTTTATTCCTTGTTACCTTTTTATTCTGCACCATAATCTCATTTTCTTTTTCTATCCCCTTTCATTGAAGCATGATCTGAATGCTGCATATTTCTAATTTTTAAAATTTATCATTACATTGCTTTCAAAATTATGGCATTTATTTTTGTCCTCCAAGTGCTGTACTCATTCTTTTGTTCTGTTATATTTTACAAGAGTCCTTAAAGTTATTTTTCTCTATCTTTATAGATATTTGATTAAATATGGTAATATTCTATATTGGGTCCCCTAGACAGGCAGTATTTTATTTTATTTACTTATTTTGTGATCTGATATTTCTTTTTTTAATTTTTTAGCAATTAAAAAAATACTAAATTTATTGGAGTGACATTGGTTAATAAAATTGTATAGGTTTCAAGTGCAGAATTCTGTAATCCATCATCTAAATGTTGTGTTGTGTGTTCATCACCCAAAGTCAAATCTCCTTCCATCAACATACATTTGACCCCCTTTACCCTCTTGTACCACCACTCATCTTACCCTCTAGTAATCACTAAACTCTTGTCTGTGTCTATGAGTTTTTGTTTCTTTGTTTATCCCTTTCAGTTTTATATCCAATATGTGAGTGAAATAATGTGGTTCTCGACTTTTTCTGTCTGACTTATTTTGCTTAGCATGATATTCTCATGATCCATCCATGTTGCAAACAACAGTGTTTCATGTTTTCATATGGCCAAGTAATATTCTATTGTATATATGTACCATATCTTCTTTATCTAATCATCTATATAAGGACACTTTGGTTGTTTCCATGTCTTGGCCACCATAAATTATGCTGCAATGAACATAAGGGTACAGATATCTTTACAGATAAATGTTATCAATTTTCTGGGTAGATGGCAGAAGAGGTCATATGGTAATTCTATTCTTAATTTTTTGAGGAACCTCCATACTGTTTTCCGTAGTGGCTGCACCAGTTTACTTTCCTACCAGCAGTGTATTAGGGATACTTGTTCTTAACAACCTCTCCAACACTTGCTATTACTTGTCTAATGATAATAGCCAGTCTAACAGGTATAAGGTGGTATCTTATTGTGGTTTTGATTTGCATTTCCCTAATACATAGTGAAGTTGAGCATCTTTTCGTATATCTGTTGACTGTTTGTATGTTTTGAGAGCAGTGTCTGTATGTCTTGAGAGCAGTGTCTGTTCTGTGCCTGTATTTTAATTGGATTGTTTGTTTTTTTGTTGTTGAGTTGTATGAGTTCTTTATATATTTTGGATGTAACCCCTTATTGGAGGTGTTGTTTGCAAATATCTTTCTCATTTGGTTGGCTGCCTCTTTGTTTTGTTGATAGTTTATTTTACTGTGCAGAAGCATTTTAGTTTAATATAGTCCCATTCATTTATTTTAGCTTTTACTTCCCTTGCTTTTGACATCAAATTCATAAAACCCTCTCTAAGCTGAAGGTCCATAATTTTTGTACCTATGTTTTCTTCTCTGCTATTTATTGTTTTGGGTCTTATATTTAGGTCCAAAAACATACAATGGAGAAAGAAAAAGCCTCTTCAATAAATAGTGTTGAGAAAATTGGAAAGCTACATGGAGAAGAATGAAACTGACTGCTATCTGTCAACATACACCAAAATTAACTTTAAACAAAGCAATATTTTAAATTAGAAGACTCCTTAAAAAATGGAGCAAGAAAAATGGACAAACCAGAGTCTATCTCAAACAAGGTCATTACATTTTGAAGTAACTATTATTTATGTCCTATGAGGAGTTGTTATAAATATGACAGCTGTTTAGTTGGGAGAAGAAAGAACATGTTGAAAAGATGTAGCTGTCTTAATATTGGCAGGGCTGTAGTTAGGAAAAATAAGATTTTTTTTTTTTTTTTCTGGATGCAGAAAAGTACAAATTTCATCCTAAAGTATAAGAAAAGTATGTTAACAAAAACATCTAAGTTTCATTAATTGCTAATAGAGTTAGTTTTCTATCATAGGTGTTAAAGTACAGCCAAAATGACCCATTGCCAAAGGGCCTTTTGAAACAGATTCCTTATTTTGGTGGATGTTTGACTAGATGATTTTTCCTACTATGCGATTATATGTAAAAGTCAGAAGGAAACGTCAAGCAAAACTTGATTTTGTAATTTATATGAATTTACTATTTGAAAGAGAAGCAATTAAAAATTTATTTTCCTTCATTTAAAAATCTACACTTCCAAAATGCTAAAGTTTGATCCTAATGATACGGCTGATGAATGCAAATGGATTCTAAAGTAGTTACGTGTTCCAGTCCAATAATCATAAACAGCTTAACAACTTTCCTTTTGCTGTAGATCAAAGTAAACTATATTTAAGTCAGTTATTTAGAAGTAAAAGATATGCATAAAGCCTTAAAAATTGAAATTTTATTTATTAGGCAGAGGCAGATCATTTTGCATGTGCAAGATGTGTAACTTTCAAAATATTTACAAAAGTATTAATTGTTTTTTCTTCTTTTTAAATCTTTTTCTGATACATGATTTCAAATGATACCTGAATTTCTAATCAAATCTAATATGTTGTCCTCTCTTTAGATTATAATATTGCCACCAATTTCCCAGGATAAAAATCTGTTTCTTATAATGACTGATTTAAGTAAATAAAAATTAAACATATATCGATGAACTAATTATTAGCAAAATGTAGTTAAATTCTCTATGCTAACTTTCCAATTTAGAATGCATTCACATATCTCATTTGAGGTTATCCTGTGAGATATTATTTCTAGATACCTCAGAATAATTTTCCTTTCAAGTCAGTACCACAAGAGGCGTTTTAGCTATTCTAGGGAATAAAAAGAAGCTTCCTTTCTTGCTCTAATTTCTACATGTATATGATTTCAAAAATGACTTAGTCAATGCTCTCATTACCCTAACTGTGCCTGCATGCAATGAAAGCTACCCACACAATTTTCCACTGAAAATTACAAAACTTTGATTAGACTGAAGCTGGATTGCATTATTCACTTTTGTAGGTAATTAAAGCTGCATTTGAACATATGTGTGATGTTTTCACTCAGCTTTAAACATATGTATATGTGTATGCATTTTTACTTCTTAAGCAGTGAGTTAAATTTATAGTGCTATTTGGTATCAATGCAAATACAAAATGTGGTTCCATTCAATTAGATATAGTTGCATACATTTTCAAGTAAAACTATCTAACATTTCTTATTAGTTATTAAAGTTATTTTGACACAAGGCATTCAGATGCAAGATGTTTTCGAGTTAATTATGCATTTATCCCATGGGCACTTATCCATGAGTCTCAATGCCCTACCAGTGAAAATGCTAGTGTCTGGACCATAGTAATCACTTAACAAATATTTATTTATAAATAAACCAGAATGAAGAAAATAAAACCCCTGATCAGCAGATTCAATGTGACAAATTCCATATACTAATATTGTAAATTATTTTCATAGGTGAGTCCCTCAAATCCTGTTACAGCTTACATGCCTATTAGTGGAAAATTAATTTAACAGATTACAATGAGAAGTGTTAGGGTCCTCAGGAGTTTAAGAGGAGCTTAAATTATAAAGGGTCTACGTGGTGAAGGTCTCCAAAGGGAAGTTGGCTATATGCAGACACATGAAAACCCTCCCTGAGGAGTAGAAGATGATATGATTTAAAGTAAAGCTATATCTATATCTATATCTATATCTATATCTATATCTATATCTGGTCATGATTATTTTTTTGAAGTCTGGTTATTTTAGGTATCTGTGTCCTAAAACAATTTAGTTTTTATTTCTATATGGCTGCACATAATATCCATATATATATATATATATATATATATATGGAGAGAGACAGAGAGATTATTTCACTGCTTAAAATGCTTAAATTTAACAAATAATGTTTATCAAACTATATTAACACATTATGTTCAACATACTATGTTTCTGAATGTAAGAACATGTCTAGCAAGTTATAAAAATATATCCTTAAAATAAAATACTTTAACATATATGCATACGATTTATAAAAATATGTCCTTAAAGTAAAATACATTAAAATATTTGCATATGATAGGTACACTTCTTTTGCCTTTGGAATTTTTTAATTGGAACTATTTCATATTTTAGAATGCTAGGCATGGCAGATGTGTATATTTTAATCCCTTGTAAAATGTTGTCCCAGTGTTCAAGAAAAGCAATATCTCTCATAAATACATGTTAGTAATGCAAGTAGTTAAAGACAAAGAAGGTAATTTGCATTAATTATTCTCCCCTAGTTCTTAGGATACAGATTTATTTCGGCTTTGGGGAGTTCCACTAATGTTCATGATTTCATACTCATTAAATAAGCCAGAAGATATCATTTTAAAACTATGTATTCTTTTTTGAATTCTGGGCACTTTAGATATCTGTGTTCTAAACCAATTTAGTTTTTCCTTCTATATGGCTGCACATAATACCTTTGTACACATACTTCCATTAAATATCATATGAGTACTTTGTTAAATGTTTCTTTCTCTTTGGACACCTTTATTGAATATGCTTTCCATGCCATAAAATTCACCCATGTTAATTGTAAAAGTCAATGACTTTAATAAATATATACTTGTATAGTCATGCACTCCTCACCAAAAATCAATTTTAGAATATATCCATCAACCCCAAATTCCTTCATGCCTATTGCAGTCAATCACTGCTCTCAGTGGTATCCCCAAGCAATTGTAACGTGTGTGTGCGCATGTTACATTTTCTCTTTTCTAAAAATTTTACATAAATGAAATTATATAGCATGCAGTCTTTTGTGTCTTGCTTTTTATTAACATTATGTTTTCTGACATTCATCCATGTTTTTACTGACATAGTTCAAAATTACTTGTGAGTGCACATATTCATCCTATTTTGCTCATTCACCAGTTGAAACACATTTTGTTTGGTACAGTTTTGAACTATTATAAATAAGATTGCTATGACCATTCACATACAGGGCTTTCTGTGGACATGTTTTCATTTCTCTTGAATATTTTCCTTGGAGAGGAATTGCCACATCCTATGATAAGTATGGGTGTTGAAGTGTGTGTTTTGCTTTAAATACACACACACAAATGCACACACATGCACACACCTACTGCCAAACTATGTTCTAAAGTTCTGGTCCATTTTTCATCTCCAGTACCAATGTTTGAGAGGTCCTGTTTGTCATATCCTCGTTGTTATATGGCAAAATCAGTCCTCTTTATTTTAGCCATTTTAGTGGGCATGCAGTGGTAGCACATTGTGGTTGTAATTTTCATAGTTCTTTTGAGCATCTTTCTATGTTCTTATGTGCTTTTTAAGCACCTCTTTGGGCTATGTGTCAATTTAAATCATTTGCCAATTTGTTAATTGGGTTGTCTTATCACTGAGTTGTAAAATTCTTTATATATTCAATACAAGTACTTTGTGTGATTTATAGTTTGACAACATTTCCTCCCAGTTTGTGGCTTGCAGTTCCACTTTTTTTCATAGTGTCTTCTTAAGGTCAAATATCATTAATTTTGACAAAGTACAATTTATCACGATTTCCTTTTTATGATTCCAGCCTTTGTTTTTATCTAAGAAAGTTTTGCCTAACCCTAAAAAACAAACAAAAATGTTTCCTATGTTTTGTTCTAGTGGTCTTATATTTTTATATATTACATTTATTGCTATGATTCATTGTGAGGTAATTATTTTGTATATAGTGTGGGAAGAGTTACAATTTTTTTTTTTGCATTTGTATAACCAATTATTCAGCCACCACTTACTGAAAATGTTATACTTTCCTATTGAATTTCCTTGGCATCTTTATGGAAAATCAATTGACTATATGTCTTTGGGTCAATATCTGACTCTCTATGTTCCATTTGTCTATATGTATATCCTTATACTAATACCGCACTGTCTTGATTACTACAGAGCCCCAAAGCTTTACAGTGTTTTTGAAATCTTGTATTATAAGTTTTCCAACTTTGTATTACTTTTAAAAATTGTTTTAGCTATTATAGATACTTTGGAGTCCACATAAATAACAAAATCAGCTTGTTACCTCAATAAAATTCAGGATTTTGATAGGAAATATTTTTAATCCCTATATCAATTTAGAGAATATTGTCCTCTTAACTTTGAGTTTTCCAATACATGGAAAGGATATGATTTCCACTTACTTAGATCTTCTTAACTTTCTTTTACCAATGTTTCACAGTTTTCAGTACACATGAGTTGCACATCTTTTGTTAATTTTTATAATTTATTTTTTCTTTGATAAATATAATGCATAAAATTTTACTTGGGGGTTGATTGATAGTATATGGAAATACAATTGATTTTTGCATATTAATTTGTATCCAATGACTTTACTAAATTCACTTATTAATTTAACTAGCTCTCGTTAGGATTTCCTATATACAACATCACCTATGTATAAAGACAGTTTTACTTTCTCTTTTCCAATTGTATGACTGTTTTTTTCTTTGCCTATTTTATTGGCTAGAAACCCCATTCCAATATTTAAAAGGAGTGAGAGCAGATTTCCTTTCCTTGTGCCTGCTTTTAGTTTTCTAGTCGTTGCCATAAGTTTAAAATATATATTTAAACTTATAACCTACTTCATGTTATTATTATTAGTTAAAAAAATAGAAACCTTTCCTCAGAATAACTCCATTTCCTCACCCTCTTCTTTAAGCTGATGTGTGTGTGTAGCCTTCTTGTTGTGAACAGTCATGAGGATTTTAAGAAGAAAAAATATATGTCAATATTTTATAATTACCCTTATATTTACCATATTTAGTGTTCTTCATTTCTTCCTCTCCAGCTGAGTTAATAAATCTACTGTCATTTCCTTTCAGTCTGAGGGGAATTCTATAATATTTTCTGTATAGTAGGTCTTCTAGACATATCTTCTCTCAGTTTATTTATTTTTTTAATCAAGAACTGTCTTTATTTTACCTTTATTTTTGAAAGGTAATTTTGCTGAATATAGAATTCTTGGTTGAAAGTTGGTATTTGTGTGTGTGTGTGTGTGTGTGTGTGTGTGTGTGTGTGTGTGTAACACTTTCAAGTTGTCATTCCACTATCTGCTGTTCTCTGTTGTTTCTGACGAGAAATTAGTCATTAACAAATAGTTGTTCCTTGTATGTGTTGTGCCATTTTTCTCTTGCTGTCTGCTGCTTTTAAGATTTCAATTTGGTCTTGGCTTTCAGCAGTTTGATCATGTCAACACCTAATTCTCTTTTTTTTTGATCCTTCATGGATTTTACTAAGCTCATTGGATTTGTAAATTAATTTTTTATCAAAATTTTCTTATTTTTCAGCTTTTATGTTTTCCAATATATATATATTTTTGACTTCTTTCTCTCTTTTCTGGGACAGTTACTCATATGACTCATATGTTGGATTGTGTAATATTGTTCCACAGTTCTCTGTGTCTCCATTTATTTTTCTTCCAACATTTGTTTCTCTCTGATTTTTTATTAAATGATTACTACTAATATATCTTTAAATTCAGTGATTCCTCTGACATCTCCAAAATGCTATTTAACCCATGTAGTGATATTTTCATTTTAATTATTCTACATTATGACTATAGAATACTATTTTATCATTCTTAGTATATTTCTATTAGTGTTAAAATATTTTTTTCTTTTAGTTATTTAAAAATATTTCAAATAGTTGCTTAAAGGATTTGTGTGCTCAGTCCAACACATGTGCCCACATTGAGTCAAATTCTATTGACTGATCTGTAATTTCTATTGAATTTTACTTCACAAGGCTCTCAGGTCCACCCTCATATGGCAAAAAGGCCACAGAGTTACTACAGTTCCTACCTGAAGAAGTAACAGACCTTCCAAAGTGAACAGTTCTAAATTCGTTGTTCACTGTTTTTTGTTGTTTTTGTTTGTTTGTTTGTTTTAATTTTTAGTGACCTAAAAGTCCCTTTTGGGCAATTTAGTCTAGTTTTATATTTATTTTCTGTAGAGAAAAATTGTCCAAATATCTTTATACCACAATTATAAGAAGTAGCTCCCTAAATGAAGGTTTTAATCAATATATGAAAAATATTTTGAAGAGGGTGGCAACATATTTTCACTAGTAAACCTTCTGGGCAAAAAAAAAAAAAAAAGTGTTGTGCTCATGGATACTAAATAATATTGAGTTCATAAATTACTAATGACTTCCATCCCTTAATCATTTTTTGTGTATAATTTTGTACAAAAAAGAGCTTTTGTGAAACCAATAAGATAATTTCAGTTTATTCTCTGAATAGAATTTCAGAATTGCTTCACTAAGACTGAAATCTTTGCTTAAAATATCTAAATATTTGTTTTTCCTTTGATATTGTTTTTATAATATTGTAGTACGATTTGACATCTTTACTTTTCTATAATATTGTACCATAAAAATCCCCTAATTGTTTTGACAAAGAAAATGTCTTTTAATCTGCAATTTATCTAAAGAGATTCCTTGATTTGTTGGTCCTATGGTACATAGCACATAGAGATAACATTTTTCCCACTGTGTGTTTATAGCCGGGACCATATAAGTGATATGTTAGTTAATCTATTTCTTAAGCATTCTGAACAGTTCGCACAACTAGTCTCAATATTTCACTGCTTGGCAACTTGGTAGTGTCAGGAAATATTTCCTTAGATCTTCAGTATATCTCTCAAATGTTATCTTTACTTCCTTTTTTGCTATGATATGAGTATATATGTTTATGTGGTTTCCATCTTTGAAGTGCAGTCAATGCATTACAAATTATTTTGCTTTATTCTGATGTTGCCTTACAGCTGCCAAACCATTTTTTCCCCTGCGCTCTTCCCGGGATTTCACAAGGGAGTGCCTCGGCAAACTGAGGCCCGATGGAGAGATATCGGAAAATCTCCTTTGAGCGGAAGTCTCAGCAAACTGAGACCCGATGGAATTATATTGGTCCCCCCCCTTCAATGGATTCCTTGGAGATGTAGCCTGTGCGTGAAGGCAAAGTACAAGCTGGAACACAATGAGAACTTTCGGAGAGACAGCCAGCAGGCTACTAACACACAGATCTTGAGATTAACAATCTTTTACCTCTTTAGAAGTTTACCAGTAAAAGCTATGTATTGGCCCGATTCGGGGCCCAGTCCTTGAGGCTGAGTCCCTTAGCCCGGCTTGCACTCTAATCTTGGCTACTGTCTTAGCCCTGCGCCACCCTTTTCCCTCCCCACAACCCTCGTCGTGCTGTACCGACATTCTGATAAGGAATTTCCCTTAAATATCAAAACCTCAAAAGAAGTACCTTTTTATAACCCTCCCTCCTCGTTTGTTGAGTTACGCAGTGAAAGAGATATTTGAAAATATGTTTCAAGAAGGAGAGCACAGTACCATTTCTCTCATGAAAGGATCTTTCCAGTGAAGTAATAATGTGTGTGTATTGAGTCAATATAGGTCTATGAGAAATGGCTTCTCAGATGTCATGTCTCAGCTATGATTAGATCACATCCCCAAGGAATTTGGCTGTATTTTTCTTTCACTAACTTGAAGAGCAAAATAGTTATAATCTCAGTAGAAATCTATGAGTTATTAAGAACTTAATCTTAGAGAACTAAAAGCAGTCTGGGACCCCAGGGTTATCTAAAGATACAATCTCATGGAAAATATTATGCTTTCACTGTTAAGGGAGCTAGTTATTCAGCTAATTTTATATTGTTTTATATCAACTTTATTTAAAGATTTATTTTGAAAACTTGTAATTCATTTCAAACTTAAAAGTTAATTGAAAATAAGACCTCTTTCCTAAATCCATTTAAACAAGCAATCCTTATTTCTTATTCTAACCTGTTATCCCAAATGCCAGTGATTGATCAATTTTAATCAGTGGTGCCCACCTCTCAATTGATCTTCAAATCTATTAGTAGATGTAAATCAGCTTATTGGATATCTTTGTCTCAATATCCTGTAGGAATCTCAAGCTCATAGTATAAAATGCCTCCTTCTTGAACTATTCATGTTTAAGCTTACAAACCAGTGACCCATTGTCAAATTCTCACTTCCACTTTATCTTTCCCATTGACTTCAGAATAATCTGTCTAAACCACAAATTTGAGTAGCCCTCATAACATCAAGCTTGTCACAATTCCTTAGATATTGTGTGGTCTTTTGTGTTCCCATTCTTTTATAATGTTATGTCTATCTCTACATCCCTTATTTGTCCCTTGTGTACCAGAAAACATCTCCTGCAATTCAATACCTAGTTCAAATGTCACCTCATCTGAGATACTGTATTATTCATGCTCTTTAAGTTTGCAAGGAAGAGACATTCTCATGTTACTGTCAACAATGTCGGTTTATGGTACTCTTACAATGTAGAGTTTGGGTCATTATTTATCTGTACATTCACCCTAAAACTTACTGCTCTTCATAGAAGGCACATGGTTAATGAATGGAATTATTAGCTTTTTTATAACCATAAAACATTTTGCTATTATTTCTTAGGTATCAATTTTTAGAAAAATCCCACTCCAAATAAAACCAGGGTAATTTATATAACCAAATAAAATTAGAGAGTAGTACTTCATTTTTAAGTAATATATAGTTCAAGGTACTTGAGGGTGGAATGTTCATATTTTAGTAATTCACCCACTTATTTTATGTCCTCATCCAGTAGCTATTTCTTGAATTTCTGCATAATCGTAGAAAAAAGATATTTGGAGGGGGAAACATGGAAAATTTCATATGCAAAGACCACCAATACACATGAGACCTGAACTTATGTAGAATAAGTGTTCTAAACCTGATTTAACTGACTCAACTGATGTATTGGTTGGGTTTTGACCAGAGAAATATACCAATTTGAGTAATATTAAATATGAGATTTACTATAGGGATGGAATTACCTAATTGTGGAACTTGTCGAAAAATTCTAGGGAAGTCTGCTGGTGAGCCTAAAGTTGCTGTAGATCTGAACAGCTGATAGGTAAGAAAAAGCTTGACCTTAAGATGGAAGAAAGCAAGAACAAATTCGAACCAAGAGGGCAAAATGGAACCCATGTACGTCTTTAACTGCCTCAAACCCCCTAAACGCTAGTTTCTGGCAGAAGTTGCTGTCATCATCACCATGGGGCTGTGCATGTGCCTGACCCATAACTTGGAGCAGCTGAAACAGGAGACTTGTTGGGATCCAGCGTAGCTGCTGACCCAATAGGGTGAATCAATGTATTGGCAACTTGGGTCAGGTCTAGTGGAGCTCAGATCAGAGCATCATGAGGACCATCAGAATGAAGTGGTTCATGTTCCCTTTGCATCATCAAGCTTGCAAAAATTTCTGTTGTGCCCAAACCCTAATCCAGAATCACAGAGGGAAGTGAATTCCGGGCATAGCTAAGTTTTTAGTATAAATCTACTTCAACTGGATTCCTTTCTCTAGAACTCAAATTAAAACATTTAATTAATTAATTAATTAAATCAGCTTATTATACATGGCATTTCTTATGGTTTATTATTTATGTTGTTCAGCCAATGTTTCAAAACAGAGCTATGAAAAGTGGTGCTTTTGAAGAGATACTTATATGTCTTTGAGTTATGATTCCTCTGTTAATCATCTTATATTAGCAAACTGAAAACAAGAGTCTTTTCCCATAGTGAGATTTCTTTCTTTCTTTCTTTCTTTCTTTCTTTCTTTCTTTCTTTCTTTCTTTCTTTCTTTCTTTCTTTCTTTCTTTCTTTCTTTCTTTCTTTCTTTTCTTTCTTTCTCTTTCTTTTAATGAATCACTTTTTCTGCCTGTTAGGAGCCTTATGCAATCTTGAACAGCTTAACTTTATAAAAATAAGTATCTATTCAAAATTACACAATGGGTTCTAATATATACAGAGTTTAATCAGTGGTTAGTAATACTTTAAATGTTGCATTAAATTCCATACTTACATTTTCTAATACCAAATAAGCAAAACCATTACTTATATTTATGCGGCCAAATCAGGAGAATTGTGTGTGTTTTTAATAAAGATACTGTATTATTTAAGAATAGGACAAACTGAGTATAATCCGGTAATGACTTTCTTTTATAGATTGCTGCTGTAAAATGTAATTTTGTGTGAAAAAAAATCCAGTTTTGCAGTCATTTCTTCCCTTTCTGGGAATATTTGTTTTGTTATCACTTTAAGTGAGTTCTAAGCTTGACTATTTAAGAATGTCTTTGTTTTAAAATCAAGTCATGAAACGAAATTATTATCCATTTTACTAACCTTTTGTAATCAGAGAGATCAGTTAAACGCCATATTTATTTCCATTTAAGTATAATAATTAAGATAATTTCATTTATTGATATTGGACATTTTGTGGGAATGTGCAATGTACTGATTATCTTAAATACTAAAACCAAAATTTTTAATTCCTACTACAACCTGAAGAACCAACAACAAAAGCAAACTTCATGTCTGTGTGCTGAGTAACATGTCTTTTTCTAAGTTAACTTGTTTGGTACAGTAGACCCAAACTGGGTAAAAAAACAAAGACACTCAGAGTTTCCTCTAATTAAAAAAAAAAAATACTAACACCTCAGATAACAGTTTATACAAATGAAAATAAAAATCTTAATTTCATAATCAATGACTGTTCATACTTATGTAATATATGTTTACATGCATCATATGTAATATACATGTTCTTGTTTTCCCCTCTCTCTTTACAAGGGTAGAATATTAGAGTGGTTTAGGAGTTTGCATATTTCAAAGATGGCTAAAACAATTTCTTCCATTATGCATTCTCTTCTTACAATGCAGTTTTGACACTCTTCTCATTATGAAGTGGACTCTATGTTCTCCTCTTGGATCTGGATAGATTTGTGAATATGACAAAAATGCTACTCTGTGACTTCCAAAGCTGGGTCATAAAAGGCAAAATAGTTTTCATTTGATTCTACTGAGACAACTTTTCTTGGAACAGAGTGACTATGGTGTGTGAATAGTAGACTGAATAGTTTCACGTAGAGAGAAAATGAGACACCCCCACCTCCCTACACACACCAGTTTGCCAGCTATGTGACTGAGCCATTTTGGAAATGGATATCTGACCCTCTGTCAAGTGCTCCAGATGAAGCCATATAGAAAGAAATGAATCAGCCTCACCAATCCCACCCCATATTCAGATTTTTCAACAGTCCAGATTACTGTTTTTGTTTCAGATCATGAAATTAGATTATTAAAGTCAATTGAGTGTCCACCTACTTTGCTTGAAACACTCGCCTTTGGAATCCTGAACACCTTGTGAGAAATCTAAGGATATCATGCTGTCAGGATGCTCAGATCACACGTAAAGTGTATTTGTAGGTGAATGACATTTTCTTAGTTGATTGACAGTCCTAGCTGAGATCTCCAGTGACAGCCACCATCAACTATGAGCCAGGTAAATGAAGAAAGCTCTAGATAGTCTTGCCCCATTGGCAATGAGCTGACGAGTCATTGCCAATCTGTAACTCCTTTCCACTGGGTCCTTACATAACAAGAAGCAGGGAGAAACTGCTCTACTATGCCCTTTCTGAGTGCTGTTTCACAGAGTCTGTGAGCATAATAAAGCAATTGTTCTAAGCCATTAACTTTTATGGTTGTTTTTTACACGTAAATAGGTAACCAGGACCAATTGTGGTACCAGTAATGGGAAGCTACCTTTGCAAAATTCTAAAGCATATTGCAGTGGTATTGGTGTTGGTCAGTAGGAAGATGGTGGAAGAGCAGTAAGGAGACCCATAGTGAAAGCCTAAAGGGCATCAAAGACAATTTTTCTAAAAGCATAAAGGAACATTAAGAGGCTGTAGGTGAGGTTTAAGGAACATGAGGAAAATTGTATTGGAAATTGGAGGAAAGGAGACCCTTTTATGCAGAGGGAGCAAGTACGCGTATAAAACTGACAACTACAGTCATAGAAAATAGGGATGTACCAATGTACTTGATGATCTAGCTAAGGAGATTTCCAAGCAAAGTTTTGAGTGTGCTATCATTTTATAGCTGCCAAATATAAAATGAGAGGGGGGAAAGTTTTGTGTAAATATAAATGATCTTCCACTTGCTGAGTTTGCAAATGAAATTGTTTCTCATTCCTAACCTATCCTGGATGAAATTTCATAAAGTAAGAAATAGCCATAGGTCATAGATCAACTCCCGGACACCGTCAGGAAAATGTCTCTTGGTAAAGATGAAACTAAGGGTGCTGCTTTAAAACCATGTAAGATCTCAAAAAATGCCTCATAGAGCCTTTAACAACAAATGAAAGGCCTTCAAGGGATCTTAATGGCATGCTCTGTGGCCATCTCTATTAAAAAATAGAGTTTCTACGAATCTTGAAAGTATTTGTCTCGTGGTAGACTCAAAGGGAACCTTCAGTGAAAGGTTTCTGTGGATATGACTTTTGTCTAATGGAGTCTATTATAAACTGATACTCAGAAACACTACATTAAATTATATATATAAATAAATATATATATATATATATATATATATATATATATATATATATATAATATTGAGTGAAAAGCAGGAGAGGCAGTACAAAATACAGCAATGAGTCGGGTGAGAAAACCACTCAGTTGCAAACACATGCTATTTCTTATAGAAAAAGAAGGATGCCTCAGATGATAAAACCAAGACCTCTGAGCAAGTCCTCTGGGGCCTTAGAACACTCCCAGGCAGAAGAATTTAGGCCAGAAGGAACCAGACACATGTGCCTGACTGGATTCGGCAAGTTCTGTGGATCAGTAACTGTTGTGTGTCTTGTTTATGAATGGGAGTGTCTATATCAGCTATTCTATGCCTGTCCTATCATTGTATGCTTTCTATGTGGGAGCATATAACTTGTTCCTTTGGTCAATTAGAGAAAAATTGAGACATCAATTTGAGAAAAAATATATTCAAGGAGCTCTCCACAAGGTATGGGATCTGAGGCGCCTCATCTACAGCTGAACCAGATTTATGTGAGGAGACGCTAGACTTTTGATGAACTCGTGTTGTAATAGGAAAAAGCTTAGGAGCTTGGGGGGCAGTCATTGCTATGTTTTGTATGTGAGAGATAAATAAACTAGAGATTGTATTTTCCAAAGATAGTTATAATAATGCTTCCTATATCATATGCTTTTCTTATGATGTGTTTTTGATATCTCTCCCATTGAGAGTTGGGGTCTGTATTCTCATTTTCAATCTGGGAATGCTTGTTAGTATAGCAGTGGTAAGAAGACCACATCAGTGCATCTGATTATCTTGGAACACTTGTTTTTATAGCCCTGAGCTACCAGACAATATGTGTTGTGAAGAAGCCATGGCAACTTGGAGAGGCTGTATGCAAGTGTCCTGGCCAACAGCTATAAGAGAGGCCCTCACCTTTTGAGTCATTAAATTTAATTGATTTACATTTTTAATAATCATGACTATGTTAAGATTTATGTCCTATTTTATATTTAATGAACTTTTTCTCATTTTAAGAATATAGAAACTTATCTTCTGATTTGAAGATAATGTTAGGTCTGATGGTTATTTGTAAGTTATTAAAGCTATGCTTGGCTTCCATTGTGATTTTTCAGCCATTGATTTCTATATCTTTTCCTTGAACCAGACTAGCATTATTTTAAAATTCTCTTTATCCTGCTCACATCACCATCTCACAATATCAATATCCTCTGTGCTTTTAGTCTACAATAATATGCATATAATTTCCATTTCTTTTGTTTTTATTCTTTCTATTTTTAGATGACAATAATCTTCATTAAATTGTTCACTTGCCTTTATTTTACATATTTAATTTAGCATTTTCTTGATTCATTTATATACACTCAGTAGGCTGAACTCTAATAAATATTTTTGTTTGATAAATTTCATACATAGTTTAATTACATTTTATTTTAAATCTGTTTGCCATAAAAATAATAATACCTTACATTTCGTTATCTTTTACACTTTGGAAATGTTACTCCATTGTCATCTTGCCCTTAGTATTGTTTATTAACTTAATTAGAACTTTTTTCATTATTTTGGAAAATCTTAGTTCCCTCTTTATGTGTCTGGATGTGTCTTTTGAAAAGATTCTCTCTTTATTCTGTGATTGTATTTAATATGAGATATTTCATCTCTTTCTAATATTTGGATCTGTTCAAATCCTAACTCCTTCAAATATTTCCTCTGCTTTGTATATATTTTAATTCTTTCTAGGACTCTTATTTTAAGGAGTTGTATGTCTATCCTATATAGATTTCAAGTTCTTATTCCATATTTTGTATTTTTTCCTGATGATTTCTGGGAGGGCTTTTAAACTTAATATATCAGTTCAATAAGATACCACCTTTGGGTGTTATAAAATACTGCTGTTGCAATTTTTATTTCTGATACATGTATTATTGTTTTATAAAAACTGTGTCCTTTTTGTTCTTTATTATTTTCTCATCTTACTTCATGTTACCAATAATTTTTATGCTAGTGGTTTTGCTTTCCTTCCTCAAATACTTGATTTTTTTTTTTAATATAGCATATCCCTAGGGGATTATCAATAACTAGCACTGAAAGTAGAATACAGAAATAAGGGCTGAAGCCCCAAACTTTTGCTTGTTCTTGTGAATTTAATATCTGGATTGAAAATAGTCAAGAACAGACAAGAAGCTGCACTGAGATTTTTTACCTCCAGATTTTCTACAGGTCCTCAAAAAGTGTTACTCTGCTAACCCTTGAGAAAGGGAAGAAGAAGAAGACCACATGGGCTAAGGTATCAGGGAGCATCTTTCAATTTTGTTTATGTTTTTCTCCCAAGCCATGGGCTGGCAGCATCCTGGTTTTTCTTTATAGTAAGATCATTTAACTAAGTCCTACTAAGCACCAGTGAAATATATTCTCTATTCACGTCACCCAGAATATTATTTAAGTGGAAAATTACATATTTAAAATAACATAGTTCAGCAGTTGCCTTTATACTTTCTATTGGATTATTTTTCTCTTTAGATTCAAAGAGTAATATTCAGAAAAAGGAAAAACTCAAAGAAAACTAAGCACTGGTAGTATGCTTGTTTCATTATATTTATTTCCCTGTGGATTAATTCATTGCTTAAGTAACCCAGGAAATCATTCTTCTTTTCGTTATATGTTTGCTTTGATTTTCAGCTGTCCACAGATTTTTGATACTCCTGCTTTAAGAGGTGGAGCCTAATCCTGCCTCTTTTGTGTGGGCTGGACTTAAAGGACTTGCTTCTACAAATAGAATTAATTGGAAGCAACACTGTATGTCTTTAGGGACTACATCATAAAAGGCACTGTGGCTTTCTCCTCGCTCTCCCTCTCTTGGATTGCTCACTGAGAGGATGTGTTACCAGGTGTGAAGATATTCAAGCATCCTATGAAGAGGATCCACATTACGAAGAACTGAAGACTTGTTAACAGCTATCTGAGTAAGTCATTTTAGAAACAAATCTTCCAGCCCAAGACAAGCCTTCAAAGGATGGAAACCATGGCTGAAGCCATAATTGCAATCTCTAGAGAGATCTGAACCTAAAGCACACCAAAGCTGAACCTGAATTTCTGACCAACAGAAACTTTGGAATAATAAATATTTTCTGTTTTAAGCCACTGTATTTTGAGATAATTTGTTAGGCAGCAATAGATAACTAAAATAGCATCTTGAAACTAATCCAATTTGGTTTAATTTCTTATTTATATAATTTTCTTGTTTTTTCTGAATTAAGAATGTTAATAGTATGTATAGTTTAGTTAAGAAACCACCAAACTGTCTTACAAAGTACCATTTTGCATTACCACCATCAGTGAATGCATTCCTACTGTGTTTCCCCAAAAATAAGACCTAGCCAGACAATCAGCTCTAATGCATCTTTTGGAGCAAAAATTAATATAAGACCCAGTCTTATATTACTATATTATATTATATTATATTATATTATATTATATTATATTATATTATATTTATTATATTATATTATTTATATTACATTAAATACCCAGTCTTATACTATAGTAAAATAAGACCAGATCTTATATTAACTTTTGCTTCAAAAGACTCATTAGAGCTGATTGTCTGGGTAGGTCTTATTTTCGGGGAAACACAGTATTGTTCCACATCCTTGCCAGCATTTGGTGTTGTCAGTGTTTTTGATGTTGGCTATTTCAATAGGGGTGTAGTAGTATCTCATTGTTTCAATTTACATTTTTTAAATGATATAGGATGTTGAACATACATTTATTTGCCATTTGCCTTCATACATTTATTACACTTGTATATTTTCTTTGGTGAGATCTTAACAACTGTTTGTTAAGACTGTTAAGATCTTTTGCCCATTTATTCATTTTAATCTTGTTGGATATTTAAGCATTCTTTGTAAAATTTCTATACCAATTTTTTATCAGGTATATCTTTGCAATATTTTCTTCCAGTCTTTGACTTATCTTTTCATTCTCTTGGCAATGTCTTTAATGGATCAGAAGTTTTTAATTTTAATGAATTCCACCTTATCAATTCTTTCTTTCATGGATCATGCCTTTCATGTTATCATCACCACAGAATATAAAATAAAGATCTGTAATAATTATTTGAAAGTGTTTAGAATAACTTGGGGGACTTTTCCCCTCCAAAATGTAGAGGAGTTTAAATAATAATTTAGTAGATTTTAATAACTGGAAATAGAATCCTGTAAGAACAAATGTTTTACTCCTTTGTATTTCTATTAATGAAGGTTCAAATTATAAAACTCTAATATTGGTTCACTATGAACAATTTATATTATATATAAAGATAATTTTCTGATTTTATAGGTTCTTAAAATTTTATCATACTTCTCAGAAATAATCTGTTATAAAAATAATTAAATTATATAATGGCTATGTATTTTTTCACAGCAAGGAAATGGCACAGAATAACTAACTTTGAACTTAGGTACTCTGTCAGCTCTCCCACTAAAATTCTACATGTTCCTTAAAAGTCTCAAATCCATATAAGTCCAAAATTATAGGGTGCCTTGATGATTTTCACACTTATTTATTTTACAAAACTCCGTCAGTTACAGAAAGGATAAAAGGAAAATGAGATACAATCTTGTTTGATATGAATTATATTAGATTGTGATTCAGGAATATTAGATTCTAACCTTGGTTTCCCAATAGTTAACTATATTTTTGTTTATAAACTCTAGAATCTAAGTTTTCTCCTTAGTAAATGATAAAATTGGACCCAATATAATCCTTTAGTAATTTTTAATATTAAATAATGATCAGTATTCCAGTTTCAGCTCAGACATATACCAAGAGAGATAAAAAGAAGGTAGCTCCCACACTTACAACAATAAAGTAGAAAGACTGAAACAATGAGGGAAAAACAATGAGTGCATTGAGTATGATGAAGGTACACAGTTAATTTAGAAGAACAAATTAAATTTTTTTTCTAGGATTTTTCTCACATAACCATACAGACCATTAATCCAACAGAAACATTTATTAGCAGCACCAAGAAATTCCAAATATCCATTACTGAGTAGTCAGGGTTCAGCCATTAAAATTGAAGGCACTATAAATACTTCACATCTAAAACGGTTTAATGCATGAAACTACACACCAATATAACCATTGGGAAGTGGGGGAGTGAAAATCAGAAAGGCTGTTTTCAAGAAATTCTTAAGTCAAGGAATCTCTGGAAGCCATTTATGATTGCAGTTTCCTATCACACCTCAGAGGATAATTTATGTGCACAATTCTCAAAATCTATGGACAAAAATGCATGTCTACCATCTGCCAAAGCCCATGCATTTACCTTCTGCCACCACCTGAGAACAGCAACTTCTACTCATACAATCTCAGATTGCCTCTCACCAGCTGAATATAACTGAACCAATGAAAAGGAAAGTCAGGATATATAGTTTCCAGTTTTTATGCCTCTGTGGAATAGGAAATAGCTTACAAAGTTAGAGATAACAATATCTGGAAGGTACAATGGGAAGATACATTTAAATACAATAGGACTCCAATCTCCAAAAGTAATAAAGTAAGAGTAATAATGATCATATATCATGTACAGCTGTTCAATGTGATAATCACTGAATTTTTCCTTATCATATATTTTTTTCCCTAGACTTAATCTATATTAACTATTCAACAATAGCAGCACTATAAATCCTAAAGGAGAGAGGTGGAGAATAATATCATATGACTGATTTTTCTCTTCCTCTTCCTTTTACCAAAAACAATAACAACAAATAAACAAACTTCAATTCTGAAAGGTCAATATGTCTGATATGACATAAAATGAGGAAGAGTTTCTATACTGTGCTAACACTCTTCATGAGGATATTGTAGAAAGATTATTATTAATTGACAGGCAATATCCATCTGACAATGTTCAGCTTGGGTGCTTGAGTTGTTTTGGTGCTAGGTTACTATATATGATATGAGGAAGCAAAAAACATCTGTGTTCAGCATTTTTCAGAATGCTGAACTGGGTCTAATGTGTGGATACTATAAGAACATATATTGTGGGTCAATATTAGAAAGACTTTCTACATATTCAAGTAAATATAATTCACTGCTTCCTGTGCCTAGAAATAGAGTTTGATTTTGCCAACTTTCTAAGAACATATAGAGGTATCTCTTGCATTGGTTGTTTAACAGATAAAACATTCTTCCAAATCTTATATTCTAAATATTATTGTAGTTTTAATAAATTCAGTTTGTAATAAAGCAAATATGGCTTCTAAGATTAAAAAGAAGTTTTGTGTATATAATTTTAAAAACCTCTTAGTATTTGGTGAGTGATGAGCTCCTTGTAACTTATAATAGGTAAACTTGAAAATAGAATTGTGTTTCAGACTAAATGTGTCCCTACATAATTCAAATGTTAAATCTCTAACACACAGTGTGACTATATTTGGAGATGGTGCCTCCAGAAAGTAATTAAGATTAAATAAGTTCATAAGGGTGGAGCTCTGATGCCATAGAATTCAGGTGCTTGTAGGAAGAATCACCAAAGAAGTACATTCTACCCTTCTCTCTCCCTTTCTTTCTCTCCACCTTCTACCAGTATGGACAAAGAAGTGATCAAGTGAGCACGAGCACAAAAGCACTATACAACCCAAGGGGTGAGCTTTCATCACATGCTAACCTTGTTGGCACCTTGATCTTGGACTTCTAGTCTCTAGAACTATGAGAAAATACATTCTATTTGTTTAAGCCACCTAGTCTATGGCATTTTGTTATGTTAGACTATGCAAAATAATAATACAGAGTATAATAAAATTGAATTGCTGATTTTTCCAAATCAAATGCAATTTTTACTTTCTGTTTGGTTTGTTGGAATTGTCTGGAAATGGACAACCATCATGGTCACTCACTCAGAACTTGATATCTGTGTTTATTTCCAAGCATATATTTAATCACATTACTTTGTAGTCATTTGAATCTATGCTGTACACATACACTGAATTGTAATACTTTATGTATTGACCTTTTATCTATATAAGGAGATGTTACAAATTTCATTTAAGAATTAATTTCCTTAATTTAAAGAATATTAAACTTATGCAAATTCTCAGTTCTTCTAGATGGAAAAATAAATCTGTGACTTATTTTGCTAAGATAGTATGAAACAAAAAAATAAAACAGCCTCAATTTTGCTAAATTTTTACGATCACAGACAGACCATACTACAATGAACATTCTTATGATTGGTTTCAGTTTGTGTTCTCCCTCCCAAATACAACTGAATCAATGATTTGGACACAGAGCTTTTATTTTGGAGGAGACCCCAAGCACCACAAATCAGGAAATAAGGACAGGAAATCAGGAAAGAGAATGGTAATAAAGTATGTCTTAACAAGTTGAATACCTCAGTGAGCAAATGGAATGCAATTTCACTGGGTATTGTATGAAACATGCCTCAGGATTATTCCACTGAAGTACAAGAAGGCTGGCGCGTTTAGCACTGCCTCCTCATTCCTTATGTTGAGAACTGCCCTCAGCATTTGTATACAGGCACTTCCTGATTGCTCCCATGTCTATCATTTATGCCCCACTTGTTTCCACAGAAAGGACTAAATAAGAGAAAGGGGACATGAGGGTAAAGTCTGGCAGCAGGTCAGTAGCTGTTTATAGAAGTAGATCAACTCAGGACAAAAGAATATGAGCCAGGCATGAACAGCATGTACTTAATTCTTATGCATATACAAGATCTGACAATTTAAGTTTGCGAACTTGTCCTAGAAGTGCTACCTATCTCATTGCTGAATATCACTATGGTCACCTTCAAAGTGCTCCCCTTGGGAAGCTATACACCAATGACAGTGCCTAGTCCACCCTACGAAGCAATTTTGAAACATTTTCTGGAATGGCCATCAGAGCTGTCTCCGTGTTACCCTTGATGTCCCGAATGTCATCAAAATGTCTTCCTTTCAATATTTCCTTTTTTTTCAGGTAAAGAAAGAAGTAATGGGGCCAGATGAGATGAGTAGGGAGGGTGTTCCAATGCAGTTATTTGTTTACTGGCTAAAAACTCCCTCACAGACAGTGCCATATGAGTTGGTGCATTGTCGTGATGCAAGAGACATGAATTCTTGGCGAAAAGTTCAGGTCGTCTCACTTTTTCTCGCAGCCTTTTCAGCACTTCCAAATAGTAAACTTGGTTAAGTGTTTGTCCAACTGGTACAAATTCATAACGAATCGTCCCCCTGATATCAAAAACTGTAAGCAACATCATTGCAACAAGTTCGCGAACTTAATTGTCAGACCTCGTAGGTAAGAGCTTTTCTAGGGTGCACACCTGGTAATGTTTCCATTGAGATCTCTTATAGCTGCATCTTCCATGTCACCACATATTGCCAAATTACTCTCCAATTTGGTGCGGCCCAGACAGTCCTTCAAGAAATATAACAAGTTCCCATGGCTTGACCTTTTGCTAACATTTGCTGTTGTGAAGATTTTAAGTTACTTGCCAATTTGTTATTATGATGTAGTATCTTACTGTAGGCTATTTTAAAATGCCTTTCTGATTGTTCCAAAATCTATATCGCATCTAAATATGGTTCTAATAATTGTTTTATCTTTTTAGGTTGTGAATCTTATTATCCCCTTTATGCTGCATACATTTTTGTTAACAGCTGAAAATGTATAGGATAGATCGGTCAATACTGACACAAATACCCTGTTTCCCTGAAAATAAGACCAGGTCCTATATTAATTTTAGCTCCATTAGGGATTATTTTCAGGGGATGTCTTCTTTTTTCATGTACAGCAATCTACATTTATTCAAATACAGTCATGTCATCTTCTTCTGGAACATTGTGTGCTAAATGTTCATTATGTACTAAATATGTCTGTCTGGCTGAGATCTTAACTAGAGCTTATTTTCAGGGTAGGTCTTATTTTCAGGGAAACACAGTAGATATATTACAAGCCTTGCTTTCAGGCATATCTTGTGGGGATGTGCTTCCACCTAGAAAGAAGTTGTAGTTTGATGTTTTCTGGGTTTTGAGTATTCTTACTTGACTTTGGATCTTCTCTTTGTGCTGTTATTCAGGAGACTCTCTTACCATATTGGGATCCCAGCTGTATCCCAATATTATGTGTACAAAACACTTGTGGTAGTTGTCCCCTTTTAGGGGAAAGGGAAAAGATATGAGAGTTCTGTGATGTTCTGCAAATTAGTGCCGGGATATGGCATTCAGAAATGTCCCTTCCTGTTCTCTAGATATGCGTTGTCTCTAGTAGGTATACCATTCCCTCCACCAGTGTTTGACGTTTGTTTTTTCCCCCCTGCAATTCCCAGCTTCAGTGGGTTCCTACCAATGCTCTAGGTTACAATTTAGTTGTCTTTCACCCTGAAGAGTAAACATTTTGTTTAATAGGAGAGATAGAGAGATGTGTTCCGGGCCAAATTTGCTAGTGGCTGCTATCCTCATCCCCAAGCCAGCACCATGAGGGAAGCTTTCTCATGGTTTTACCAAGTAGTCCTTGGCGGTTCTTGTGGTATTCCTGGAAGAAAACCTTGCAATTGGATGTATATTGCCCTATGTCTGTCGGTCCAACTGAGCCTTTGCCAGTGCTTTAAAAATGTCCAGGTGGATCCTCCTACTGGCTTAGGTAGCATTTGGTGGTGTCTGTGCCAAATCTGCAAATACTCACTTTCTGTTTCTCTTTTTAGAATCTGTCTCTAGATTTCAGGTTAGCTGTTTATCCCGTGGTCCCAGTCTTTTATAGTTCCAAGAAAAGTCGTTAATTTGCGGTTTGTCTTTAGAGTTTCAAAAACACAATGCTAATGGTTTTCATCTTTTGTACTATCAAAAATTGAGGAAAAAAAATGTAATGAAATAGAATTAATGTAATATCAATAAATTTTGGCAAAGCCGCTCTATTTAAACTAACTTCTAGACTGGCCCCTGAGAGCCTGACTAGGCCCTATTCTGGGGCACATCCTCAAGAGTCCAGATTTAGCAAGAATCCTGCTGAGTCAGTTTAGTGAGAATCCCTCATCTTTGATATCTGGTCACCCTCAATATCTGATCAAATTCCTCATCTCCCACAATCCCCCAAGTGGTATATGTTCACCCTGGACTGCTTTCAGCAAGAATTGTGTTAGGTCTGTTCAGCCACAATCCCTTCTTACCCCTCATGTCTCCTCTCAGCAATGCTCCATTCATCGATCCCCTCCACCTTCTACTTGGATATAAATCCCCATTTGTCCATATTGTATTTGGAATTGAGCCCAGTTCTATGCTGAGCTCTCATTCCCCCTATCGTAATAATTCCTGAGTAAAACTTCTGTTCTTTTTTCCGTTTACTCTCTGGCTCTGGTTTTCCTTGATAATTCCCTTTTATGTTGTTTAATTTCTTCTCATACTTTACATTATAAAAGTCACAAATACAGTTTATCCAAAATTGGAAAAACAATATATCACCCTTATCTTAATCTTGGCAAAAGAAATATTAAGATAGGGTGGAAAATGGAGGGCTCTTTGAGTCTTCCAAATAAAATAACAGATGTAAAGTTATACTGCATCAGTTGAGGAACTACAGAGGTTGGTGTTCTCATTCAAAACCAGAAAAAAAATTTCCGTCCAGCAAACAGATTGGTGGTTAAGGTTACCTCTAAGTTGGAGAGCAAATATTTAATAAATGACAACAAAAAAACCAGCTCTTGATGAAATCAATGATTTTTTAAAACTATGTCATTGGAAAAGAAATAAACTTATTTTAAGATTTCACTTTATTCTTGTAGAATCGTTAACATTACTTCTTTATCTAAATTATGGCAAGTATTAATTAGAAATCCTAAACTCTGAAGGATGTAGATTAATTCTTTTTTCCAGAATTCACTAACTGTAAATCCCAGAAAACTCCCAAGGGCATGTTTCACATTTCTGGCCTCATTTAAGACTGAAATCATTTTAGGGGGAAATTCTGAAGAGCTTAGGATAAGCATCCAAAATTTCAATTGCTTTTCTGAAACCTTGGAATCCTGCCTGTTAATAATCTCCATGCTCTTTACTTAGAATTTACCCACAGAATCAACTGACAGGAAACTGCCCATCACCCTCCACCCTCCCAGCAAGACGGTGCCAAAACACTCATCAAAAACCACAATGACAAAAATAGACCCAATTGACGACTATGCAGTGACTAAGAAACGGATGTACTGATTTAAGCTCTTCATTTTTTCCCCCTTGTTTTGATGGTAGTGGTAAAAAGAAAGAGAAAGCTACGTAATAGCATCTGGCCAAACAGCTTGTACACCAAGTTCAGCCCTATGTAATTTAAAATATTGGAGTTCTTACAGTATCCCTGAAAAGCATGGCTTATAATACAAACACCACAGATCTACAGTACAGAACATCTAACTATAGTCATGCTGCTCGGCAGAGCTCGCAGCAACAGCAACAATAATAAAAGAAAATTCTTTTTGTACGGCTGAATGGCTGCACTAGAATTTTCAGTGTTCAGATGTAATTAGAAAACAGCTGTGAGGGAAAATCAATTGTTCCTGGTAGTCAATGGCTAATTTTCCACAATCAAAATAAAGAATGCAATATGACATGTTTGTAATGAGCAAGTAATTGTTTCTCTTTTGTTTATTGTTTCAACATTTTTCCCTTTATTTGTGGGAGCTGTCATTTGCTTGCTTCGGGACAACTTCTCCCAGTCTTTGCTTCTCCAATCTATATTTAAATACTAGCAACTGCCAAGCAGGCTCTGTAGGCCAGCTCGGTTTATTCAAGATCGCCTTGCATATGATGGTGATTTGTAGACTAGCAAGGGAATGTTGCCCTAGCTTTTATAAATTTACAAGAAAGCTTCCATAAATGGAATGATTATTAACCACTAGCATTTATTCATGGGATTTAACTTTGATTCATTCCACAAAGGTCTCATGTGTCAAAAAGATGCAGTCTCCAGAATTCATTGACCTGCTGCTCCAAGTGCCTCTGCATTGCAAAACAAAACAAAACTAAACAACCACAAGCCCCCCCCCCCTTTTTTTTTTCATATCCTTCTAACATTAGCATAGACAGGAAGGGATTGCAGCAGCAGATGGATAGAAAAGTAAACCTCTATGGTGCACATTTGGAATGTAGATGGATGGGAAATGAACTTCAGTGCTACAATAGACCAATGAGAGTAAAATTGTTTTATCATGCAAAAGAGTCTGTCTGAGAAACACCAGGAGGAATAACACTCCATGCTGCCTTCAGCTGATAAAAACAAGAAAAAAATACTTATATTATTTGGTGAAATTACCATGTATTGTTTCATTTTTATGCTTATATTTTTCTGGAACATTTTTTGAAAACTAATATAAGGGCAGTTTATGAATGTGAAATGAATAGTAAATAAGGATTGAATCTCAGTTGCTGTGTGATCTTGGGGCCATCCCTGTCTTAGTTTCCCTTTCTTTATAAGGGAAAGATGCTAATAAATGAGTGAACATGATCTCTTCCTATTCTAATTACTATGACATGAAATGCACTAATATGTTCATTAATATTTGTAAAAGTTTATAGTGATTGGCAGATGTTTGAAAGTATAGTTGAATTTCTCTCAACTTTTTGTCCTCAGAGTCCCTGCTCCAGAATCTGTGTGGTGTTTGTTAAATGTACTATTTTCTGGACCCAAAAAGGACATTATAGGCCAAACTAGCAGATTATGAAAAGAGAACTGTGTGCTTTTATGAAGGAATCTAAAATATTAACTGGGAACTAAAGTTTGAAAAACACTGGGGTAATTCAAATTAGCAACTAATAAATATTATACAGTTTAAACTGAAATACATTTTTCAAGTGGCACAGGTACCATGTGTCTTTTCTTAGGAAATTTCAGAAGACATTATCCTCTGTGATTATGTATCTATCCGCCTTTTGTACCTCAACATTTTAGTTAGAATACTGGTCATTTAATAGTCACAATCCTCCAAATGAACCTCATATTTCCATTTCTTTACCTGTGCTTTTCTTTAACTTCATCCCAGAAGGCCCTCTTTTCCCTCGATCCATTTTTTTTTCCTTTTTTTTTTGGAAAAGTGCTACAAGCAACATCAAGGTGTGTTTGTTTGATTAATTTTAGTTATTTTTTGTTTGTTTTGAATACTAGAATGGCTCATGTACAGTTTTAGGCTTTGTGCTAAAAGCCAATGGAAATTGGATTGGAAGATGAAGTAATAGAAGAGGGATGACATTTGTCAATATGTAATATATCATATCACATTCTTCATCTCTGTAACCAGAAGCCCAACATTCACCATCCTGGCTATATATCTGGTAAAAATGTCTTCTTGCCTGGTCACAAACACAAACGTATGACTTATGCTATGTTAATTATAGTCTGTCTTTCAGAAATTTGAAAATTCTAAGACAACACACACAGAATGAAGGCCTTAGAGTTAAGTTAGAGTTACCTCATGACAATCTGAAAGGCAGTCAAACATCAAACTCTTGTTTCTGAGATTCCCAGATCTTCCCTTTTCCTTGCTCTTCTCAGGTGTTGTTTCTTCAGTTTTTTTTTTTTTTTTTTTTTTTTCAGTCAACCCAGGTACTTTTCCAAGAAGGCTTTATCACCCAAATTTCCCCCTTATTTAATTCATTGGGTTTTGGATGCATGACACTGAAATAAGTTAAAGTAATAAATAATGTAATATATATGTTAGTAACTGAGACTGGATTTCAGTCAACTGATCTTGAGTGAAAGGTGTGGTTTCGGAATCCTACAGCACACCAAATTGAGGCCAATAAGGAAAAACAAACAAACAAACAAAAACAGGTAATGTAATAGCCATGATAGGTAGTGGTGAAATATCCAGTCAAATCTTGGTTTCTAATTCCCTGAGACCATGTTACCACTGTCAGATCTTCTGTGGAAAAGGTATTATAACTACATCCATAGATCACCTTTTATAGGATATAAGCAATGGCAGAACCATGGAGAGAAATAGTTGCTTCAGATACATTGGAATATTTACCATAAAGAATAACAAGCCCAAGTTTTGAAATTCTTGCATCAAATAATATTTCCTTGGGAAAATATGTGGCTGAAAGAAATTTGTGGAAAATATGTGGAATGAAACTTAAGTTGGACTCTAAGCCGGGCAAAAAATAAATACTAACTCCATTGGCAATGGGACTATAAGGATAAAATCCAAATTCAGAGATTTATTCTAAATGTTGCTGAAACATTGCAGAGGTTGGATTGGTACACAACTCAACTAGGTTTGTTATGTAAAATTTGGGTGTTGATTAGAATACACTGTCAGTCAAGTACATTGGGGATATCTTGGAATATGTAGATAATTAGGAGAGGCCCTTAACCTCAAATGACCTCTATTCTCCAGTTGAAGAAGTTTCTATTTTATATTCTTTGCTAACAGATGATGTGATTCTATGCAGGAAAGAGATCATTATTCTCTGAAATTCCATATCCAGGGCCACGTCTCTCATTGAAGATTTCTTTGTGGGGTTAATAAAATCCAATTTCAACATGGTCATAAATACAGAATACATAACTAACTTGGAAATAAGAGTTACATATATAAGTAATTACAGGAATTTGGTACTGAATGTCATAAAAAATCTTATGGGATTTTGCTCAGTGAGGGTAAATATAATTTTCAAACATGCTGTTGTTTTTTTTCTTTTCACATATGCACCCAGAAGATAATTATCTATTATTTCCTTGGGAAAATATGTGGCTGAAACAAACTTGAAGTGAATATTGATCTACATTATGTTTCATATTTTAATATTTAAAACTGTGTAATATAGACAATGCAAGGTAATGCCTCTGGGAAATAAGGATGTAGAATTAATTCTGTCTTCTACATACTGTACCTGGTCTCTATCCAATTCCTGCATCCATACCCAGATATTTTGTCTTCTCTTCTGTTACATAAGTTGAAATGTTTCTGGTCCTACCTCAGGCCAAATCCTCCACATATGCTCGGTTATCCTTTCATTTACACAAAAATGTTACTCCTGCAACTAATCTTTCTCCCTCTAAAAGCTGAGTTCTCCTGTCTATTAGAACAATTTTTTGGTCATCTATAAACATTTTTGATCTAAAAAAAAAAAAAAATAAAACAAAATGTTTCACCACATACCCTGTTCCCTAATTCTTAGCTTTTGATTATAGCAAAATAATCAAAAACATGTTTTACTCATTTCCTCTACTTCCTCTCCTCTGATTCATTCTTACACTCTCTGTAATTTAGATTTTATTCTCACCACTCAGTATGAACAACTCTTGTTAAAGTCACCAATTATATCTGTATTGCCAAATTTGAAACTCAATTCTTAGTCCTCATCCTAATAACTTAAAATATGTAACTGGAACAGGGAGTCAGTCACTCCCCCTTTTCTAAAAAAAATTCATTAATGTGGTGTCAAGACATCGCTCTTTTTTGGTTCATCATTTCTTCTTAACTTTATTGGCTGGCTTTTCCTTATCTTGTTGAATCTAAATTTAAGAATGCCCCAAGCTCTATTCATGGCATTTTCTCTCTCTACACTTATCCTCTAGCTGATGTTGTCCAGTCCTACGACTTTAATACTTTAATACCAGGTGAAAAATGATGTCTTCCAAATTTATGTCTTCATTACCAATCTTTCTCCTGAAATTCAGTTGCTTATAGTTAATATCAGTTGCTTATAGCTAGTATTTGCTTCGATGTCTAGTAGGCCTATTAATGTTATCATGTCTAAAATCAAGTTCTATATTTCTTTTCCTAAATCTCCAAATCTTTTCCCAAGAGTTGATGTTCTCATTGCCGTACAGTATTTCAATGTATAAGATACCACATTTGTATACCCATTTAATATTTGGCTTTTTCCCAGGTTGGGGTTTTTACAAATAATGCTTGCATGAACATTTTTTTGAAAATATATATCCTTTTCTAGATAAGGGCCAAAAGATTTCTGAAGTTGTGTATAGATTTACACACTCATCAGCAAGCAGTGTATGAGGTCTTCACCTGAGGCATGTCCAGACAACACTTGGTACTTTTTCTATTTTATTTTGTTATTATGGATGATTAGTAGTATCTAGTTGTCATTTAATATACATCTCCCTCATAACTAGTGAAATTGGGCATGTCTATTGGTCATTTAGTAAGATTCACTTCGTTTTAACTGCCTGTTCAAGACTTTTTACCCAATTTCTATAGGATTGACAATTATTTTTTTAGAAATTATTTAAATATTCTGGATGCAAGTCCTTTGTCAGAATTATGTATTGCAAACATTTTCTCTCAGTCTGTAGCTTATTTTGTCACTCTCTTAGAGATGTAAATATAGTTAAAATTATGTTTTCCCTTTATTGTTATGTTTGTGTCTTGTTTATCAAATTTTGCCTATTCCAAAGTCAAAATAATATTCACCTATGTTTTTGTCTAATAGCTTTATTGTTTTAACTTTTTATGTATAAATCTACAATCCATTTAGAATTAATTGTTGTGTATATTTTGAGAGTAAGGGATAATATTAATTTATTTTGATTAGGATTCTGCTAATTATATAGATCAATTTAATAAGAGTAGTGATAATATTCAATCTTCAAATAATATTAAGTGTTCAAATCCATGAACATTTACCTCTCTTTTATTTAGGTTTTCTGTAATTAGCTCAATAATATTTTGTAATTTCAGTGTAGATATTGGTTCATGTTCATTAAATTTATCGGTAGATTTATAATAACTAACAAGGCCATTATAAGTTGATTCATTTCTAAGTATTTCTTAATTTTTGTCAGTTTTTGGTATATAGCTAATTCATGTGAATTGGCCTTCTAAAAACTTGCTAAATTCTATTTATTCTAATTGTAAATTCCTAGGAATATTTATGACCCTATCCTTTGTGACAATTTTTTTCTTTCTTCCTAACCTTTATACATTTCACTTATTTTAATTGCCTTATTGTCCTGACAAATACTATACAGTGTTACTTGGAAATGGAGATAGGTAACATCCCGTTACATTCCTGACATGAGGGTAATGCTGAAATTTTTCATTATTAAGTGTAATGTTTGGAATAGGGATTCTGTAGTTAGGTTTAAACAGAATTATTTTTTCCTGATAGCTAAGAGTTTTAAAATGAAGTCATGTTGAATTCTATCAAACCTCCCCCCGCCCTTTTTTGTACAGCTATTCAGAGGATAGCATGATTTGTAAAGTTTATGTTTTGAGTGTGAAGTTGTTGCATTGATTGAATCTCAATTTTTGTGCAAATCTTGCATTTCTGGAATACAAGCAACTTGATATTTTCTTTTTCACAGATAACTGGATTTGATTTGTTAGTATTTGTTTAAGTCTTTTACATTTGTAGGGAGATTTGTCTATGTGTTCCTTTTTTTAATAATTGTTTTTATGACAGTTGAGCAACTGTATCCCAGTTTTTAAAAAAGAGCTTTTTCCTTTTCTAATCTTAGGAGTTTATTTAAGATTGCTGTTACTTCCTCCTTAAAATATGGAATTTTCTCCAGTAAAACAAAGTGGTTTTGAGTATTACATTCTGGAACATTTGCAAGATTCAATTTGTTTAATAAATAATGTGTCTTTAGATTTTCTTTATATTTTTTCAATTATAAAGAATCATGTTTTTGCTAGGAATCTACTCATCATATCTCAATTTTATAATTTCCCATAAATATGTTCAGACCTTCTTATCATCTTTTCATGTCTGTTGGATCTATAATGATATATTCTTTTTCATGTCATTTCTTTTTTATTTGTGTTTTTATTAATTTTTCTTGATCAGTCTTGTTCTGTCTGTAATTTTTAGAAAGCTTTCTTTAAACCAAATTTGATGGCTTTTAGTTTTGTCATAGTGTTTTGTCATTCATTGCTTTAGGTTCCATAATTAAGGCCACTCCTCTAAATTCATATGTTGAAACCTAATCCCCAAAGTGATGTGCCTTTGGGAGGTAATTAGGACATGAAGGTGGAGCCCTTATCACTGGGATTGGTGCCTTCATAAAAGAGACCCCAGAGACCTCCCTCATCCTTCCCATTACGTGAGGACACAATGAAAAGACAGTGTCTATGAACCAGGAAACATGACTTCATCAGACACTGAGTCTGCCAGCACATTGATCTTGGACTTCCCAATATCCAGAACTATGGGAAATAACTTTCTGTTGTTTATAACACATTCCAGTCTAAGGTATATTTGTTATAACAGCCCAAATGGACTAAGATACTCATTGAGAAATATGTAATAAAATTTTCCAACATGATTATAGCTCTATTTAACCATTTTGAGGCTATGTTCTTAGGAGCATATAAATTTAGAATTGTTTAATCTTGTGAATTAACTATTACTATTACCATGTGTCTTTCTATATCACTTCTTGAGGTTAAAGTTAATGTGTTTGATATTAATATAGCTTTCACTAGATTTGTATTTATACTATCATTTATTTTAAACATTGTGAGCTCAAGTGGAAAAATCTGCAGAATGCACGGCTCAAGCTTAAATCTCTGTACATCCTCATTCCTGAGATCTTAACTTTTCTTATGTCCTGGATTTATTGGCAGCTCTTAGTTCAATTTGGATTATTAGTCATGTGAGATGTCCAGAATTATTTTGGCTCTATGGCATTTGGCATTGGCCTTCTGGAACATATTTATGGAGGAATCAGCAAATTTGCTTGGAGAAGAAGCAGATATAAAATGTCAGCTCACTTCTCTGTGATTCCCTTACCTCTATAAACTTGACCCACTCAAGTTCTGTGAAATTCATCAGTTCTTTGAAGTCTCTCTCTCTCTCTCTTTCTCTCTCTCTCTCTCTCTCTCTCTCTCTCTCTCTCTCTCTCTCTCTCCCAGCTTTTCTTACTGTTCTTGTTTCAAACATTTGTTTAGTGCAAGTAATTTCATCATTGTCAGAAGAAGAAGTATTAGAGTAATCATTTAAAAATATATTCATCATTTAAAAATATATATCAGTCCTCTACTCAGAACATTCACATCACACTCAAATTAAAGCCAATGTCATTACTAAGGAATAGAGTTCATATATGATCTTGACTACTCAGATCTAATATTCTAGCACTCATCTCCTACTTCACTCTTCATTATTCTTCACCATTTGACTTTTTTCCTATCCCTTGACATTCCAAGTTAGCACATACTGTTTGCATTTCTTGGAATGTTCATCCCAAATATTTGCATGACTCATTCCTCCTCTATATTTAGTTCCCCACTCTAAGGCTATTTTACACAAGACCTGCTACACCAACCCATATCCTCCTGATGCTGTCTTATTTGTCTTAATTGCTCTTATCTCCCCCATCATAATAGATATTTATTTGGATTTATTCAATAGTTTTTATCTCTATCTCCTCTCTCCAGTAGATTATCTACTCCATAAAAATAGGGACCTTGTCTACTTTGGTCACTGTCCAATATCCAGCATTTGGAAAATTTTCTGGTATTATATACAAGGTATTTAATAAATATTTGTGTATTATGTCCTCCCACACTTTCATCTCATTTTGCATGGACTGTCCAGAACAATTTACCTCCTTAAGCACAGAAATAAAGATCAATAAGGAAATTATGGAATATTTATTAAAAATAAAAAGGAAAAGAAACAAACACAAATTACATAAGAATAAAACAACAACCCAAAAACTAATAACCAACCAACCAAACAAACTTTACTATAGATCATGATAGAAATTCTGGTATAGAGATTTTAATTAAATTGTGAGTTCCTGAACAAAAGAGTGTCAAGATCTGTGATAGATACTATCAATTACAGTGAGTGATAGTTTGAGCTCTGAAGAGAAAATAAAATAAAAAAAGACACTTAAAAGTAACAGAAGATTTGAGGTATAGGACATAACTGTACAGAAAATAAACACCATTGTAAAGTAACCAGCAAAAGTATTTAATGAATCAAAATAAAGTAATATTATGTAGCATTCTTAGGATGTATAAAAATAAAGACATCTTTTGGGAATATTTTGAATAAATTTTCTCAGCATTGAAGTTAAAAGCTAGTGAGTTAAATGTTAAATAGGAAGTGCAGATGCAAAAAGAGTGACTGTAGATTATTATCAAGTTTTTCCAGGAAAAAAAAAAAAGTGGTGAAATCATCTTTCTGGAGGAGGATTGAAGGGAAGTTCGTAGAGGGTTTTTATTAGAATGATATAGAGGTATGAGTTATGGGCTGAATTGTGTCCGTCTAACAGTCATTATTTGAAGTCCTAACCTCCTAGTACCTCAGTGTGTGACTTCATTTGGAAATAGGGTCTTTGAAGAGATTAAGTTTAAAAGAGTTCATTAGTATTGGCCCTAAACCAGTATGACTAATATTTTATAAGAAGAGGAGCTTAAGACATACAACAGAAACAGAGGGAGACCATTTAAAGACACAGGAGAGGATGACCATCTATAAGCCAAGGACAAAACCAACCCTGCTGATGCCTTGATCTTGGACGTCTAGCCTCCAGAACTGAGAGAAAATGCATTTGTTGTTTAATCCACCTAGCCTGTGGTATTTTGCTATGCAACCCTAGTAAACTAATACAGCATATTTTCAAACTAAGAGGAAATATGAAAGCAGAAAGATAAATGAAGCAGTATAGAAGTGGAGATAATTTATGTAGCAAAGACAAAGAGGTGGTAGAGGGATGTGATGAAGTAGAGTAGTGAGGTAGAAATTGGCAAACATGTTTATTAAATCTTTTTATAATAGCTTTTTAGCAAGTATAGTTAATAACCACAATAATACACAGACTAAACTTCAGTTTCTACTTTTAATCTTGAATGTCTCAGGCTAACTTCCAACACTCTACATACAATTTGCTTACTCCTCAGGGAGCTTGGCCTCTAAACTCCCTGTCACTTACATGGATATACCCACAGAGGAGTTTCTTTTGTCACTGCGGATCCCTTGGTTCCTTTCACATATATCCAACTCAAAAACGTTGTCATTACATACATAACTTTGAGTGAGAAATATGATCAATAATAGTGAAATGATATTTTAAAAGTTACATATATTTACAGGAGAAAATTTAAAAAAAAAATTGAAAGACAACAGTAGAAGTGAGATGTACTAAAGAAACCAGAGGACAAAAAAGTTTAAATTACTTAAATAAATTCAAAGAGCTAAGGCAGTTTGTAAACCTCTACCAAGATCACAACAACAAACAAATACCCAGGGATTTAGCAGAATTTAGAAATGAGCCAGAAAATAATAACCAAATAGAGAAAACAACATGAACATTTTCAGAAAGAAAACACTGTAGCCTTGTGTTTTGTTGGAAGATGGTCAAGGAAAATCTGAGGATCTGAATATTTGGGTTGATACAGACCACTGCTTAGGGCCAGTGCTGTGTGGACCAGACCTTTATTCTCACCAATGGGACAAACTCCAGCTGGATTGACTTAACTTGGGAGACGTACATAGTTGCATAAACATGTGCAGGTTCATCAAGTCCCTAGTTTTGAATCATATCATGATGTTTCTTTTTGTCATGTGAATTATTCAGGAATATTTGGTTGTGACTTGAGAGCTCTGTCTTATTATATATACTATATATAATCTCTGTCTTATTATAAATACTAGATGCAAAAGTAAGATGTCTTCCTTTTAAATTTATTTTCCACACTGCTGGTTTATGTTTACTAATCTGTTAACTGGACAGATGTGCTATTGGTTTCTGAATAATTACGTTTGGAGGAAAAAAAAATCATTGTTTACAGAAATGTTTGAAAAATATATTCTGTCTTTTCAATTAATACCAATCAGCATCAGAAGTTAAAATTCCAAGTTCAGAGTTCCCTAACTTCTTCACTTCTGTTTTCCTTCGGTTACTTATAGAATAGTGACCTCTCTGTTTTTTGCAGGGGATGATATTTAGATTTTAGAATGCACAAGAGCGTATTGTAATTCTCTGCAGGCAGCGAATCTCTAGCTATTGATATGTGTGCCATTTCACAAGACTCTCAGGCACAGCAGTGCTGCAATCCAGCAGCAGATTATGAAGACCTAAAACAACCTTCCATTCTGATTAATAAAACGAGTGAATCCTTTAAATCTATTTATTTTGTGTCAGAGGTAGCCTGTAGGTGAACATATATATTATATTTTGAAAATCAACAAAACACTTAATTGATTCCAGTAGCACTTGGAATGGTGGATTCATGTATAGAATATTGAATGAAGAGGAAAAAAGCAAGCATCTGAGTATAAACATTGAAAAATGGTTCAAAATAAAGAAAACAGAGATGGGGGTGCATAAAACAGACACTTGAGAAATTTTTCAAGCATGATTCTTTGTCTTCTTGAACTCCGATTTAAAGGTTGCTTAGCAACAGTGGCAGTAACAGCTGGGACACCCTTGATCTTGTTGTGTAAACTATTAAAAATAGGTGATGGAAAGTGGCGCCATGGAAACAATGAGTATACTGAAGCAGGTGTCTGTCATGCTGCTTCTCAGTTTAATGTTGGAGGTGTAAATTACAAAATAATAATTATTATTATTACTATAATAAAAATCTTTCATTCTTTTGGACTTTGGTAACAGATATTTTTCTTAATTTTAATAGTTTTCTTGTGATTTCCCAAGTATGTTGCTCTAATCAATTATTCATATCTTAATTGATTACTTGATATTTTGATTTCTAAATTCATTTCAAAGTGAAATGAACTGATTTCTAAAATCATTTCAAAAACAATTTCATGTTTTGATAACCAAGTTCTCATAGAATCCACTTAAACATGAATCAGTACACAGTGCTATATAATTATCGTTGTATTTGCACGTTTTCAGGTTTCTTACTAGCATTAATTTTCAAAGACTGATCACCTTATACTTATTTATTTTAGATTAATAGGAATCAGCCTTGAATAGTCCCTGGATCTTATTTTATAATTAAATGTTTTAATAATATAAAAATGTACTCTGATTATTTCTCATGGACTTTTTCATTATTTTAAAGCAAACAGTAAACAGTGCCTCTGTTCTTACTGTCAGATAGCTTTGTAAGATGCCACACTTGATGACCTAGAGGGGTCAGGTAAACATCAGTGTTGGTCAGAGGGGCACATTTTCAAGATTATCACCTAAATCAAGCTTTTCCTGCCCTTCAAGTGAATTTGTTTTTCTAGAGATTCAATTGAAGCACCATTAAAAGAGGAATAAATGTTAAGATATTTTTGTATTTAGAGCAGTTAAATAAAATATTTAGTAACCGGAAGGTCTATAAGACCATTACTACTCTTATTTCATAGATAGGAAACCGAAGGTCAGAAGGGTAATTAATTACTCTTAACTAAGGACACAGAGCATAATTTGTAGGGTAGCATATCTAATTAGTGATAAAGCTGAGATTTGAACCAGAGTTCTTTCCTGTCTATTATTATGCTACATTTAGCCTATTATACCAAAGATTTTTGGAACGTTGGATTATTTGATTGCTATTAAATAATGCTTGTGACAATAAGTTTCACTGGAATTTCTGCTCATTTTAGTTCTGTAAACTCATGCATTAAATAATTTTCTTCATAAAATTCATAGAAACAAATGTAAGCCATACAAATAAAGAATATTAAGAAAACCATATTCTTGTTCAAACACAAGAGAATCTGTTGGCACTAAATTAAAAAAAGAAACATAAAGCAGTGAGTGGTACTGAACTCTCTAATCTTCTGAACTTCACATTTAGAATGTGTCGAAGTTTGGATAGTGTAGAGCAATGGCAAAACTGATTCCTCTATATGAGATGGCTGGCTCATTGTTGGTAATCAAAGCACACAGTGGGACTTCTCTCACAAGAAAGGAGACACAAACCACTGCCTATGACTATGGTTTACATTATTCATATTGAATATCCACTAAAAATAGAATAGACAAAAGCATTTCCGCAAAATCACTCGATGCAATATTAATATGTAAAATTCAATAGTTTCCATGAAGTGCAATTTAAAAAATTAGAAATTGAAATATAGTATATAAAAATTATATATTTTTCAACATAAAGAACAAGGAATATGGAAATAGTATAATATAATATAATTAATATAATATAAGACAAATATATTTCAAACCCTATATATCGAAAATGATCAAACATTACTGAAGACCAATTAAAAAGTCATAAATAAATGGAGAGAAAGTATGATTTTTATATAAAGCAAGACTAAGTATTATAAAGATACCAATTCTCCCAAAAAAATAGCTATAAATGAAATGGCATTCCATTAACCTCTCGATAGTATTTTTCCTGGGACTTGGCAAGCTGACACTACTAAATCACATAGACGAGTAGATGATCACTAATTGCCAAGATAATTTTGCAAAAGGACCAGTATGTTTAATGGCCCTACCTTACCCAGTGTTGGGGGAATTCTGATTTGGCTCTTGTATCATAAAAAGTGCACTATCAGAAAAGTTATTTGATCAGATACATTTCTCAAATTAATTGATTTGAAAAATATTCACTGAACTCATAATTATATTTTAAATTATTCATTGAAGTTGTCAGGGGAGGTAAATTTAACTACTCAGAAGCCAGATTGGCTTGGCAGAATTTAAGATAGTTGTTCATTCTTCTGCGGCTTATTCTTATCACAGTTTAAAAGAAAATTTTCAATAACTTTTTTTCTAGGACTAATTTTAAACTTTGCATTATTTTGAAGAGAAAATTAATACGTTAACAACGATGCATCCCTCTTGAATTGTTGTGGAAAATGTTTGCATATTATCCTGCCCTAATTGTGCAGGTGTTTCAGAAGAAACACTTTTGTTCTGTGTTACTATTTTCAAAGGTAGCAATCCTCTTTGCTTGTGTAATTTTATGGAGCATTTGCAACTGTTGCTTCTGTACTTCTCACACAGGCAGAATCCTATTGTTTATGTCACCTCAGGAAATAAGGCTTGAATCCTTTCTGATTAACCTTCCATGAATCTGTGGTCCATTTCATATTTAAAATGTATTAATGGAGTATTTCTATTAATGAACAAATTATTTAATATAAAATATATATGTATATCAGTGGTTACCCACACATTCAAGTTGAATTTTTTCTTAGGTTCTAAATACTACCAAGTTGCCTAATTAAGTGCTCAATAGAAATTCAAATTTTTCTAGGACTATTTCAGTTACACTTAAAAGAGAAGTGACTTTGTTCACAATTGATGTAGAAATCTGCTTTTGTGGGTGAAGCAGGATTTGGGACTGGATTTGGGACCCAAATTGGTTTGCTTCAAATCCTGGATCCATCACTTCTTAGCTATGTGATTTTGGGCACATTTTGATTCTTCAATTTCCTCACTGGTAACAGGGATTATAATAATAGTAACTGCTTCACATGATTCTTATGTGGCTTAAATGAGTTAATATACATGAGCCTCCTTGGAGGGTGTGACACAGCCAACACTATCTGGGTGTCCGCTGTCGTGATCTGGTTGACAGAGCTGATGATCTTGCTCACGCACCAGGCATTCCCTTTGGAAGCACTTGAGATTTTGAGGATAAACATACGAAGCCTAAAAAACAAAATTAGAACTTCCCTGTGGCCCAAACTCCAAATATTTATTTTATTGAAAGGGAGGGCTAATCTAGATACAAAAAATAAGAACTAAATTTAATCATGCCAAATAAACCATTTTAAATTTAGGTTTTTACCAATTTGCCTAAAAGTCTGTTGTTTGTTCATTTATATCAATTATGTATCACTTAAAAATTTCTAAACACATTCCAGCAGGAAATACACACACACACACACACACACACACACACACACACATATGAATGTAGGTGTATAAATGTGCATGCTTCTGACATTTACAGCAGGATAACAATTGGTAAACATATATGCAAAATATTTTATGTACAGTTGATACTGGAACAACATGGGTTTGAACTGCATGGGTCCACTTGTACGTGGATTTTTTTCAATAAATACCTGTGATGTTTTTGATCTGTGGTTGAAAGTCTGAGTATGTGGAGGGACAATTGTATGCATTGATCCACACCATTTTATATAAAGGACTTGAGCATCTGCAGATTTTGGTATCTTCAGGGGGTCCTGAAACCAATCTCCCGCAGATACCGAAGGATGACTTAAATTTTGGGGGAGTCAAAAGTTATATAAGAATTTTTGATTGTGTGGAAGTCAGTGCCCCTAACTCTTGTATTATTGAAGTGTCAGCTATATATATTTGTAAAAGGGATACTACAGGGAAAATGTAAGTTTTACATATGATTTTTAAATACAGTTTTACTTGAAAATACTCTGATATGAAAGTTTGTGCTCCCGTAAAATTCATATGTTGAAACCCAATACACAAAGTGATACTATTAGGAGATGGAGCTTTTGGAAGACGATTAGGGCTCTGCCTTCATGAGAGGAATGCATGCCCTTATAAGAGACCAGAGAAAGATCCTTTGCCCCTTTGGTCGTGTTAGGTTACAGCTAGAAGACAGCCACTTATGAACTGGGAAGCAGGTACTCACCAGTCACGCTGTATGACCATGTGGGCACTTTGATTTTGGACTTCCTGGCTTCCACAGCTATGAGAAATTTCTGTTTTTACAAGTCGGCAGTCTGTGGTATGTTGTGGTAGCAGCCCAAAGAGACTAAGAAAAGAATAATTTTAGATTTAAAGAGCAATTGTATAGATCGTCAGAGTTTTCATATCTCCTTCACCCATTTTCCCTAATGTTAATTTCTTATGTAACAATAATGTATTTGTTGAAATAAAAAGGTAACATTGGTACTAAACTACAGACTTTACTCAAATCTTACCAGTTTTTCTACGACTGTCCTTTTTCTGTTCCAAGATCCAGTCCAGGATATCACATTGCACTTAGTCATCCTTTATCCTCAGTCTGCTCTGATCTGTAATAGTTTCTCAGGTTATTTTTTTTTATTTATTTGTAAAACTTGGACAGTTTTGAAGACTACTGGTGTAGAATGTCCCATTTAGAGAGTTAGAGATGACTTTTGTCTGACATATCATCAATTCTTTTTTTTTTTTTTTGCCTTGTCTCATTTGATTGTCTTTCCTGTATCTTAATAATAAACTATAATTAAAACATTACATTTGCAATCATAATTTTGGCCAGACATCTTATACCACATATCACAATCTCTTAGCTGATGCTTGTTCTCTGACTATTCCTGTGGCATCCAGCTGCAATGTGATAGCCTCACAGCACCTCAACGTGATCTTGCCTTTGTCCTTAGGGCTTCTGTACTTCTGTGCACGGGGAGCCTGCCTAGCCTGCTTAACATTTGCACAACCTCAACCTCACCCACACTTAGCTATTAAGGTACAGAATACAATGGATATAAAACTACCACCTTCCATGTTTCAGACAGAAACTCTTCAAGTGTATTCTATGTGATTGCTCCGTTCTGTTCTGTTCCATGCCATTCCATTTCATTGCATTGTGTTCTATTTTGTCCTAGTGTATTCTATTCTTTTCTAGTGTGTTCTCTGCAGTGTATTTAGAGGGATCAAGTCCCAGTTGATCAGAATGGTAACCAGTTCAAAACACACTCTTAGATTGGCTTTTCTTCCTTGTCTGTGTCATGCTTCCCAGTTCTCTGACCCCAGTTCCCTTGTTACAGGCCTTTTTTCTTGGTCAGGGGGAGGTAGGTGGTAATCCTAGTTCAGACACAGTAAAACAGAATAATTATTAAATTGTGTGTGACTTCATCGAACATTATATGTGATATATTTGGCCAGCACTCATGTTATTTAGTCTAACCTTTACTGTATCTTCTTTGTAGACATAGGAGGATAGATTGTAACAGGAAAAAAAAAAAAATCTGATGCCTTTTCAGTTTACTCCTTTAAAGACCTACTTAGGGAAAGTGGAGAGATTAGAAATTTTACCATTGAAATTAATTAAGCACAATGAAGTCTCTCGAGCCCATAAAATTAGACAAAGTAAAATCAGAAGGAAAAAAAAATCTCAGTAGACATATTTATCTAAATTTCAGGCTCTAAAATTAATCCACAGGGACAGGAAAATTGTAGATTAAGAAGATAAAAATTGGTCTTTATTCTTTATTGTGTTTAGTATTTGCATCATGAGTCTGTTGGAGGAAATAGAGTCATAACAAATTATTCTGTCAAATTCTGGCATCCTTGTCTTTTGCAATTTGAAGAACTCAGCAATGACACAAATAAGGATGGAGATTTTATATATATGTAAGCGAAATAAACAATTGTGAAGCATTTTCTATGCAAGAGAAAATAACAAATGAAGGGTAGGATTTTCTCTGTTATCATCGACTAGAACACCTAATGCTTATTCATTTACAGAAAACATATCTCATACCTGTACGAGGCACTGTGCTGGGTAGATCCTGGGTAGAGAAGGATGAACAAAATACCTGTAGTCACTGAGATAATAAGCCTACAATTCCTAGGGAAAAGATATACTAAACAATTGAGGACTCAAATAAGCAATACTTAACAAAATGTGATAGATGGATTAAGGAAAACATTACAGTATAAAAGAAAACTCTGCTTGGATTTATATTTAAATTAGGTAGTCAAGGAAGAATTCTCTTGAGAGTTAAGATTTAAGCTGACAATGGAAGAATGGTTGACTTTTTCAAGGAAAAGAAAGACAAAGGTTTATGAAATTAAGGGACATTTGAGAAGGCAAGGGAAATTGTAGAACATTTTTCGTAATGAGTGGTTACTAAAAATACTGTATAATTGCTGAAAACTGTTGAGCATGTTAGAGATTACTGAGACTATGGGTGTTTGATTGATAATAAATTTTGATCCGTTCGATAAAATGAGGTGATGAATTTTCAGTGAAGAAAAAATAGAAAATACTAGAAGTGTAATTATGTCTTTAATGATTGGAAAAAAGTGAGTTTACACAAATGATACTGGAGTTGTTTTGCTTAAGGAAAAAGTACACTTTATAATAGGATTTATAATATCAATTAGTTTTCCTTCTGTAGAAGCTCCACTACAGTTCAGTAGCTTATTGAATATTTGCAATATAAGTATGATATTAAGCAAAAATTAGTGTAAGATGTAGGAAGTTCAAAATATATAATTTTTCTTTAATGTATGGCTTTTAGAAAGTGAAGATCTTACAGTATTTATCCCATGATTTATACTTCTATTAAGAATATTTCTGTATTCCTCTGCTAAGACACATTTCCTCTTCTAAGGCACATTGATTTATCTGAGAAAGAGGTGTTTGATTTCCATCAACACTAGAGTTATCCATTTGATAATGGCTTCAGTAAGTTTCATAATCAATTATTTTAAATCATATTTATATATAACTTGGCTTCTTAATTTTGTAGCTCTGTTAATTTTGTTATTTGCTCTAGAAAGTAAGCTCCAAAATTATGCTTAATTTTGTTCACTGCATTTGAACAGTATCTTTAATAGGCCTTTATAAATGTTATGTGTGAATGAAAACATTGCTTTTAAAAATTTGGCATTAATTTAACAATAGATTTTAACAAACGAAGCAAATATAATGCACATGTTAACTTCAAAATAAATTCAATTTCAGAATTCTGTGGGGGAAAAGACTACCTTTGATTTGAGGAAAGGTGGTTTAATTCCTGTTATACAGTAAAAAACTGAATTTTGAAGACAAATGGCCTTCATAAAATCATTCAACTTTAAATAGTAAGGTTAGGAGTAGATGTGTAGAATTCCGTGATAGAGTAGAGTAATTTCTATGATTCATCTTCATTCTGTGAATTGAGTTTATGTGGATATCTCACACTGTTGTAAGAAAACTACTGATTGTTTTCATCAAGTAGATTAAAAGCAAGTTATACATTTTTCTTTTTCCTTTTCTCTGCCTTTCTCCAATCATGAGGTTACTGTGCATTTGAGTTATAATTATTATAATTATTCTTCTATCCTAAACTATTTTCACTGTTCCCTTGATGATTGTTGCTTAATTAACGTGATGAGGCTTGTCTAATAAACTCCTCCTCTTGACATTATAGTTAGATTCTCACTGGGGGACAGTGTGTGATAGTGGTTAAAATTGCAGGCTCTGGCACCAGGCTGCAAGGATCCCATTTCTGGCTGTGTATTTCCTAGTCGTGCTCAACCTTCAGCATGGTTGAGCCTCGGGTCTTCATAGGTAAAAGGATGATAATAAAAATGTATAATTCATACAGTTGTTGTAAGGACTACATAAGATAATTCATGTTAAGGACTAGAATTTCTGATATATGATGATAACTACATATAATGTTAGGAATCAATAATTTAATTGTTCAGATTCCCTGATCTTCCTACCAGGTTAAATATACTGCACAATAAGTTCTCAAAGTGTTATATAGCTGTGTTTCATAATACATGTGCATTTAGTTGTAGAAATTTTCCGAAATTTTGGACACTCCTAATACTATAATCTCAATGACAGCACTGTATCTTTTTGTCTTTTTTCTTATCATTACATACGTGATAGCCAGCACAATGCCCAACACATAGCAGATGCTCATTATACAAGTGCTGAATAAATGAAAGAATGAATGGGTAGATGAATGAATGAATGAATGAATGAATGAATGAATGAATTTGCACATTGAGTAACATCCTGTTTTTGTACTATCTTCCCTAGTCCATCTTAAAGAAACCAACTTGTGGTATGCAAAGTGCCAGTTACTTCCATTGCCCTTTCTGGTCTCAATATTTTGATATAATTCTGAATTACAAATATACATGAATAATTCACATTCCCTCTAGAATCCAAATGCAAGTGACATTTGATAAAAGTATATTCAATGAAGGTAGTAAAAACTATTCTTGCTTCTATTATGACAAAAACAATGAGACTTGGTGCTACTGAATCTATTCCTCAGAAATAATTCCAAGGAAGTTAAGAGAAAGTGTTCTCAGGGTACATAAATTTAATGTAGATCAAAGCTTAATTTTCAGTCTTGAAGATAAGCAAATATACATTTCTTTCTTTTGTTTGTTTATGGCTGAATGAAATTCCTTAGGTCAAGTCACATTTCAATCAATTCTTAACAGACTTTTCAAAATCTGCGTTCCTCAGAAGGTAGTCCTTATGGGCATGCCTTATTTTCAAAATCTGAAAATGAAATAATATGGCTTATCATTAGGTGTTAATTGCTTTTTCTAATTAGACAACAGTAAATGTGTTTCCTTTTAACTGAAAAAATACATACTCTGTATTTAAATGTAACAGCCCATATAATTTTAAAAAGACTTAAAAGTGAAAAAAGGTAATAATTTCCTTAAGGTATTTTAAAAATTAGTATTTAAAACACTCAAAGGAATATATATATATTTTTTTCCAACAGAGAATTCGCATGTCAAAATCAAAAACTTTAGTAAATTTTGTTATGGGGAAGAAGAAAGTATTTTGACTCCAAAATTGTCCCTAGTTATTTATAGTTCTTATTATAAAAGAAAATATCCTTTTGAGTTACTCAATTAAAAAGCATTAAACTAACAAATTGCAGAAGTCAACCAGTAAAATAAATCACCTATGAACCAGTTAGGTGATTGCCATTTTTTTTGTTGGGATCAAGAATATTGTTGAAACAGGCTCAATAACTGTCCTAACCAACTGACTGCAAAGAGAATTAGGCATTAGGGGGACTTTAAAATACTGTCAGTGTTTTTTCTCCAAATAAAATTTTCCAATGCACGATGGTTTTACTCAAAGTTTTTCAAAATTCTAAGGGGGCTACCAATTTTACCAATGTACGACCAATTTTATCCAAATTGGGAATGAAGTTATTCCAGATTACAGTAAATAATATAATATTGCCTGTTCTTTTTATGTAGCCAAGATAGCTATTAACAACCAAAAAAGATAGATTGAATAAAAATCGTCAGATATTTCTACACCAATTATACCTTATTAATTCAAATGAGAAATGCATAAATGAAAATTAGAAAACTAAATTCAGTTGTTTACTAAAGGAATTATTAATTAATATATTTAAATTTAAATAGTAAAGATATGTTTTTGTGTCCCGTGCATTTACAATATAGTATATATGAATGTACCTTAATTTTTGACTTATTTTAACATGATACATTATGAATTTTTCAAAATTTATTCAACTATCCTTCCTTTGAATGACATCTTGTTATTTTATAATAGATGGATACTTCTTTCACATGTTTATTGGCTAACATAACTTTATGTGCAAATAAGGAAAAAATAGCACATTATGGACCTTTATTATCTCATATAACTGGAAGCTCAAATATGCAGATTAATTGAATGATACAATTAAGGCTTCATTTTTCTTATTTTTTTTTATGGCCTGCCCTCCTTCTTGGTAAGCTGGCTTTCATCATGTTACTAGGATTTCTGACAGCTTCTGGAAGAAGATACATTGTTATTTATGTCCAATAAGGCATCATCTTCAAGAATTCCCACCTGTAGACTAAAATATTTTCCCATTAGTTTGGATGGAGTCAGCTTCCCCTAATTCACACTTGTCACGTAGAAGAACAAATATGTGATTCTCTTAGGAAAGATGACTGAGTAAAGTTTAGAGTAGCAAGCCACACAAGCCAGGACAGCAACAGCAGCGGCTGCTATAGCAATGGCGACAACCACATCCTTATCATCATCATCATCATCATGAAATCAGTTAGTTAAGCAGAAGATATAGTGCTCAGTGCTGTGGTAGCATTATTCTTTTAGAAATTAGTGTACAGTATTGAAACTAGCATTTAACGTTGTTCCAGAAGTGTAAAGTAACATAATAAAATGTAAAGTAAAAATTACTTCAACTGTTTACAAGAGAAAAACACAGTCATCAAATGGAAAATAAATCACCCATGGCATGCTGAACATTCTTAACAATGATCTTTCTCTAGTCTTCACACTTTCACTGGAGGGGATACTGAAGGGTCCATATGTGTACCTGCTCCCAGACCCTGCCCCTGTTCTGTAAGCTGACACTGAGTTGCTGCAAGCAGACATCCAGTGCCCTCAGGGCTCCTGTTAATGTCACCCTTCCCAACACTTCCCAAATCCATTGGTTGAATTGGAGATAGTCCACTGAATTCAATGAGCTCCCATATTTTACAGTCTGTCTTTTCAAACTGAGAAATAAAAATGGCCCTTCACATTAGAAGCACTGCTTTTAAGGAAGCCACATCTCAGAAACGCAAACTCATATGGACACATGATTACAAAAGAAACATGGGGCATATCTGCAGGAGGCAACTGTCATAGTGTGTCCCGTGATTCTAAACATTCATTCTCCCGAATAACATGGATAAGTATTCAGGGAAAGTCTTCTTCATATTTCTAGGCCTATGTCTTAAAAACAAATTGCAACTTCATGTAAATGCTATGGAGTTTTATGGATGGCGCCTCTGGGAATCTTGAATATGGATGCTGACATGAAATGTAGGGAGAATTTGCACAGCAGAAATGCTTATGTGAGAAAAAAGATTAGCTTTGAAACCCTCTACTCAGCAAGAATGCAATAGATTCTTGCATAAGGAAGTATCATTTCCAAGTAGTGCTAAACATCCATTTTCCTATGCTAGTTCCAGTTATGATTATAAAGGGAATTAATTACAAATTAGCAAATAATTTGCAAATTAGTAAGCAATTTCCAAAATTCATAGATAAGAATTATTTCACAATATTCTTTCATATTACACATAAGATTTATATATGGAGTGTACATGAAACACCTACAAAGCACGCTTCCTATGCTTTCTATTGGCAACCATATAGTCATCACCTGCTAGCAATATTTTTGCAAATCATTTCAATACATTTGAAAGAAAATATCTTTAAACTAAAAAAAGTCTTTTTTCATTAAATTATTTTGATTTATAATTTTGATTCCTTATTTATCTTCAATCTTTTGAATATTTGAGAAAAGCCTGTTTGAAGATACATGAAATATGTTTTTAAAGTTTTACATTATCACAGTTTACATTTTTATGAAACTGTATTATCTCAGTCTGCTCAGATAGCTATAACAAAATACCATCGACTGAGTGGCTTAAACAACAAAATTTTATTTTCTCATATAGCTTTGGAGATTGGTAGTACAAGACTAAGATGCCAGCATAGTAAAATTCTGGTGAGACCTCTTTATCTGGATTGTAGACAACCCACCTCATAGATGTGTCCTCACCTGGTCTTTTCTTAGTGAATTCTCATGGAGAGAGATGGAGATCTCATTCTCCCTCTACTAATAAGACCGCCAATCATATCAGATTATGCCACCAACTTTCTGATATCATTTAACTTTAATAACCTCCTAAAATTCCTGTCTTCAGATACAGTCATTGGAGATTAGAGGGCTTCAACATATGAATTGTGTGTGGGGGGGGGATGGGGGTATAATTTAGTCAATAGCAAATATAATTTTAATCACTTTGTTAATAGTCACAGAGCTTATATGAAAACCTTGATTAGAACAGGATAAGTAATGATTTGCTAGAATAAGGAAAATAAATTTAATGAAATAAATGTATAAAAATGCAAGAATAATGGATATCTTCTTTTATTACTCATGCAAATATATCTGTCCCATCAACAAAACACGTACACAGAGAATAATTATGTTCCATTATCACTGATATTTTAAAACATTTTATAATGAAAATGTATTTGTAAAGATAAGAAGATAGAATACAATTTATTAATAGATTGGTTGCGAGCTTGATTTAAACATAAAATATATTTAGATATATGATATGAAAGCTTCTGACTGTATTCTTTTCCTGTGAATTATAAAATGAGGAGTGGCCCTGATTTTACCATATGTCTTTAACTGTGACCTGGCCAACCTGTGAGGATACTCCTTCCTCTGCAATACTCCCAGGCTATTTTCCTTCCACATTTCAAATACCATGGCTTCTAAAACAGAATAAGTGTGCTTTTTACTATTTCCATTGCTACTTTAAAATTATCCCTTTCTCCTCCACACTCCTCTCCAACAAACAAACAAAAACAACCCAACAACAAAAGACAAACACTTCATCACCTCCGGATATTCAACTATATAATTTTATTACTCATTCTTTTGTAATTCTATATAACAAACACCTAGTTCATTCTCTCTCAGTCCTTAAAGAGTTTAGAAACTAGTTTATGTCTCCCCAGCACTACTTGTCACAATTCTTAGGAATTTAACACTGATGTAAAAGATCCTATTTATAGTTTGACTTCCCCTCCTCAAATTATCTTGTTTTCCACCCCATCTCTGTCAGGACTCCAAGGGTGATATCCTAGAACTGCAATCCTTTCCACAGTCTTAAATTGAGCGCTTGACCACAGCATCTTAAAATTTAAACCTGTTTCTTCCATTATCCACGCTTATGGGACTTCTGATTGCCTGATTTAATTAATAACATTTTATTTTTTCTCTCATCAGCTGATAGTCTTATTCTCACCTGCATTCCATTGCCTTTTATTATATGTTAGCAAAAATCAGCCCCTTATATATACTATCAATTGCTTACACTTCCTTCTCCTTGTCACATAAGCCCTGTAAATGTGACCCTATTTAAATTGAACTCTGCACACATACCAGCAGCCAAGAAGCTGAACATGGCTAGAGAAAATCACAACTCTTTGTTGATTTGTTTCAAGTTAAATTATGACCACAAGCATTAAGAAGGTTCTCAGTGATCGCAAAATGCTGTGGTTCACTTGTTAACACACTAGCCATTGCCACTGATGACACTTTTCCCTCAAACTTCTAGCTCCATGTCTCTTCTTATGAGCATCAACTGAAAACATTCTTATTTCACTGATAGGAAATTCTACATTCTACATTCTTCTCCCATTTCACTCTCACACTTCACTATATCAACAAATATCTATCTGTATTCATACACAATTCTTACTCTTCAGTTTTTTTAAGTGAATTAAGATAAACTCTTCCATTTGTACACAATTATTTCCTTTTCTCTCACTCATTTCTAAAGTTATTTATTCTCTCTCACAAACCCAAAATTGTTACTCTCTACTAAATTATTTCTATTAGTATAGAAAACAAGTATATCTCATCTTAAAACAAATATGTCCTTGGGCTCACATCTCCCTCCTCTGACTATTCCATTTTTCTTTTCCATATTACAGCCAAACTTTTTGAAAGTACTTACCATATTTTAACCCTCCACTCTGATTTTTGCAGCATCTCTTGAACCTAAGTCATTAAGTCTTTTATCTTAACACTTCATTGACTTTGCTTTTCTCCATTCTTAGTCCACATCTTACTGGCCCTACCAGCATACTGTACAAAGTTGATTCCTCACTTCTCCTTGAAGTAGTATATCCCTCACTTAGCCTTCACACCAGCACTCTTTCTATTACAAACCATTCAATGTCTCCATTTAATTTAGAAAAGCAATCCAAAGTCTTTATAATGCTTACAGTACCTAAAAGATCTGATCATTCTCCTAATAACCTGACCTCACAGCTGTTCTGTTTTCCCCAGGGTTCATACTGTCTATATGCCCTAGCCTCCTGTCTATTTCTAGAATACACCTACTAGCTGGCTACAGTTTCAGTCATTCACTTACTATTCACTCTGCATGGAAAACATAGCTAGGCAAAATCTGTACTGCCTACACTATCACTTCCTTCAATCCCAATAAATTATTTCCTTATTAGAAAGGATTTTTCTGATAAACCTATCAAAAAGCATTTCTGACAGGTCACTCCATCTACATACGCTGCTTTTATTTTCTCCCTAGAGTGGACACTCCTTGACATGTCATTTTGTTTTTTTTATTTTTCCATGTTTCTGTCCCATGTCTTCTTACTATAATTCGTGTTCTAAGATATCAATAATTTTTTGAATAAATACATGATTTACATTAACATATATAACCCAAAATTATTAACTTAGAATTTAACAAGTTAAAATATAATTGAAAAAAAAAAATCAACCAAGATGTAGGGGGAATACCAGGATGTTATACAGAGGGTGACAAATTAATCTAACTGTTCTACAGATGTTTGATATGACCATACTGAAGGGGATGGGAATAAACAAACAAAAACACATAAAGGAGCTTACCTTTATGTAACTTTGGAAAATGGTGTTTTGACTGGAAACTGTAAAGCTGAAAACAAAAGGCTCTACACATTAAATTGTATTGTACTTTGTAAATTTATATTTTATGGAAGTATGGGTTAAAAACTCCAAAACAATTGTACATGTATGTTAGAGCTGAACAAATAATTAAAGGCATAATGGTTGTTGGGAACTAAGTTTCTCACTTTAAGAAAGCAAAATTACAAATATAAGCAAAAAAGGAAAGCTAGAATGAACCTCATGGTACTTGATTAGCGTCAGGGCAATCTAATGTATTTATATTTAGCTTAGTGTGCATATATACATGGATAGACACTGAAACAATCATACATATGTGTATGTGCCAATTAGTATGCATAATCTCTGACTCCTGATAAGTCCTAGGAGTAATGGCCATCCAGTAGCAACAAGCGCTCCAGTGCCCAGACTGTGGTTTCTATATTACATTCTTCAGTAAAAGGAACTAGAGTACCTTGGGGAAAATGGCACATTCTAGTACTGGACCAGGGAAAATGGAAGATGAACTTTCAGGACCGTAGAGCACCAGAAAGTAACAAAGTGTTCAAACAACAGCAACAACATTGTGGATGGAGAAAAGGGACAAAGGAGGCAACATAAAAGTGTTCCCAGTGACCGAGCTGTAAAAAAACTTGAGCAAAAAAATCTAATGCTTATTGGATTATAACCCAATGTATAAAATGAATAGACAATATATAAAATAAATACTGATATAAATATGTGATTGAATAAATAAACAAGTGTGGGAGAAGACAAAAATCTTTCTTAGGGAATAATTTCAATAATATATCTAGAGAGTCCCCCTCCAGGAGTCAGAGTTTAATTCCCAAGGAGTGTGTGTGTGGGGGGTCATAAAGGTAGTGACTCACTTCAAAAGAACATAGAAAGGTAAAAACAGTAGCTTCATTCGCAGTAGAGAAACCTGTAAAATGCTACCTTAACCAAGTGATGAAGTATCTTGGTGATACCATGTGGATATCATGTAACCACACTGGTAATGTAATGAGAAGCACACGTCACTTATGTGCCAATCTTTTCAAAACCCATAATTCCAGTCTAATCAAAAAGAAAACATTAGACAAACTCAAATTGAGAGACAATGTGCTAAAAACCTGAATAACACTCCTCAACACTGTCAGGGTTATGAAAAACAAGGAAAAACTGAGATACCAATACAGACCAGAGGAGACAAAGGAGTCATGACAGCTACCTGCAGTGTGGTGACCTGAATTGGACCATGGAACGCAGAGAAGAAATTACTGGAAAACTCGTTATTACAAATAAACCCAGTTTTATTAACAGTAATATACCAATTTGGTTTCATAATTTTATAACTTTGACAAATGTGCCATGATAATATAAAATATTAACAATAGGAGAAAGTGAAGAGTATATGGCAACTCTCTGCACTAACTTTGCTACTTTTATGTACATACAGAATCATTTGAAAATATAAAGATTATTAAAATAATTTAGTGAAAATGAGATAAAATTATTCAAATCAGTGAACAAATTCAGGAATTAGAAAAAAATCAGCATATTAAATATTCTTATTCTGGTATTATTCAAATTGGTAAAAGATTAGATTATTCTGTACAAAAACACCCACATATTTCTAAACTGTCAACATTTCACTCTCCTTTTTGCAAATCTGGAAAGATTCTGGTCTATGCTACTTTCAACAAATTCCTTCAAACCTTAACTGTAGTTTCTGCTCAATTTTTCTGTAGACTTAAAACTGTTGAAAATATAAAGGTTAATAATTTAAAATGAAACTCTAAATATCATTCTAAAAATGTCAGTAAGTTAAAACACAAAATAAGATTGCAGAATTTTTTTTCAGGAGATTAATTATTTTCACCATACTTTCTTGCAGAGAAATATTTCTCAAAGTTACCTAATCATGAATATCACCTGGTATATTTGATAAAGCATTGGCTATCCAACCTAGGTCTGCCAAATCAGAATTTATTTTGCAGAAACCTAGAGGTCCGTAACTTTATTAGGTGTCCAAATATGATTGTTGCTATTGGAAAAATTCTGGAAATTGATGGGAGGAAATTTTCCAATAGCTCTACATTAATAACTGCTATGCTCTTCCTAAAGATTTTGCTTTTCTTAAAGATAAAAAAAACACACACAAAAAAACCAGAAGAACTAAATTAAATATGTGTGTGTACATAAATATGAAAATTTCCTATGTAAAGACAGTAAAGAGTATTAAAAACTTTAGCTGAGATTGCTATTCACCAAAATCTTCTGTTTTTTTTCCCTTCTATGCATGTGGTAAGATAATATATTCCTCATACTTTTAGAGTAGGTATAGTCTTGTGACCTTTCTTGGCTAAGGAGTTAGGAGTGAAAGGGATCTTTCCAGGCTATGTAAGCACTTTGAAAGCCAGTGGGAAATTTGCCATTTAATCTTTATACTACTTTGGAAATTGAATCAGTTGTGTACAAGGTTGAGCTGAGTAGGCATGATAAACAGATAACCCTTCCATATGTAGCAGGAATGAAAAATAAACTATTATGTGAAACTGTTATTATTTGGAGTTGATTACTGCAGCATAACCTTGGCTAATGTGATTGATTTAGAATTTGGTACCGAGAGAGATGATTTCATAGCAAGAGAAAACACAAAACAAAAACAGAAACAACACTGAAAGATATAGTAGCACTAGCTTACCCGGTGAGTAAGTAAGTGAGTGGTGAAGAATCTGTTGCAGAAGTCTGAATAGATAGTGATCAGTATTCTGCAATGGCCAAAACATTTGCTAAAACTGTATAGCTTATGATCACTTGAAAGGCTGTTAATGTACTTATTTCATTTGAATTCCTTGATTAAAAGTTTGGAAAATAAAGTTATTAGCAAGGATTTGTTGGTATTCCCTGAACAATCATGATAGATGAATTCAAGAAAGACCTGGCCAGTTCACTAGCAGTTATAAAGAGTGACGGAGAGATACACAATTCCAGGAAATTTTAGGATTACGTAAGGCAACTGCTTCTCAATCCCAAATGGTAAAATATAAAATTTATAAATGTTTTGAGGTCCAAAGACATTTTAAGATGACTGAATGGATGAAGTTGGTGCCAGTAATTTCTTTCATTTAGATTCTTGGCTCTGGAAAAATATCTTAAAAGTGTTGCTCTCCCACGAAAGACTCCCACGACTGTATTGAGGCATGCATAGGGCCAAAAAGTAAGAAATGTAGCAATTATGAAAATTAAATCTAGAAAGGAATTATATGTATAGTTATTGTCCCATGATCTGACTGGTATCAATAGATATGACTCTCAGTAGGTTTTTAAGAAGGTTGTCCGTTAAACAAACTGTACCCATGAAGAAATCTTTAACTCTTTTAAGAGTTACACAGACCCCTGGAATCCCAACCTTATAGGTGGAGATAAGCTTAAAATGTTGCTCACTTACCAAGAAATATTTATTCTCCAGTGTCTGCCTTAGATATGCTCAATGTAAAAATAAATAAATAAATAAATGAATAAATAAATAAATAAATAAATAAATAAATAAAAATAAAAGAATCTCCCAGAGGATAAAATAATAAATAATAGCCTGAGAGAAAATCCAACTTTCTGGGAGGGATTTCTTGGGAATCCCACCCAAGAAAAAAATTTGCACCAGTATCAAGGAATGTTCTCCACATTTAGGGTAGAACACTTCTCAATGTTTTTTTTTTTTTTTTTAAAGATAGAAGATTTTAGTGAAAATTCAGTTACCTTTATTTATTTACTGGCTTACTAATGTATTTATCTATTTTAGTTGATCGAGAGAATCTTTGTTTTAGTTCATATAGTTCGTAAAGAGAATGCTTATTTATTTATTTATCATTCAAGAGACACTACTGTCACAAATCACCCAGGATTAATGGACTCTGACTTGGTTCTATGATTGAACAGAGCTTGAAGTTTATATAGCTTGGGAAGGTATGAATAATTTCATCAGAGGAGCAGAAGTGCAATGAATACTTGGTCCCAGAAGTGCAGACCCTGCTCATTATTGCTGTTTACCAAATACTTCTAGTTCTCCCACTGTCAAGCATATGCTGGGATTATATATTTCCCTGCCAGATTGAAACTCTATGTGTTTGCATATCTTACTTTGATAAATTCAAGGTGAGTAAAAATTCAAGGTGATATATCTCACTTCTTATTGGAAACTTTAAAAGCTGGTGTGTACCATCTTCCTTATATCTTTACCCAAATGTTGTAGATGTATGTGGAAGGTGGAGGCTCCACAAGTGTCCATTCCAGAGTGACTGTAGTTAGCAGAGTTTCTTTTTAACCCTTATTTGACACAGCACAAGCAAGAAATTTTGTTTTGTTAAACCACTGAGATTCTGGGGCTGTTTCTTACTGCAGCACAACTTAGCCCATCCTGATCGATTATTATTAGATTAATATCTCAAGAAAGACTCAATGATGGGTCTTTTCAATATTTATCCCTTGAGTTTATGTAATGTTTTATATGCAGATCACTTTTTACCCTAAAGAAGGAATGAGGGTTGGAGGAAGCAATATGTGACAAATTAATAATTCAAGAAAACATATCATTGACAGTTAAATATCAATCAAAAGCTAAGATTTAGCTCTGATTGTAATGCAGTGGAATTTTAATGGAATGGTCCTAAAAAACACACCTGAGTTTACACAGATGATTTTTAAGTATATTTTTTATAAACTACATATTTACTCTTTTGTTTTTGAGTGTGCTACTATGCTATGCTGTACTATTCTCCTATCATAATGATCCTGGTGATATATGAGAAAATGCATTCCTCCAACTATTAATTTAATATTATTCAAAAAAAGATGTTTTGTGAGGAGTGCAGCTTAAAAAGAAATTAAGCATATGGTGTGTTTTTGTGATATATATTTGCTTCTCTCCTTATGATGAAAAAGCATTTTGTTTGTAAATCTAGAAAGATTTGTCTCATTATAGAGCCACACTCAACATAATACTCTATGAACATACATACTCATTAGTTCTACCTTTTAACTTTATAGAGTTATAAAGTACCCTGAATGACCCAGTTATAATGAGAATCAATACATAGTGCAGTATATTCCTGTGTAATACTGCCATATCCATAGGAATTTGGCCTATATGTCTACCAGCCATGCAGCTAATCTGCTATGCTTCACTTGACCAAAACATTTAGAAATATTTTCTTATATATTCTCAGCATTGATGTATGAAATAGCTAAGCATAATTAATGTAACACTTTAAGCAGATCTATATGTGTTAGTTTTGTCATCTTTCATTTTGTTAAAAGAAATTTGGAAGAATTATTAAAACAAAGGAAGGACGGATGAATTCTGGCATTAGAAGTTAAACAGAGCTTATCTTTGAGATAATTTAAAACAGTAGTGGCTGAATATTTCTTAATACTAAAAGGAAAGTAGCATTAATCACAGTCATAAGACTATAAGTTTTAGTCTCTTCTTATGAATATTAAATATTAAGAAAATAAAATTAAAATTATGATTTATGAAAAGAGGCTTATTCCTGTGCTTATTCACTAGTTCAAGTAAATATAAAACATAGAGGTACTTTAAAATATGTTTTTGGGAAGAACATGTATTTCAGGTTGGATATATATATATATATATATATATATATATATATATGTAATTTACATGTATATATGTAAATTCTTAGTGATTTCATATATACATACTAATTACTCCTTTTTCTAGTGTTTGGCTTCTTGTATTAATAAACATAAACGCTATGTGAAGGCAAGTGATATACACTGTAATTTAAAGTACCAACCAGTAGGAGGAAGGTAAAGAACAAGTCAATGCTATTAAAATTAAGTGTAACCCTAAACCATAAAACTAGAAGAAAACATAGGCAGTAAACTCTTTGACATTGCTCTCAGTAGTATTTCCTCTGATATATCTCTGTGGGCAAGGGAAACAAAGAAAAAAAAAAATAAACAAATGGGACTACATCAAACTAAAAAGATTTTACACAGCAAAGGAAACCATCAACAAAAATTAAAAGACAACCTACTGAATGGGAGAAGATATTCGCTAATGACACATACAATAAGGTGTTGATATCCAAAATTTATAAAGAACTCATACTACTCAACATCAAAAAAACAAACAATCCAATTAAAAATTGGCCAGGGGACCTGAGTAGACATTACTCAAAGAGCACATACAGATGGCTGATAAGACGTATGAAAAGATACCTAACATCACTAATTATCAGAGAAATGTAACTTAAAGCCATAATGAGTTATCACCTCACTCCTTTCAGAATGGCTATCATCAATAAATTAACAAACAAGTATTGGTGAGGATGTCTAGAATAGGGAACCCTCATTGCACTGTTGGTGGGATTGCAAATTGCTGCAGCCACCATGGAAATCAGTATGGAGGTTCCTCAAAAAAATTAAAAATCGAACTATCTTAACCCAGCAATTCCACTTGTGGGTATTTATCCAAAGAAATCCAAAACACTAATTTGAAAAGATATATGCATCCTTATATTCACTGCGGCACTATATGCAATAGTCAAGATGTGGAAGTGTGTGGACAGAGCCAGGAGTGCAGTTTCCAGGCTCTCGGCCTCACATGGAAAGGTGCTGGCTCAGGTAGTAAATGGCTATCAACTGTGATTGGATGGCCAACAGCTGTGGCTAGTTGGCCATCAGCTATAGTCAGTGAGCCACTGGCTACTAATATAACTGCTGTGGCTATGCTAGCAGCAAATGGGGGCTAGCAAGAGGATGGTGGCTGAGCTGGCAAGAGCGGATTGCAGTTAGCACGGTGCATTGCAGCTAGCAAGTGGGGTTGGTTGGTTGGCAGAGAAGCAGACAGCAGGTTGCAGATCATGGGGTTCCTGCTTCCTGAGTCTGCAACCCAGCTGCCAGCGAGACTATAGTGGTATGACTCCCCTATCTATGGCTCCGTGGGTGTTCCTTTTTGGCCTCACCATATCCTACATTCTTAGGTGGGGAGCAGGAGCTGAGACCCTGCGTGACACCTTGCAGGACAGGAAGCAACCCAAGTGCTGGATAAAGAAATGTGGTACATATATACATTGGAATATTACTCTACAATAAAAAATAATGAAATTTTACCATTTGCAATAACAGGGATGGACCTACAAAGTATTATGCTAAGTGAAATAAGTTATACTGAGAAAGACAAATACCACATGATCTTACTTATATGTGGAATCTAAAGAATAAAATAAATGAACAAACAAAACACAAACAGACTCATAGATACAAAGAACAAACTGATGGTTACTATAGATGCAAGGGCCTGATTAGTTGTGAGGTGTGGTCGTGACTACAGTGGAGGAACTGTGGTGCAAGGGCTGACCCTATGAAGCAGGATTCACTTTAGCAGGGCTCTGGTGCCTGCCCAGTCTGCACTATGGATGTGTCATCTTTGGAAGGAACTGGGTGATGCTCCAGCTTGGTCTGAATGTGACCACCAGGTACGATAGTCCTGGGGCCTCCTGGGAGGTGATCTGCTGCAGGCCAAGTTTAGCTGCATCCTGTGCCCTGCGTGGGGCCACCTGGTATGAGCTATAAAGCAATTCACAGATGGTCTCCACCTGCACTGGCCTTGGAGTTGCCTTGAGAGGCTGAGCCTCAAGCTGAGGTCAGCCGCTACTAGTGCTAGGCTTGAAGCTGCTCAGCCAGATGTACGCGACATGCTGAAGCCAGATGCTGCTCGTTTGGGTTTTGTGAACATTTGAGAGATTTTATGAAAGTCTGCAGCATGAGCCAAGATAAGCCATTTGTACGGAAAAGCCACTGGAAGCAGCTTGAGTGTTCCTGAAAGTTGGGTGCGGCGAGGTCTCAGTTAATCACTAGGGAGGGGCATATGAAAGATGATAGCCTGTTTGATGGAGACTTGGATATGACGTCTGTGTGCGTCAGCACGCAGGGATTGGTAGGGCTCAACGAAGAAGCAGTGGCTTCCACCAGCTCCTGCATCAGGGGAAAGCTGCCCATCCAGCCCTCTCCCTGAAGCTCTGCAATTCAGTTCCTCCCCATATGTCCCTGGCATCTTTCGATCTGCTGCCCCAACACTGGAGCTCAGAGCCAGTGAAGCCGTGAATGAGTAAGTCCATGTGCGGGCCCTTTAAGAGGAGTGCCTAGAACTGCAGTCACCCTCCAGTTCACTTAGCCAAAATCTCTGCTGGTTTTCACAGCCAGAAATTATGGGGAATTTTCTCCTCAGTACTAGAACCCTGGACTGGAGAACCTAGCATGGGGCTGGGACCCCTCGCTCCTCAGGGGGAGACCTCCACAGCTGAGATATCCCTCCTGATTTTTAATGATCACACATGGGTGTGGGACCAGCCTCTTCTGTATCTCCGCCCCTCCTACCAGTCTCGAGGTGGCTTCTTCTGTATGTCCATAGTTGTAGAGCTTCGGTTCAGCTAGACTTCAGAGGATTGTTGGTGGTTGTTCTGTGGTTTAGTTGTAATTGATGTGGTCCTGAGAGGAAGTGAGCACAGCATGTACCTACTCTGCCATCTTCATCATTATGTTTCTTTATGCTTCTCTGTTTTCACAATTACTTACTCATTCTTATTTTTGATAACCTTGATAGTTTTGAAGAATACTGGCCAAATATTTTGTAGAATTCCTCTCGATTTGGATTTTTCTTATGTTTTCTTTATTTCTAGAGTAAGTTTATGGATTTAGGGAAAGAAGCTGCCACTCTCAGCATAAATTAATAATACTTGCTACCAATATCATTTATCTATTATAATGTTAACTTATTTGGGTGAAGTCATATTTATCAGTTTTCTCCATTGTAAAGGTACTGTTTTTTTTGCCATTTCATGCTACGCGTGTAATCTTCGGCAAAAATTCACTATGCACAGCCAACACATTCAAGCTGGTTTTATACTCTAAGATATAAACAATACTATTTTATTTATTATGTTGCTCAAATCACTACAGATTTGGCCATTGGGAACTATTTAGTTGACTTCTGTGTCCCTTGGACATATTCCCATCGCACACTCGTGTGTGTGTGTGTGTGTGTGTGTGTGTGAGTGTGTGTGTGTGTGTGTGCGTGTGTGTAACATTACCTTTCTGCACTATGTAATGCACCAAGCTCGTCTTGTATATTCCCTAACAACCCTCGTAATTCTCCAAAAAACCCACAATCCCTTTTTGGAGAATGGTGTTAGAAACCAAGAACTGGGTATTAGGTGTGCTTGTTGCTACTGTTGTTCATTTTAGGACATCTTAACTGTTGCAGGGCAATGCTTTTCATAAACAAAGATACAAAATTCTTAAATATGTTATTAAAATAATGTACTAATAGAATATAGTGATATATAAAATAGATAATACGCCATGATAGAAAATGGATTATATTTCAGGAATGTCAGTTTGATTTAACATGATTGAAAACCATTCACTATAATTAACCAGATTAACTGAATAAAGGATAGTGGTAATATTTGAAAAAAAGTAATAGTTAATGAGAAAAAACTTTCAACACTCTAAAACCGAATGGAAGGATTCTTAATTGATAAAGAATGTTTTCCTAAAATTTATCTCTAATATTATCTTTAATGGTCAAATACTCAATCCCCTGCTCACCATCCAATGTTGGGATCAACACTGAATGTTCAGTATCTCCATTTCTGTTTATTATTATACTGTAGATTAATACCAATGTAATAAGGCAACAGAGTAAAATAAAACATAAATTTGAGCAAGGAAGAAACAAACCTTGCATCATTTATAGATGGTAAAATATTTGTAGAATATTCAGAAATGTACAGAGAAAATTGAATTAATAAGTATATTCACAAGGTCAACATACATAAATCAGTCTCACTCAATTTATAATGTATTCCAGCAAAAAGAAAAACAAGAAGCAAAAGCAAATAGAAAATAAATTTAAGCATAAAATGTCACAATAACATCAAAAAAATTATATGTCTAGGAAGAAAGATGCAAAAGTTATAAAGAAGAATGCTCTGAAAGCTATGTAGACGTTAATGAGAGAGCTTTAAGAACAAAAAAACTGATGAATATGCCATGTTCACTCATTGTAAGTAAGACAATAATGCGGAGGTGTAATTTATCCCCAAATGTATATATTTAACAAAACCCAAACCAAATGAGCCTCTCTCTCTCTCTCAAAGAGAGAAAATTGACCAGGTAAATCCAAAATTTATAAGGAAATATAAAGTCATGAATAAGCATAGCAATTAGGAAAAAGAAGAAGAAAAGTAAAACTGGACAACTTATACTTTCAGACATAAACATGTATTATAAAGCTATACTAATTAGGATAGTATGAATGATATGAACTGTAAAATGGAATAGACTTCAGAAATAGACCTAAACACATACCACCCCATATTATATAACAGTGACAATACAGTGTATCCTTTTTACATTTTACATGAAAATTAATTTCCAATAGCTTGAAGATCAAATATAAAACAATAACACTTTCAGAAAAAAAATATAGAAGACTATCATATCTTGGTGAACTTCAGATAGGTGAACACTTTTTAAATGGCATGTACAAGTGTGGACCAAAAAGAAATATAATTGATAAAATGAACTATATTATTATACTTGCAAACTTCTGTTCTTCAAAAGCCACTATTAAGAGAGTTATAGAGCAATCTATGCAGTGAAAGATGATATTCACGATGTATGCATCTAATAAAGAACTTTAAATTAGAATATATAAAGATCTCCTTCAAATTAACAAGAAAAAGTAACACAATCCATCATTAGTCATCAAGGAAATTCAAATCACACTTATACACACGCATCAGAATGTCTAAAATAACACAGACAATGCCAAATTTGATAAGAAACTAAAACTATCAGAGGCTGCTGGTAAGAAAGCATTTTTATAATTCATAAAACCCTTAAGCAGTCTTTAGTAAAGCCTAACATATGTGTATTGATGACACACTCCTGGATATATACCTAAAGAAATGTGGTCACACATGCCTTAGAACACAAGTATTAAAATGTTTGTTATAGCACTATTCATAATAGTCCAGAATGCCTATCAGCCATAGGTTGGATAAATAAATGTTCACTCAATAAACTATTAATCATGTACAGAAAGAAGAATGATTATCTTACAAGTACACAAAACAACAAGAATGAATCTCACAAAGTATTGAGCAAAAGCACCAGATTGAAGATTGCATTCTGTATGATTCTATTTACATAAAATATTTGAACTAGAAAGATAATTTATAGATTCAAAAGTATGGATAGTGTTTAGCTTTGCTGGAGGGGACAGGTGAACAATGAATGGAAGAGTAAAATCAAGTCGTCTAGAAATTTGCTAACATCTTGTTTCTTGATCTGGTTGAACTTAAGCAGGTGTGCTGAGCTATACTCAGACATTTATGATATATGAACTTTCAATTTAACGACCTAACAAATTAAGTTATCACTGTCCTCGAACAGTATGTTTTCATTATTGGTTTTGCTCAAATGTTAAATATATGTTAAATAGTTTCTATTACTGTTTTTATTGAGGATATCTATGTGCACATTGTCTTCTAATATTGTAATATATAGATGGTGGTTGCAGCCTTTGAGTTAGTAGAAATCACCCTGGAAGGGAACATAATATATAAAAGAATAAACTCAATAATTGATTCCTAGAAATTAGTAAGGATGATGGAATTTAGTTTAGAACTATAGCTAATAATATTTTTTAAAGAGGTAACAACATCAAACCGAGATGAGCCATCTGCTGGTAATAAGAAGTTCAATAAGCATATTCCAACAATCCTGATAAAAGAAGAGGCACTTCTTGATTCTACAACTATCATCTTTAATTAATCAATTCAACGTTCTCTATCTGTCATGTTTTAATTCAGAGCTAATCAGGTTTCCTTTCTCCCATCTCATTATTTCAGTACATCTTCCCAGAGGATATTTTAAAGCATATGTATGATCAATTCATTTTTAATACTTTAAACTGTTTAAATAGTTTACTAGTGCTTATAGGACAAAGTTCAATTCCTCTTGTCAATCCTAGAATTATACCCATGTTTGGCCTTCACATAACCACAACCTAATTGCTAGTCTTATCTTTCTCTCATATTCAGGTTCCATGATTTTGTCATACAAATTGCTAAAATTTATAGGAATCATGAATTCAATAAGTTTATACCTTCTAATATGAAGCGTGCTTTGTTTGTAATGACTTCTTGTCCACTTAGGAATAACTGTTTGTGACAAGTGTTAACTGAAGGTTCATCTCTCTGATGACATTTTACTGGACCTTATATTGTAGTACTACACATTACAGGTAACATTGCAAGGCTTATAGCTATTTATAGCACTAATTCTAATACTCCACACTATTAGCTAGTTGAGTATAATGGACCATTTCATGTACTTTGGATACTGAGTTTCCAGCTCCATGGCCAGCAGTGGGAATGAAATGGGCTCATATTAATTAGGATAGGTTTGTCTGTGAGGAAGATAAAACTAAAAATTGTGGCTTAAACAGAATAGACATTTCTTTCTTTCTTACATAAAAATATCTGAGGGTAGGTAATGGAGGTTGAATGATGGTTGTGGGTATGTGTGTCACTTGACACCTTTTGTTGTGTGTCATTTCTGTTACCTTCTCTGTTGCGTGTGACTCCCATTCACAAAGTCACGCAGGACTGAGGAAAAGGGGAGAAGGGCCTGGAATTCAATTTAAAGTAAAATACCAAGAGTCTCATGGAACATTGCCATTAATACCTGATTGGCCAAAATTTAGTCACATGTTCTTACCTATTTGCAGTGGAAGCTGGGAAGACATTGCCAATCCTGCCTCCTCCCTATTCTTCCTCAATAGCCCCTTGTTCCACCTCCTCTTCTCCTGCTTCTAACTATTTAACTCCCTTCCTTTTGCTTCCCCAGCCCCTCCTACTGGCTTTCCCCCTCTCCCTGTAATTTCTTTTTACCATACCCCTCCAGTCTACAGAGGCACATTGTTTTGTAAATCTTCCTTGAATAAGGAGGCATAATCATACAGACCAATAAGAAGATACATCTGAGGATATTGAATTTAAGAAGATAAATATTCAAGTTAAACAGTACACATAAATAAATTTTATACTGGTAGATATATTACTATTTATGATTTATGTATGCAGATATGTTAGTAAATAGAGTCAGTTACCCTTCAGAATTCAATTCTGTAATCTTTGTTCTGCCAGAACTGTGTAAATACATATAAGCATAAAAATTCTTGATCCATATATATAGTTTTTACTATACAGTAATTTAATGACATTATAAAATGACTTATGTTTAATGTTTAGTTCTATACACATACAGTCCTTGATCAGGTGATTTATTTTTGATTCACTAGTGCTAGCTACATTTCTTAGCTAAATATATGACTAATATGGAGTATTATTCCTCTTGTAATAATAATATTTCTGATGGCAATTTGAAGCTATTGAATTTGACAGACTTGGGCAGATTTGCCCACGGTCAAAAAGATTCAGCCAAAGTGTCTGTTGCCATGGTATTTCACTGTAGGCTATCCTGATCCACTGTCTATTTTATTATTCTGTAGAAGCAAAGTTACTTTTTAAGAAATGAAAAACATTTGAAAAAACCTTGTCTTTGAAAGAAATGAAAAATAGGCATAAGCAGTTGAAATGTTTTTAAAAATATTGTAATATTGTATTAAAAAGACCCCTGTGATACACACACACACACACACACACACACACACACACACACACAATATCTAGGAAACAAAAATGACGTTTGGATGAATTTATTTCACTTTAAATAGTACTCTATGTTCTTTTTACAAATTTAAGTTGCCTTGTTTAATTATAAACCATATATATATATATATATATATATGTATATATATATATATATATATATATATATATATATATAATATTGATGATATTAAGCTTCCCATTACATAGTACAAGCTGGTGATTCAATGAAAATTTTCAGTAAACTTTATATCAAAATTTATAATTACATATCATAACCTTACCATTTTCAAAAAGAAAATACACCCATGGGAATCTTCCCATGGAATCTGATCAAGAAATAAAATAGTAACTGTCCCCCCTTTGTCACTTCTCCCCAAAATAGGGAACCAGCCCCTTGCCTTCTATCAACATGTATTGGTTTTGCTGGTTTTGGGATTGACATTAGGGAGATTATAAAATATACAGTCTGTGTGCAGCTTATTTTCCTCAATCTTATGTTTGTGGAATAATTTGGTGGCTTATGTATAACATTGACTTGTTGATTTTCAGGACAATATAATATTTTATAGATCAGGGTTTCTCAACATTGGCAGTATTGATATTTTTGACCAGATAACTCTTTGTTGTGGGGCTGTCCTGTGCATTGAATGATGCTTAAGTGGCCTCTACTTTCGAGATGTCTGTAGCACTGTGCCCCTCTCCCCAGGTGATGACAATTGGTAGTATCTCCTGACATCACTAAATGTCCCAGGGGGCCAAATTGCTACCAGTTGAGAACAACTGGGATAGATAATACCAAAGTATTTGACAATAACCTGTTGATGGACCTAGATCATTTCCAGTTGGGTTCTTTTATAAATAGTGTTGCTCTGAAATTCTTGTACTTTTTGTTACCCACATATACATATTATTGTTGAGTATCCAAGTACATCTGCATTGAAATTGCTGGGTCAGAAGAAACAGGTAGGTTCCAAGTAGTTTTTTAGGGTGATTATACCAGTTTACACCCTGACAAAGAGTCCTTCCTACCTGCTCCCAATCCTCACTGGCACTTGTTATTTTTCCTGAAATAGGTGTTTGCTATGGTTTTAAATTCCATTTTCCTGATAACTCATAAACGTTAGCAATTTTTCAGTGTTCATTAGCTGTTTGGTTATTTTCCTTGTTTTAAAATGTTGAATTAAGTTTCTGGCCTGTTCTCTCTCTTCCATTACCTATCTTGTTAACAATTCATGGGCTGTGTATATATTCTAAATATAAAAGTTTTTCTTGGATACGTATATAGCAGATATCTTCTCTCCTGTGATTTGCATTTTCATTCTCTTAATAGTGTCTTTTGACTTGGCTTTTTCTACCTCTGGTTTACACCCACTCCTAGAGTTTGTTCTTCCAAGGTCTAAACTGAGAGCCTGTGGTGCCTAACCAGGTGAGTTTTGAACTAGTTTTGTCTCCCTGGTAACTCAAATATTGCAATCAGCTTTTCAGCTGCTTTCTACCACTGCATCGCTTAGAAGACACGTGCCTCATGCTGTAAACTAGAGCAAACTGTTGAGCTTACTTCCCTGGGCTTCCCTTATCTCTGGGATCTTAGCCCCTAAAGTTGTTTTGACCTGGCATTTCCAAATTCCCATTGTTCTCTACATAGCTAAGTTTTCTTCATCATAGCTGCTTTCTGCTAAACTCAGCTTATTACACAGCACAATTTCAATATTACCCAATGGGGCAAGAGTAAATGTGTATCATAGAAGTTTATCACATTTTAATGATGTTGCCTTTTAATGGGTTCCTGTCCCCTCTCTCTCCCTGACTGCTCTCCAGTGTCATTCAACACCTTCTAAAAAATTATCTAGATTTCTAATTGTTCTTAGAGGGAATGTTGTTTTTCTACAAGGTGAAGTGGAACACTATCAATGAGTAGTTTTACAATAGTGAAAGTGTGGATATGAGACAATAATTAATGAAGTTCATAAAAGCCTACCACATTTTGTCTATATTGGCAACCATAATGTCAGAGAAACAAGTGTTTGTCATAAATCTCTATTTAATGCTCCAAGGTAGATTTTTTGTGATTTGGATTTTTACAATGTTTTTATTGTTTCTTTTTAGCGTTGTAGTGTTTTGTTTGTTGGTTTTTTGCTGTTTTTTGTTTGTCTGTTTGTTTTTGTTTGATATTGGCCTTTTTAATGTTTCCAAACTTAGAATTCATTGCAACCATCCTCTCTAAAAAAGGTGACATTTTATAAAAGTGACAAATTATACTGTGACAGCTCTAAAGTGCATATTCCCCTTATACTGGTTTGCAGCAAAGAACTATTTGTTGTCTTTGATATCGGATGTCAATTGCCACAGATTGTTTAAATCGAAGCATAAAATAAGTAGCAACAAAAGAGAAGATGGATGAATTACCTGTCCTCCAAATTAGTGGCAGAGCTACTGATAGATCATTGCATGACTAATTACATATCTGCCTCGGGAAATGGATTGTCCAGTGTAGCTTTGAGATTGTATATATGTCTTTTTTTCTTTTTCTTCTCCTTTCGGCATAATTATTTTCTTTAATGAGCTAAAAGTGTTCATATCCAATTGTATAGGTATACCTTTGAGATTTCTCATAATTATTATTGTTATATTTCATTTAAAATTAAATATGTTAGCATGTTATACTTTTAACCAATGTATATTTGTATCCATTACCTAACACAAGCATCATAGTAATATGTAATATGAGCAATCAGGAATTCATTATTCATTTTCATTTTATGGAGAAGCGTGTCTCAGTTTTAAGTAAGCCCAAACAGTCAATACATCGAAAGGTAGCACTTTAAATGAAAGCCTCTGAGTTGTTAGGAGAAAAAAACTACATGAGAAAAAAATATTACATGATCAGCATGTGGTCAAAATACTTATGCATACTTTTTCTTATAGGGTGAAATAAATCATGGATCTTTAAAATGTTTTTCCAAATTGTATTAGCATATCCAGTGTCCTCTTTTACTCTGTATATTGGGACACAAAACGTGCTAGGCCAATCCTGCTTTCCCAAGTGAGGCAAATGTTTGCTGTCTGCTATCTGTACTTGTTAGGAGGGAAAAGAGTTCTTACAGAATGGAAGTTTATGAAGAACACATTTTCTTTCTTATATATTTGTTGCTAAAAATATGATGAATTAAAAACAAAAATAAAACCCACTTAATGTTAAACTTTGATATAAGTATTGTTAACTCCTTTACATAAACTTTAAATTTCCTACCCTGCCCACTTCTTCATTTATTTTAATCTTCTCCAACCCCTTCCCCTCAAAAGGAAAGCATTACATAATTCTTGATACTTCCTTCTGCCCAAGGTTAATTGGATTGAATGTTAGCCCAAATTATGACCATCAGACTCCATTGCCCCCCCCCCCAAAAAAAAAGGAAGAAAAGAAAAATAACTAAGCTGCATAAAATTGTAAAAGGAAGGCTGTGACCACTTTAACAAAAGATCCTACAGCATTGGTGTTGAGGTGGGCATCTCTGTCATCTGCATACTCTTCACAAATCAGCCCAATGTGCACACCAAGCAAAGAGTAACAAAAATAAACTGGGATACCTTGTACTATTAAACTCCATTAAAGGTCCACATTCATTTCAATTTCTCTGCAATGTTCCTTTATTGCTAAGAATCACAGATAATTCCTTCAAGCCCTGGGCTACCTGCTCAACTTATTGATACTTTGTCCTGTGACGTAGTAGTTGATTAGGGGAACGGGAGGTTACCTGGTGATGAGAGTTTTAGTTGTTATACAATCCTCATTGGTATTTCTGGTTATAGAGAGGTAAGGCTTTATATAGCAACAATGTAGATGAGTTAAGTCCAAGTTTCTATGAGAAAGTAATTACTGAAAGAAAGTACTAAGTTATCATTTTTGACAAATATCTTTGAATCATGTAGATATGTAGAACTATCTTAAAATTTTGAAATCATAAGTGAAGAAAAAGTGAAGAAATTTCATGATACTAACATACCAGATGCATAAGTGAATGAGAAAGCAAAAATCTGAATTTGATGCCAGAAATGTAAGCAAATGTGACTGTAATAATAGCTGGTACCATATATAAATAATTCAGAAAAGAGGAAAGATTTGTTTATTTTGTGATTGAAACAAGATAACTTATCCATTCTACCTCTTACCTAAAACTTTTTTTGTTCAACATAAACATGCACATTTACATACACACCTTTTTTTTCTTTTTTTACATATTAAGCAGCCATAATAGCATTTTCTTATAAGCTCTAAATTTAAGTGTTCTAAGTTCTTCTGTTTTGTGTTATCTTTATTACATGTACTAGAATCTACAGGATATTTTATAGAAATACTAAATGTGTCACAAACATTTATTTGTTTAATTTATTTATCAAATTATTGAAAGATAATTTTGACCATTTCCCTATTCTTGCTTCCAGAATGAGACAGCATAATTTGATTCTTTTTAGGCTTTAAATAACTGAGAAAAACAGAAATCATTTCAAGGCAATGAATGAAATTATTTGACACTTGAATGGCGCAGAAGTGGCAGTGTAATTACCTAAGAGTGATCCTTCATATAGCGTTTTAGTTATAGGTGATCAAGTGAAATAGAGTTGTATAAGGAATACATTTCATAAGACATAAATGCCATTCAATTTAAACCATGTAACTTTATGAAATTATTTAATCAACTAATGACAAATAATTCATGGTAAATACAAAATCACAAGTATGCTGGAATAGGCAATAAGACATTTTTGGTTTTTGATGCTCCCACTCTTTCACCTTTATTTTCTTAGCCTATAAAGTATGTCAGCAACTAGACTATAAGGTTATTTCTCTTTTCTGTTATAGTTGAGAACCTGATTAATTAATGAACTCAGTCCAAATGTGTATTTATAATAACTACATAAACAGATAGATGGTAGATATATATAGGTAGGTGGAAAGAAGGATGTGTAGATGTATGGAGGATACTTGGCTAAACTTACAGAACTGTTTGTTATATCTGAACAAAAAAAAAAAAAGAAAAATTATGGTTAAACATTAATACATCTTTTTGACACTCAGGATTCAGTTTTGGAATGTGGCTTTGTAGGATATAAATTTCACTTTAAATTGGCTTTCACTTCACTGAATAGATAACAAAGATGATGCAGGTATTGTCAACATATTTGATGTAACTTCTGCAGTTCAAAATAGCAAGTTATGCTGATTAAGATAAAGATTATGTATCATTTATTTATAAAGATAAAAATATCTAACTTTTTATATACAGAAAAGAATAATATAATATCCATCATTCTAAAATGCTTACATCCTTTATATTCATGTATGATTGAGCTTTAATAAATTTTTATTTCTAAAACTGGAAATAGCTTTTAGAGAAGAAAATTTATTACCCTTCAAATGTTTTAAATGAAACTTAGTATACTATTATGCAACTCTTAAACATGTTGATTATGCAGATTATGTAAAGATATGGAAAATGTTAATGAAATTATGTTAAGTAAAATAAAAATATATACATTGTGTTTACACACACCATGCTAATTCTAGCCTCCAGTTTTGGCTTTTAATTTCATTACACTTGGACTCCTCCAACTGGCACTGACTGCATTTAGCCTCAGTAATTCCCACTCCCACTTTAAAACTCATTTCAGGAATCAATCACTATTCTTGAAATATTTACGCATTTTATGTTACTATAACACTTAATAAATAATTTATTATTATACTAGTCATACTGCATGGTACTTATCTGTGTAAAGTCTTTCTTGTCTCTAGAATATTCCTTTCCTAAAGGCTATAATTGCCTTTTTCAGATTTGAAATTCCAGTAGATAACACAATGCCTTACATGGTCCTGAGCATCATGGCGATTAATCCATTAAGTAAAACACAATCTTGTCAGATTGCCCTCTGCAGTCAAGCACCAGGCTTCTGGCAAGCAGAGGTAGTGGTGCTATTGCACTTGTGAGTGAACACCTAGAAAAAAGACAAGTGATCACCTTCTCCCCCCACCCTCATCTCTCAAGGCCATTCCTCAGTGTATCACACTGAGTGTGATACACACCCACAGTGTAGCACAGCACTGTGACTTCTTTTTCGTCCTGGCCCAGAATGTAAAATAAGAAACCAATGAATAGAAAATGTTTTTAAAAATACTTAAAAAGATTAATGAATCGATAAACATATATCCACACAGACATTTTAAAAATAAATGTTCATAAAAGACTTACTTATAATAACCAAATATTAGAAATAACCCAAATAATTATTAATAGAAGAATGGGTTAACAAATTGTGTTATTTTCACAAAAGAGCATCCTACTCACCAGTAAAAGGAATGGACTACAAATACATAAAACAACATGGATAAATCTCCAAAATTGATTTATAATGCTGAGCAAAAGAAACTGACAAAAAAGGGTACATCCCATATGATATAGTTACATTAAAGTATAGACAGAAAGAAAAGCATCTGTGATGATATAAGTCAAAACATTGATAGCCTCTCTAGTTTGAGACAGGGATTGCCTGGAAAAGGAAGTAGTGAACTATCTGAGGTAATGGAAATATTCTGTATTTTGAGAGGATTGTAGGTTGTTACATAGGTATATGCATTTGTCATAACTCATCAATTCTGTGACTTTAATATCTGTGATTCTAAAATATATGTGGAAATACCAAGGTACAGAATAGCCAAAACAATCTTAAAGAATAATTTCTCAGGACTTACACATGCAATTTCTTAAATTTAAATAATTCAAATTTCTTAAGAAATTGCATGTATAAGTCCTGAGATATTATTCTGTAAGATTACAGTGAAGACACAATGACCGAGACAGTGTGGTATTGGGTAAGAACATACAAATAGATCAATGAACTGTAATAGACAGTTGAGAAAAACTCACACAAGCAGGATGAATAGATATTTGAACAAAAGCCCCACTGTGAATTTAAAGGGAAAAAGGACATGTTATATTGCCAATAATAACACAAAATCACCTGCATATCTATAAGAAATAAATATGAACCTCAAGCCCTATATCTCTCCACACACAGAAAATAATTCAAATCTGAACGTAGGAACAAGACACAGAAACAGTTTAGAATAATTTTACATATAATAAATGTATATAATTTAATTTTATATTCTTTATATAAGAACAAATATTAAGAACAAATATTCTTAATAACTTGGAATAAGCAAGGGTTCTTACACAAAACAGATGATTGCTCATAAAGAGAAAGTACTAAATCGAGGTTCATAAACATGAAAACTTTCTGCTCTCAAAGGACACCATAAGGAAAACAAAAAGGGCATTGGGAGAAAATGTTCATACTGTGTATATCTGACAGTATTATTTAGTACAATACAGGGAGTCTTCTTACAACTCAATAATGAAACTAAAACAACCCAATAAGAAAAGGGAAATAGACATGAACAGACACCTCACAGAAGAAGATGAAAGAATGTTCAACGAGTAAATGCTAAGGTGCTCACCATCAGTAGTCCTCAGCGAAACTTCGATGAGATACCATTTTTCCTAGACTGGCCAAACTGAAAAACTGATCATATGTTCAGGAGGGTATAAAGCAACTGAAAGTTTCACGCATTGCTGTAAAATTTGTGAGTGTGGAGAATTATTTGGAAGTTTTATATACAGTTAAACATATATCTACCATATGAACTAACAATTCCACAACTACCAATTTAACTAAGAGAAAGAGAAGTCAAGAATGTTTATAGATACCTTGTTCATAATAGCCAAAACCAGAAAAAGGTCGAAGGTCCATCAAAGGTCCATGAAAATGGGTAAATACAATGTGATATAAAATGAATATTATTTTGCTATAAAATGGGATATTATATTGATACTTGTATTGATGGAGAAGGATCTCAAAAATATCAGGATGAAAAATAGACGGAGGGACAACAGAGTTTGATTGTCTGTATCTTATAACCAAGAACAGATGGAAGTAATCTATGATAGTAAATATCAAAATTCTGGTCTCTCGTGTAATGTTGGAAACTTACAGGGAAGGAACAGTAGGAAACTTCCTGTGGCCAAAGAAAAATTCTTGAGTTGAATGGTGCTGATTCAGGTGTACACATTTGAAAACTTACCGCATTTCCCTGAAAATAAGACCTAGCCGGACCATCAACTCTAATGCATCTTTTGGAGTAAAAATTATATAAGACCCAGTCTTATTTTACTGTAATATAAGACTGGACCTTATGTAATATAATGTAATATAATACCGGGTCTTACATTAATTTTTGCTCCAAAAGACGCATTAGAGCTGATGGTCTGGCTAGGTCTTACTTTCAGAGAAACACGGTAATAGACAGTATACTATAACCTGTACACTTTATTATGTATAAATTATACCTCAATAAAATTTTGCATACTGATTATACATTTTTTTTCTGCAGAGTATGTTTAAAGTCCCTTACTATTATTTTTTCTATTAAAAAATAGGTACAGTCATGCTGAGCATTTGTTTCAATTAAAAGTATGAGTGAATTTTTCTTTTTTCTCCCATCATTGTCCACCCTGTTCCTGTTAAATGTCACCTTTATTTTAAAAGAAATTACACATTTAGTTGATGTAAATTCATGTTACTATTTCAGGAAACTAATTATAACTATAGTAGTCAATGCATGGTTCGTTTTTTCACTGTGCTTTTGTTTTATGGGTTCTTCCCCCTTTGGTTAAGTATAATTTTTACCATTTAAGTGCCACACTGTCTGCAATACCCAAACAGAGTGAACTTTATTCATTTCTTTACCTGTTTTATGATGAATTTGATTTTGTAGAAACTAGTATTTCACTAAACTAAACAGAACCCAATGGCATGGAATTTTTTGCAAGTTAATTACATTAGGGCTCTGCAAAAGAGTTAAAAGTTGCAGAAAGGAAATAATGAAAAGAACTGCACTATTCATAAACTTAGGGCCAAAGCTGGTATAAGGCAAATTTTGGAAACTGAAAATTTTACTTAAAGAGGCCTGAATGATTGACAAGTGGTTTGTAGAAATGGAGTAAATACACATCATCTGAGATGTATAATAGACTTAGATTTAACCCTATTTTTTTTGTTATTTATGATGTGACCTCTCTGCATTTCAGATATTTTAACTATACATTAAAGCTACCATGTTTCCCCCAAAATAAGACCTGTACCATCAGCTCTAATGCGTCTTTTGGAGCAAAAATTAATATAAGACCCGGTATTATGTTATATCATATTATATTATATTATATTATATTATATTATATTATACCCGGTCTTATATTATATTATATAAGACCCGGTCTTATTTTACTATAAGACCGGGTCTTATATTAATTTTTGCTCCAAAAGATACATTAGAGCTGATGGTCTGGCTAGGTCTTATTTTTGGGGAAACATGGTAGTAATATTCCTATTTGATAATTGTGAATATTAAATGCAATACTGAATGTAAGTGAGTCGGCATGTAGAGAACCTATATAAATATTAATTTGCTTTTCCTTTACCAGGGTGAGGCAGTCAGTCAGGAGATAGTGGGAAGACAACTTGTAGAGGCACAGGGTGTGGATCTGATATTTAGGCAGGAGATGCTGAATATAAATCGGTTTACTTAATTTAGCCTGGAGTAGAAATTGACAGTAATATAATTAGATTGGATGTTCAGGAGATAACTTTACAAATTCTTTGGCCTAAGGTTTTCCCTCCATCTCTGGTTTCTGACTTGCAAAATACCACTGAAGCTTTATTTTAGTATAAATTTAGACTGGGGAAAATATAAACTATAAAATATTCAATCGGTTATTTGAAGTGTTTGAAATAAGTGCCAGTGTTTCTGAAGTAAATTATGGCTTTCAAACTAAGCTTGGGTTTAAAAATAAAGAATTTTACACCAGAACTTCCAAGCAAGTCTCTGTGATCCACAAAGCTTTTCACTGCAGAATTACTTCTGGCCACATTTGCCAACAATATTTTCTCTTCCTTCTGTCCATGCCAAACTCTTCCTTTTGATTCTTAGATAGCTTTCCACATTAGAGAAATTTTCTTACTTGCTTCATAAAAATGAATTCCCAGAAAAATGAAAATCATAGGTCATAGAAATAAATGAGCTTACTAAAGTTCACTGCAGTAATTTAAGTTGGGACATCTGTCACTTTTTGGTCCTTAAACAGTGAGAAGGGGAAAGGATTGGAAACTTTCCAGTTTCCATGCAGGGCAAAAGTTGAACTGGTTATAGAAATGCCAAGGAATGGGGGATTACTTAAGCAAATGTCTATAGCAGTGCTTTAGTGGCATATTTTTTTCCCACTTCCTCATAGACTGAAGACTTTGTAAAACTGAACAAAAATTAAGTACCAAAAAAGATCATGCATTTAAATATAATAGCAGTATCAAAATGCTCTAAACGTTTCCAAATGCTTATACTCAATTGCTGTACTTAATCTGAGGTAAAATAATCACAAACAGTTCAGTGGTTGACATTGGTCCATGGACCACAATTTGAGTAGCCTTGGTATATAATTCATATTAGTTATAATCAATGGTGAGAGGGTGAAACAGTTCTTAAAAAAAAAAAAAAAAAAAAGCAGCAAACACATACCGAAAAACCCTGATTTGTAATGTTTGCCAATTTTTATGATAAACTTTCTCCATGGCTGATTTCTAGCTACCAGTACGATGTCACTGAATGCACATTTGGGAAGAAAAGTGCAGAATCCACTCTTCGACCTCTGGAAGACTTCGCTGGTTTAATACTAATTCAAGTAATGGTCATCAGAACTTTTATAGCCCATCTGTTATGTCAGGGAGAAATGTGGCTGGCAGTTGTATTTTTGGGAGTAAGTTCCCAAGGTACACATACTTTTGCTAGGGAATGTGTTTGTTCTTAATAAATTCCCTCATTGAGCAAGTTATCGTGTGCTATATGCTTAGGGAGAGAGACAGAGAAGAAAGACCACCAACCTCATTTGGATGGGGGAAGGATCAGGGAGTTCAGGAAACATTGTAATATTAGAAGAGAATTAGGGTTATTCATTAGAGAATTTGGTCAGAACCACAGAGTATTGTAAGTGCCAGTTATATTCTGCTCTTCTCACATACAAAATCTTATTTACTCCTAGCTTAAAACATGAGTTCAATATTGTCTGCATTTTGAAGAAGGTAATCCAAAACTGAGAGGACTTGAATAATTTGCTCATGATCTTGAAGCCAGAAAATGATGAAGCTAAAATTTGGAAAGTGCTCTATCTGACTCCACAGCCCAACATTTTGACCTGTGCATTACACTTAGGTCTTAGACTGTCACTAACAGAGGGAGAGAAGTTGAAAGGAGGATCTTTGCTTTGTAAGTGTTTTTAGTTCTCAAAATTCAGTGAAAATTCTTCAGGGGCCCCATGGAAACCCAGCAAAAGTCTCGTATTGCAATTCATGAAAGTCCAGGTCAGGTCTCTTGTTGATTAATTTGGTTCTTATTTAAACTTTTATGCTCTTTATTCTCCCATTAGCAGAATGGGGACAATAAATAAGCAATGTTAAATGGTGTTTGAGGTTTAAATGGAATAGTAATGGTATATAATGCAGTATAAATGGTAATTAGTTACTAAAGATCATATGTGTAATAATTTCATCATTATGATAATTATCAGCTTAGGAATTGGGCCATCTTGAGCTTATAGGTAAGAACTAGTCGATTTAAGTACCAGGTACTGAGACACCAAAAGTAGGAAAATGAGTACTGATTTAGCTTTGCCTTTGATATCATAAAACATATGGTTGATTTATTTGTCCAGTTTTTTTTTTTACTCACATATGCCTATACCATCTAGATTATGTTCAGATGAATACACATGATACATAGATACAATAAATACAATGCAATGAATACATACAATAGAAAGAAAGTAACTGTAATATTTTTGGTCATTCAGTGTTGCTTTGCATTGTATGTTCATAAACAATTATTTTTCTTAACTGAAAATGTGGACACATGGAATTATCATACTGGCTTATTTAAATTTTTGATTATATCAGTAACACATGTGATATTATTAAGGTATTCATATCCAATATTCGTGAAACAATTCAGATAATGTTAACATGATATATGAAATGCCAAGATCTTAGAGCCACAAAAATATAACTATTCTAAAAAAATAACCAGTTTTATATTATTTGAAGTTGCTGAGTCTGTGATATTGTTAAGGAACAAGAAAACACTCATACATTACAGAAATTCCAGTCTTTCCACCAGCCTCGTTTTTAATACAGTAGCTAAAATCAGCCCTAAAACTTACGTTAAAACAATAACATCGCTAAACTTCAAGCTTCTCTTCTTTAGCTCCTTTTTCCGCCTCCCCTCCACAAACTTTTCTCTTTCAGGTGCCAGCTGCTCTCCTAACAAAAGTATGCCTCATTGAGAGAAATTTGCTTTTGGAAAATTATTCTCTAAGAGCTTTTACTTTCATATAATTAGCAAATATTGGGTTATGTCTTTCTTGGTATAACTACACACATTGGTTTTTGTTTCCTCTGTCAGTTCCATAAAAGAGTGAAAATCTACAAAGCCCTCCATAATCATCACTTTTGTGTATGTGTGTTTGTGTGTGTGTGTGTGTGTGTGTGTGTGTGTGTGTGTGTGTGTGTGTTTGTGGCTTACTTCAAAAACATCATCATCATATAAAACAGACCAAAGACTCATCTTTAGATGTGTATGTCAGGGAAAAAAAAAGTCATGATAACTTCAGGTACTATGTCTTTTCCTAGAAAGAATTATTTTGATTGAGAAAATTCTTAATAGATTGTCTTTTGTAGGGAAGTCAGGGCTCAGAGGCTAGGCTGGGAGAATGGCTGTGGCCACACAGAGGCAGATAAGTCAAGGGATTTAGTAAACATATGGGAACATTGCAGGGTGAGAGTCTGTAGAATAGTTATTCTGATTTCTCTCTTTTCTACCTCTAGATTTCCTAATGGTGTCTCTCACTGGTTGAAACCAGCTTAATGTCAGAGAACAAAGGGGCCCTTACAGGCAGTCCATATACATCAGACTCCCAGGATACAGAGCAGGGTGACCAAAGATGAAGAGTGGATCAAGGACAAACTGAAATAATTGCACACAATGAGGGCTAAAAGCTCCACCTGATAAATGAATAGGAATGTATATATAATGTCAAGTAGTCTAGAACATGGTAAAAAGAAAATTAAAATGAAAGGTCGTTCTGAGGAACATACCAGAGGCTTTTCGGAACTGCTGAAAAATTTGGACAACAAAAGAATATCCAACAGTAAAGTGGCCAAAGGCCTATTAAGAACGGATATGTGATGCTCATTTTTGCATTGTCAACCTAGTTATGCTGTAATCTGCCTCCACAACCAATACCAAATCACTATACATGCCTTCAGTTAAAGGCATAGACTTTTATTTTTAAAAGCTTCCAATATAGAGCAACTTGAAAGAAAGGAAAGCATTGGATGATAAGAAAATTCACCCTCCCCCCCAAAAAAAATCAGTGAATGTAGGATCCCACAGCTAGTCCACACTCTGTCCCTTGTAACAGCACGTTTCTTCTGAGAAATAGTGATGTGGGAATATTCTCTGTGAGTCCGCAAATGATGTAGGGGACTTTTGAGTGAGTGAGTGAGTGAGTGAGTGAGTGAGTGAGTGAGTGCTGGGATCCTGTCTCATGAGACCGAAGAATGGAACCATGGACCCAAGAGAGGCAAAGAGTTTTAAAAAGAGGATAGTTTATTGAAAGCAAAGGGTCAGAGCTCCCGAGCGGGAGGGGGTCCCGAATGGGGGTGCCCAGTGACTGAGGCAAAAGTTCTTGCTTTTATACCTTCCCTTGCCTGCTTGGGGAAGGGGGCTGGTGCTTTCTAATGGAATTCTTCTATCAGGTTTGTCCTGTTTGCCCATCCTAAAGAGATTAATGAACCCACCCTTATCTATTAGATCCTAAAGAGATTAATTTACCCATCCCTCAGATCTGCTCCTTTGTCTGGCCAAAAAGGATTTATGAGATAATTTATTAACCTCAAGGTACATTCTTATATCTTTGTCCTGGAGTGAAGGAGACATTCCAGAACCTGGAGTTTCAGGATATGGCTGCCTTTTGCTTATTCCACCAGGGACCTTCTCAATAAGAGGGATACTGGGTTAGCCTATCTATGTGGAATGGAGGTTGAGTTAAATTTCATTTGACTTTCAGAGGACCAAGGAATCCAGTTGACATCTAAGGTGCACATGGCCTAGGAAAATACACATTAGTATTGTCAGGTTAGTTCCACATTCATATGGTTGAAACACTATCATTTTTAATATAAATGAGAAACTGTAAGTAGGAGTTTCTAAAACAAAATGTGATACTGTTTTCGAATAATTTTCTTATCATAAATTCCTGTTGAACTCTAAGGATAAGTAAAACATCATAAACATTTGGGCTGAGAAAAGAAAATTTACCTTTGGCATTTCCCTTTTGCTTCAATATGTAGTTTCATGTAAAGAAAATTTTACCCACATAAGCTATTTTTCCAGAGCTTGTAATATTGTTAACCCTAGTAAAAAAATAATATATATATATATATATATATATATATATATATTTATAGAGTTAGTAAATTATCTGTGGATTTTTTTCAAGAGCATGCACATATGCATTCAATTTTGTTATGCAGTTGATGATAAATGACATAATCATAAAGTTATTGCATTTTATTAGCTCTTAAGTAGAGAATAAGAAAGTTTCTAACATAAGATACATAAAATACCAACATCTACTTTTTAACACTTGGCTTATGTACCAGAATGTAATAAAAATCTGTGTCCTGTGCTGCCTATTATGAGTTTGATGTTTTTAGTAGATTTAACATAAATAAATGAAGATAATATCAATATAATGCCAGCAGACTCTGCAATTCACTCAGAATACATACTACTTTAATGATCATTTCACACAGGTGCAGAGTAATCAAATTTAGAGATACACTCAATAGATTGGCAAAATGTGGCTGTTTCTAAAATTGCAGAATTTATTTGATGAAATAGTATCTCTTCTCTTGAGAATTTATTAGCATAAAGTGATATTCAGAAAGTTTTATATCTAAATCATCACACCAATGATACATAATCCAAGTCAATTTTCAGAGGAAAAACAATTGTTTTCAAAATCAGTGATTACCAAGAGGGTTTATAGAAGTTTAGATAAGTAGTAGCATTTTAATGTTTTATTTTATTAAGTCGCAAAAAAACTTTTGAAATACTGAAAATGTCTTTCTTTCTTTTTGGTTATTCTATGAATACAAATGCATTCTTAATTTGGTTAAAAAAAAAATAAAGCCAAGCTGGCATTATTTAGTGACTGAAAATGTTACAAGGATAATGACCCCTTTATTTAAAAAGTATGATTTACACTCAAGGATGCTAGATTTGAAAATTTCCAAAATATATGTAGGTTCCCAATTTCTTTTTGTTGTTTATTTCTGATTTGATTCTCTTTTCATTGCGTAATGCTTTGTGTAATTTTAATCCTTTGAAATAATTAAGTCTGCTAAGAAGTAGAGGGAGGCGGGAAGGAGAAGGAGCAGGAGAAGTAGCAGGAGGAGGAAAGTATGGGAAAGAAGCAGAGGAAAAAAGTAGGAGAAAAATAAGAAGACAACCTTAACAGAGTAACAGAAGAAGAGTTGTGCGACTCAACTAAAATGTTTAAATAAAGCTACTACTTTAAAACAGTGAGGATGAAGATATAATTGTTTAAAGAAAAACCCAGAGAGATTTTTATATGACGTTCCTTAAAATAAAACATGTGGAAGTTTATGATAGCATAATGCTTTTTCTGATTTTGTAATCAATGTTATTTAATATCTAAACCTTCTTAACTACAGAAAATTAGAGTTAGGCACACTACACCTTTATACAATTTAACCTCCACTGTGACCCCTTTTCCTTTTTGTAACTTAGTGCCTTTATTCTGTTTCTTTTGAAGCTCTAAATCAGGTGCTGAGCATTTGTAATGGATTAGCAACAGCAAGTTCATAAAGTTAGAGCAAAAGAACCATTCTAAATTTATTTACAGCTGCTTCACGGATGTTCCTGACACTAGGAAACCTCCTCTGTAGGTGAGAAAATATTTCTATCTTCTGTGGCCTCTGTCAACAGTAGGAATAATTAATGCCCAATTATGAAGGCTGTATTTGCTTGAGATGCTTGCTTACTTTGCCATTAGAATATATTTTGGTCATTGTTTTTATTTAGTCAAATTTAAAAGGGAAGTATATTTCATGCATACAGAAATATTTCACCAGTCCACTTTATGAGTGGAATAGTAAAAACATCTCGCTGCATTAGATAAAAAGTTTATAGTTGATAAATAATTTACAATAAGATCAACGTTTCCCCCTATATAAAATAATAGCTATAAAATTTTAAAAGAATTATAAGTTATGTTAATGGATATTTGAGAAATTTTCACTCTCCTTTCCAATTATTGGATTTTTTACAAATCTGTGAATTCTCTAAGCAACCTGATTCTTATAAATCAATGTTGCTCTAATACGTAAGCAGTCTCCTTAACATATTTCCATCCGACTTCTCTAATCAAGGAAACACCTACTTGTAACTGGATCTGACACATGATTGTCTCTGACCAACAGCTGCTGCCCTAAACATAACTGTGAAAAAGTAAGGTTACAGCTACCCTTGTTGACAAGAACCCCCCATGTATATTCAGTAACGTTTTATTGTTCTCTACTAGTTTTATTCAAAAAGTTTGTACGTCCATTTAGAAATAGTTTCTAAGGATAAAAGAAATAATTGAATGCATACTCCTTGGAACATTTTCAACGTCTGTTGGAAAGTTTCAGCTATGCTAATATAAACATAATATAGAAGGAAACCCATCAATAGATTCTATTACTCCACGTTTTCTATTTAAGGAATGTAGCTGATGATCACTTACTGCTTTACTCCACAGGAAATTGGCTTAAAAGTGTTTGTGTGTGTGTGTGGGTGTGTGTGTGTGTGTTTCAGTGCTTAAAGAGGGAAAGTACTGAATAATTACAGGTTTCATTAGTTAAAATATGTAAAGACAAATCTTTTGCATTCCAAAACTGTCAGCTCTCAACTAACTTAAATTTTTGATTAAGCTTGGAGAGCAATTAGATTGAACTATTCCTTACTAGCTTACATTTACATGTTAAATTGCATTAAGATCTCATGTCAAGGAATACTTGTGAGAGAGGCAATACTTCCATGAGGATAATATAAACTTTTGGACATGTTAATGTGAAAAAGAAATATGATTGTAGAAGAGTAACTCTAAGCTACTCAATACTATTTTCTGGAGCAGCCCAAACTTTAAGTGTAGGAAGACGTGCTAAAGTCTAAGACTCTTTAAGAAGGCCAGTACTTCCCCCTTTGGGGATACTATTGCTCTCTTCTTTCAAATTCCCATTACAATGTAAGTTTTTCTGTGATGATGCAATAACCAGAATTTAACAAGGGACCAAAATATTTAACATTTTTATGCTTAGAAAAAATTTTGCTATGTAGTATGCTAATTTTAAAATTAATTTTGAAATAGAATACTCATCAGTAGGCTTGTCATATATATGTGCCTGTCATATGTATATACATATACACACCATGCACACACATATCCGTACATGCCTACATGTCATATGTAAGTATTTGATAGTAAAAAATCAAATTGATAAACTGTTAATAAAATGTTTGAACTCCATGTCTTAGAAAAATCCCTCTTAAAGATTTAAAGGATGAGGTTTGAATTTAGGTTTCTCATACTCCTTTGAATTCCATGTCAGATAGTTTGTGCAGAGCTGACCTCTGGCCCTTGTCTTCCTTTCTTTTCCTATTTCAGGCCTCCTTTATTTTTTTCCTGTACCTCTGAATTTTCACTTTGGAATACTTCCTTTCTGTTCATAAAGTACTCTTTAGCATTTTTTAACACAAGTATCTTGGTGATAAGCTATCTATGTTTTTGTCTAAAAATTATTTCATTTATGTTTTGTAAGTTAACTTTACTGTGTGTATAATTACACATTAGCAGTTACTTTCTGTGAGCACTATAAAATATGTTATTGTCTCCTGATCTCTATCATTTCTTCTGAGAACTTATCTGAAATCTAATTGTTCTCTCTTTGAAAGTAAATTGTCTTTTTCAGGGGTAGGAGGCATTGAAATTCTTTTAGAAATTTGATTATGTCTTTCATTTTCAGCAGCATGTATCCTAAGTGCCTTATATTATGATAAGAGCAGGTAAGGTTAGCTAGCATTCATCATGTTTAAGTTTTATAATTTCTTGACTCTGTGGCTTGATTTTTCTCATTATTTTTGAAAACAAAATCCCATTCATCTTTCCTTCAAATTTTGTTTAGGCCACATTCTATTTCTTTTGTTATTCAGGACGCCACTTAGACCTTAATTAAACCTTTTAATTTATCTCCTAACTGTCACATATTTTCTTCTATATTTTCAATCACTTTATATTATTTTTTTCTTATTCTGGATAGTTTTCTGACCTATCTTTCAGTTCACCATCTCTCAATTCATCTCTCTCAAATATGATGCTAAATATACACATTGATTTCTTAATTTCATAAATCATTTTTTCCTAGGTAGAAACTATCATTGTGGATGTTGATTTTGTTGTTTAAAAATCGTTTTTGGGGTTCTACTAAAAATCTTTGAATCTTTGAGAGTAATAAGCATGGTTAACTTGTATGTCTGTTTTTCTCTTGGTTTTAACATTTTTTGTCTCTCCTCCTGTGCCTGATTTTTTTAAATCGTGGGCTGGATATTAAAGAGAAATTGAGGAAATAACTGGGAGATCAAAGAAATTTTGTCTTTGTTCAGAAAGAATTTATAACTATTTATATGTTTACGTACTTACATTTTTTTTTTTTTTTTAACTGTGTCAAGGTATTAGTAACCTTAGCTATCCAAGTTCACTCTAACACAATTACAGGTATAACTTGAATGTGAGCCAGGTTCATGCAAGGAATAGATCATATCTGGTTCACCCTTATTCCTCAGGGTATTCTTTTGGAAATTCCAAACAAAAATATAAAGTTTTTGTTAGGACTCACTCTCCTTGGCTGACACTGATCTGAACTTTAGTTCCTCTAATTCCACAAAGTTGTCCAAATCTCTGCACGGTTTTACAGCCTTTGATTTTTCTCTGTAATTGACAGAAACACCTGTCTGTAGCATTGTGAAACAGAAATTTCTGTCACAAAGGAGATGTTCTCTATGCACTTTATAATATAGTAGCCACTAATCTCAGGTAATTTTTGAGCCCTTGAAAGGACACTAGTGCATCTAGGGAACTGGACTGTTGTTTTCCTTTCATTTTAATTAATTAAAATGTAAATATTCAACATGATGCTAGTGGCTACCCTTATTGGGCAGTACCATTTTAGGTGAAGGTGTTCCAAAATGCTAGCATCATAATTCCAACTTCTCGTCTTCTTGGAAATCTTGTCTTCATAATTTTTTACTGCCTTATTATCTGCCTATTGCCTTCAAGTAGATTTAAGACAATATTTTGCCTAGATTTTCAAGTTTTTTGTTTGTTTTGAGCAGGAGAGTTGATGCATGTTACCTAGTCTGCCACTTCCAGAAACACAACCTTATTTTATTCATTACTTTTAGAATTTAACAATAAAATTACACTTCTGTTTGGTTCTTGATTTTATTACTGCATTTCTTGACTATGAGCTATGTAAGTTAAGTGATGTAGTGTTACCCATCGGCACCTACCATTTCTCTTGACACCATACATTCTAATGGCTTTTGACAATACCTTTGTGTTTCCATCGCAGAGTTTTATAATACTGGCATTCCGTTTTGTGATTATAATCAAAGTTTTTATTTTCCCTTTTGTATTTTTTGAAAATTATTAAAATAGTATATAATTTTATCACATCATAACTAAGTATGATTTCAAGATTATTAGATAATTTGATTTGATTGATAGACTATGGGGAGATATAATCACATCTCATTCATGGGAGAATGTTCTAAATATCTGTATCAATCTCCCTTTCTCTCTCTCTCTCTTTTTCTCTCTCTCTCTGTCTTTCTCTTTCACACACATGCACATACACACTTTCAACAATTGCTCAGTTGCTCAGATAAGCCCCCATTTCAGTTTTATTCACACTTACACTACTACTTCTTTCTTATATATTTTTTCTGGCGTTTAAAAAATACTTTAATGGTTATATATTTCATATTTTGTTTTTCAATAATATTTTTATTTTGTCATTTTAACATAGCTGTATGCATTATTTACCATGTTCATTTTTATATTTTTTTGGCGATGGTTTTTCCATTCTTTGGAACTCATTTTTTATTTATTTTCTGAACAGCAAACTAATATCTTTATTTAAGTAAATTTTTCATCCGTCTTTTTATGCCTTTACACATCATATACACACTTTCTGCCTATAAGATCTTGGGGTTGCATCAATTCTCTATGTTCTGTAGCTATAGTTTTATTATCTTCTGACTTTTAATGAAGGCAAACAGTAGTTAAACAGCTGGATTTTTCTTTTTCCTTTTCTTTTTTTTTTTTTTGTTGTTGGCTAGTTATCCGGTGTGTGTGTGTGTGTGTGTGTGTGTGTGTGTGTGTGTGTGTATGTGTGTGTGTGTGTGTTTCTTCATAAGTGCTTAAGGCATTTTAATTACTCTCTGGACCTCAGCATTATTACCTGAAAAATAATAGGTTTGAATTACTTGAATTCCTTAGTTCTAACATTAACTTGGATCTAAAATATATATCTTAAGAAAACAACAACACAAAATTCTATATGTGTGTATATATATTATTTATATTTAGTGCTCTTGTTCCATCCTTTTCAAATTGTTTCTATCTGCATATCTATCCAATTATCTACCCACACATATGGCATACACACATATCACATTTAATACAATATATATAATATATATGTATATATAATTTTAGGTTAAATGATCTAAACTTCTACTTCAATGTAAACATTATACATGAATTTTTATGCTAGGGGGACCAATATAAAAGGAGATAGAATTATTGATACAAATTAACCTTACTTAAATATATACTGAGGATTAGAAACTTTTACCACTATTTAAACATCTTTACATGCTCCTCAATGTATTTTATATAAACTATAAATATTAAATCTATGTAACATGATATTTAGGTGTTTTGACAGACTAAATAGAATGCAAATTCGAAATAATAAGCAGCTAAAGAAAATAATTTGAAAGTCATTGCCTTTCATAGTCAATAATTTATTTTGATATAAATCATTTATATATATTTTAATAAAACAATCTATAAATTGCATTATATCATGAGAGGTGCACAGCAAATGCTTTTTGTTGTATTTTCTTTGTATTTCCTACATAGTTTTTTTTTAAAAAAGTCTATTTGTAATTAGATATTAAATACTTGTAAATAGATTGAGCTTCTCTGATACAGATGGGTAACAAATCTATGAACTTCATTGTTACCTTTGGGCAAATAATTATTTTTCTTTTTTAATGTGGAAAATTATATTTATATTATTAAAATAGAAATGTACTAGTCTCCCACCATATATAAGAAATAATTATTCAAGGATAAAAATGTAAATATGACCATGCTTTTATATTTAGAGGTATTTAATGCCAATAACTGCTTTTATGACAAACCTCTGAAAATTATTTACAACTGTCTTCTCTTTCAAGGTGATATGTTATAAAGAATATCTAGATCTTTACATGATTGTGCTAGTAGCTCTTTGATTTTTCTAATGAATAAACTCTACTTAATGCATTTTTACAGATAGTATGTAAAAATGTGAACATTTACTTTTAGACTTATCTAAAAGTCTAAATGAAAATATTTCAAGCTATATTATAAGGCTATAGGAATCAAAATGGCATGGTACTGGCATAAAAACAGACACAGAGATCAATGGAATAGAAGAGAGAGCCCAGAAATAAACCTGGGCTTATATGGTCAATTAATTTATGACAAAGTAGGCAAAAATCTACAATGAAGTAAAGACAGTCTATTCAATAAATAGTGTTGGAAAACTGGACAGATACATGCAAAACAATTAAACTGACCTTACATCATGTGTAATAATAAACTCAAAATGAATTAAACACTCAAATGCAAGGCTCAAAACCATAAACTCCCAGAAGAAAACTTAGGCAGTAAATTATTTGACATTGCTTTTAGTAATGTTTTTGTTGATGTATCTCCTTGGACAATGGAACAAGAGAAAAAAATAAACGAATGGGACTACATCAAACTAAAAAGTTTTTGCACAGCAAAGGAAACCATCAACAAAATTAAAAGACAACCTACTGAATAGGAGAAGATATTCACCAATGATACATCCAATAAGAAATTAATATCCAAAATTTTAAAGAATTTATACAACTCAACACCAAAAAAACCAAACAATCCAATTAAAAAATGGGCAGGGGACCTGAAATGACATTTCTCCAAAGAGCACATACAGATGGCCAATAGACATGAAAAGATGATCAATGTCAGTAATCATCAGAGAAGTGCAAATTAAAACAACAATAAGATGTCACCTCATACTTGTCAGAATGGCCGTTATCAATATATCAACAAACAAGTGTTGATGAGGATGTGCAGAATTGGGAACCCTCATGCACTGTTGGTGGGATTTCAAATTGGTACAGCCACTATGGAAAACAGTATGGAGGTTCCTCCAAAATTAAAAATAGAACCACCTTATGGTATTTATCCGAAGAAATCCAAAACACTAATTTGAAAAGACATATGTACCCCTATGTTCACTGCAGTGCTATATACAATAGCCAAGATATGGAAGCAAGCCAAGTGCTCATCAACAGACAATTGGATAAAGAAATGTCACACACACACACACACACACACACACACACACACACACACACACAATGGATTATTATTCTGCCATAAAAAAGAATCAAATCTTACCATTTGCAACAACATGGATGGCCTAGAGGGTATTATGCTAAGTGAAATAAGTCAAACTGAGAAAGACAAATACCTTGTGATCTCACTTATATGTGGAATCTAAAGAACCATAAAAATGAACAAACAAAACAGAAACAGGAACCATAAAAATGAACAAACAAAACAGAAACAGAAACCATATATGTGAACAAACAAAACAAAACAGATTCATAGATACAGAGAACAAACTGATGGTTGCCAGATGTTGGGATTGGGGTCCTGGTAAAAAAGGTAAAGGGAGTAACACATACAATTGTTAGTTGCCAAATAATCATGGGGATGTGAAGTACAGCATAGGGAATATAGTGAGTGATATTGTAATAACTACATATGGTGCCATGTAGGTCCTAGACTTATTGGGGGAATCACTTTGTAAATTATATAAATGTCTAAACACTATGTTGCACATCTGAAACTAATAGAAAATAATACTGAATATCAACTTCAATTGAAAAAAAAATTAGTACTGAAAAAAAAAAAATGCTGCTTTATACAATCCAAACCAAAGGTCACCTTCTCTGAGAAGACTCCTAGACTCCCTCAGGCCAAATTACTTGCTTCCTCCCAGATAGTAATATATTTTTACCATGGCAGAGCTTTTCAGAGTGCCTTTTTTTTTTTTTTAACAGATATTTATGTCTGCACCTTCTGTTAATAATCTAGTACATAGTTGTCCAAGAACTTCCTGCAATGATAGTGCTGTATCTGTGCCACCAGCCACACATGGCTGTACAGCAGTTGAAATGTAGCCATGTATAGTTTTTTGTTTGTTTCTTTTTTTTAACTCTTTGCCTCTTCCTTGTGGAACTCCTAAAATAGGTGGTTAAAAATTTAGTGAAGTGCTCTGCTCATATAATTTATGTTGAATCACTTGTTCATTTCTTTTTTTTTCTTTTTTTTCCCTTCTTCTGCCTCCCCACCCCCAACCCCCCACTCCAGTTCAAGCCATTGTTTCTCAGTTGTGTAGGACACAGCTCCCTGGCTCATGTTGCTATTATGAGCCTTGTGCTCCCCCAGCTGAGGCAGTCAGTTGTAGGTTGTTGGTTGGCTGCTCACAGCAGCTGGCTGCCAGCCACTCATGCTGGGCATGGGCCACTCATGGTAGCCCACAGCAGCCCAGCTCCAGGGAGCGCGGTTGTTCACAATCTTAGCTGTAGAGGGCGCAGCTCACTGACCCATGTGGGAATTGAGCCGGTGACTTCCGCGTTAGGAGCTCGGCACTCCAACCACCTGAGCCACCGGGCCAGCTCTGATTTCTTTTTTTCAAAAGAAAAGGAAGAGTAAATTTTAATTTTTATTATTTAGTTGAAAACATTGATTCATATTTATAATAACATGTTACTTTTACTGTGAAACAAAGACATGTAATATGATTTTTTACTACCTACTGTAGATTCTTCAGAAATTCAAAATATAATCATGGCTCTAGAAAACATATTTTTAAATTGAGGAACATAATCTTGATATTTAAATGTAAAGATTTTAATTTTTTTTTATTTAAATACCCTTTTCCTTTTCCCAGATACAGAACATTTTTATGCAAAATATTTTTTCAGTACAAAACAGTTCTTTAGTGTTAGACCCACAGCAGAATTTAGTAGAGAAATCTTTCAAACATACTTAAGAATGAATAATTAGGCCTTTTTAAGACCCCAAGGAATAAAGGTACAAAAACATTGATTGTAGTTTATTGAAATGGAGACCATAGATCAATTCATATTTTATTGAAAGCCAGGCAAGCATTTTAGAAACATAACACACATACTATGTCATTTGGAAAAAAAAAAGTGCACACACAGAGAAATGCACACATAGAGACACATGCATACATAAACATACATACATCAATGTACATACACCTTATACACTTACAGATATACACATATATTGAGTAGCAGCAGTAGTACAGTTGTTAAAACCTTGTAATCTGAAGCTAGGACCCCTGAGATTAAATCCTGACTTTACCACTCACATTCTTCATCTGAAAAGTTGGATCACAATTTTGTCTTCATGGGTCATATATATATATGTACTAAATGAGCTGCTCCTTATAAATTTTTAGAACAGTGCTTGACAAATCAGTAAGTGTGACTAATTTTTGTATTTAGTAAGTGTTAGCTAATAGATATATGTAGGTTTAAAAGCAGATACAGACAATAGTGCCAAAAATATGTTTTCAAGAGATGAATTTGCACAGGTAGATAAAAAAAATTTTAAGTTAATCTGATATACATATAATACTTTTAAATGTTCAGAAATTTTACCAAACCATATAACCACTTAATTTGAAATTAGTCAATATAATTTTTCTCTTGTTACATTACACATGTCATATACCGTATTGTACCATATTGTGTTATTTAGAAGATAAGCATGACAAATATCAATTAAAACATATGGATAATGGTAGTAGACAGTAAAATTTTTATATGATACTAAGTTGGATGAACTAAATTGTGGTGTTTCTGTTTCTCCAATACTGCCTTAACAGTTGAGGGAAAGAAGCCACTACCTGTTTCATCTATACAGCATGATGGTATGTGGACATAAAGTAAATGATATCGACTTGAATGAAGGTTGTGGAAACAGACATGGAAAGTAGTGGAGAGAAGATATATTTTGGAGAGGATATATTATGAGCCAACAGAACCTGCTGATATATTGAATATGAGACATGAAGGAAATTATAAATAATGCCAATATGAAGAATAATAGATTTTTGGCCTAACTAAATTGTGGAATATTGGTGTTATATATTGAGATAAGTATGAGTAGGGCAGTGAGAAATGCAAGGAAAATGAAAGAATAAACTCTCATAAATCTAGCAAATGCCTTTGTGATTAATAGGAATAAGGAAAGTATTTTATGGTTTATTTTAAAAATCAGTAAATTATTAAAGCATAATCTATTATTACATAGCAGGATAATACATAGATCATTCATATTATGTGGAATTTGGCTAAAGTTCTAAAACTAATGATAATCACTGCTAAACCCTTTCACATTCTAATGACATTACAGGAGAGTTGCTAAACATTGTGTTCAGAGCTCAGCGATGGATCACCATGGTAGTCCTTTGATTTACCTCTTCACTAAATCAGAATAAGCATTAGTTGCAGAGAGAGTTAATTTATGCTATAAATGTTAATTTATTGCTGTTGTATTGTGGCATTTCTTGTCCCCCGATTCAGGCCTACCAGTTAAGGGAAAGAAAGCACTGCATAAGTATCATCTGTAAAGCATGATGGTATGTAGACATATGGTAGATTAACATTTCATTTTCCAGTTGGCTGCTTAGTGAACTGTAGAATCACATTCACCCTGGTAGAGCAGAGCAGAGTGTGGTAGGATAGATACTCAGATGGTTTGGCACGTGTCACCTACAATTTGAGAAATAATAGTGAACGGTGCCATCTTATTGCCAGGAGAGAATTCTAAAGGAAGAGGGATAAGCACTACAGTCCAAACAACAATAACAATGGAAAGAACAATATACAGTCATGTATATGGACAAGGGGAAAAACTCTACAACATAAGGATACAGTAAGCCTAAAAACCAAATGATGCAAATAATATAGTATAAAGTATAGCATGAAAATACTAACCAACCAAACTCTTGTTGCTATACTAAAATGAGATGCAGTTGATATTTAGGCAAGTAGAAGTATAAAGAAATAATATATAATTTAGAAACTTTGATTTTATCATTAAGATAATGATTGTGAATTAAATTCTAATGGAGTCAAAACGTTTAGAGGTTATAGTTTTTAAATGTTAGTAAAGAAAAGAACTGAAAATAAATGATCCAAGCATCCATCACAGTAACTATATAAGAAAGATTAAAAAATATTAAACTCAAAAACTACAGTCACCAATAATGTATGGTATACTTAAAAAATAATTCAGAGAGTAGATCTCTGTTAAATTTTCTAACCACAATAAAATATTTGTTTTTAAAAAATCACAACTGAAAACCTTTCCTTAAAAATAGCAAATCTCTAATAAAAAATCATTTTCATATCTACTGAAATCTATTTTAAATTGCAAATTTGCACACTCTTTTAAATAATTGGAAAACAGGAAACACTAAACAATTCATTTTTTAAGAGGCCATCATAATGTTAGTATTACAACAGGATCAGAACATTACGAAGAAGGAAAAGTACAGGCTAATCTCACTTACAGAAATAAGGTCATACCCTAAAAAGTTGTAATCCCAGTTTGTTAAAGTTGCATGTATAATTTATTTAGAAAGTATATATACAGCATGACAGAGTTGAGTTTATTCTGAGTACTTACTGTTGATAAATATATTAAAAGTATGATTGGCCATACTAACATAATAAAAAAGAAAGAAATCAACATCCTCAGTAGCACAAAAATCATTTGATGAAATTCAAAATCCATTAAGAAAATTCCCTAGGAAATTAGACATAGTCAGGATGATCATTATTATCATAAAGACTATCAAGAAAAAAATCTCTACAGAATATCACACTAAATGCTGAAATGACGAAATTATTCCTTTTGAAATCAGGAAAAAGTCAAAGACTACTGTCACCACTTCTATTAATATTGTGCAAATACCACACAGTAAGAAAAAGAAAGGGAAGGTATTAAGATCGGAAAGGAAGCAAAATAATGCCTCATTGTCTGAAAAATAATATATAACTGAATAAATAGGAAATCCAAAATAATCTTGGGATATCATTAGATTAACAAAGCACTTTAGCAAAGTTGTTGCACTTGAGGTCAATATTTTTAAAAATCACATTTCAAAATTAGCAATAGAATACTAGAAAATAATTTTTTATGACACCATCTGCAATAGCACACAAAGTATCAATATCTATGAACCAGTCTAAAGAACATTGTGCAAAAGTTCTTTAAAGAAAAGTATAAAATATTGACAGAAATTAAAGAAGTCATAAATAATTGAGTTACGCCATGTTTATGGATTGAGAGAAGCAAAGGTACAAAATTTCTTCAATTTGATCTCCAGTTTCAGTGCTATCCATAACAAAATCCCAGTCTATTTTTTATTATTGCTCTTGTTGTTTGCTCAAGGTAATTGTAAGAAATAATAATAGTAGCTCAAGAACAGCCAACACATACTTTAAAGTAAATCACTGAAGTTGGTGGACTTGCTCTACCAGATACCAAGATTTATTTTAACTCTACAATAAATAAGATAATGTAGAGTTGTCACAAATATAGAAAGGTGACAAAATAAAATAGAAAGTCCAGAAAATGACTCATATATATATGGATTTCAAATTTAATAAAAAGTGACAATACAGAAGAAGAAATAATGGCCTTTCCAATAAATTGTTCTGGTGTGTCTGTATTTTCGTACATAAAGAAATGAAGCTTGACTTCTACTTTAAACCATATGTAAAAATGTATTCCAGTTGGATTACAGAACTTAATGAAAGGGTAAGAGATAAAGTCTGAGAAAAAAACAGAGAGAATACATTTTATGATCTTACAATAGGTAAAATTTCCTTAAATAGGACACAAAAATGATTAAACATAAAGAGATAATATTAACTGAAGTGAAATTAAGAGCTTCTCTTCACTAGGAAAGAATAGGAAAACAGAGAGAAAATATAATTCCAACATTTTACAAAACAAAGGATTTTTACAAAAGAGAAAGGATTATATAAAGACAAAGAATTTGTCTCCAGAGTATTCGTTTAATTCCTTCAAATCAATAAAAAAGGTAATACAAGAGAAAAATGACAAGTTATTTGAATAATCATTTCATAAAAGAGAATATCCAAATAGCCAATACACATATGAAAATTGCTAATCCTCCATAATTAATAGGGAAGCAAATTAAAATCACAAAAGAGTACATTAGATAGCTGTTGCTAATGTTAAAAATTGCTGAAAATTCAAATATGGCAAGGAAATGAGGGAATGAAAACTCAAAATAATAAATTGATAAAATAACTTTGACAAATTTCTTTTTCGTTTTATTTTAATAGTCAACCCGGAATGATACCATCCATTAATCTCTTTCTTTCTTTCTTTCTTTTTTTTTGATTAAAGTTTGTTGGGGTGACAATTATTACTAAAGTTACATAGGTTTCAGATGTACAATTCTGTAATTTCTTGGAAACTGATGCTAGACATAAGCATACACAATGTTCTAGCAATTGGCATCCGTAGGAGGAGACCCTAGCAAAATGCAAATTTGAATGAATCAAAAATTACCTACAAGAGTATTCCCAGCAATGCAATTTTTAAGAACCCCAAACTGGAAGAAAAAATTGTCAAGTGAGCATGAATAGATAAATCTATATTTATGCAATAGAATACTATGGAGCAGAGGTTACCAAACAGTTTCTATAAAGGGTCAAAGAGAAAATGTTTTAGGCTTCTTGAGATATGTTTCTAATTTAACTACTCAACTCTGCTTTTATAGCATGAGAGCAATATAGACAATACATGAATAAATGGTTGTGTCTCTGTTCCATTACAATTTTATTTTCAAAAACAAGAAGGCCAGAATTGGTCTGAAGTCTGTAATTTGCTGATCCCTACTGCAGGGAAAAAAGCAAACACACACACACACACACACACACACCAAAACTACAGCTAAACAAAACAACACTGATAAGTCCTCGCACAAATATGTTGAACAGAAGAAGTCAGACATTGAAAACAAAACAAAACAAAATCATAATTCTAATAAAGAACTAAAGTACTTTGAGAAATGACTTATTCTAGATCTGGAGGAGGGAATATGCAAGATGAGCCTGAGCATCTTGTATGGTTAGGAAGTAATCAAGGGCTCAAAAAACTAAGTGATGACAGAGGGGTCTTTTAAAAAGATACAGAAACCAAACAAACAAGTTCTCAGCGACCAACACTGGAAATATTTCAACAACAAAATAAATAGAGTACTGGATCATAACCCAAAGTATAAAATAAATATACTTGAGTCCATATGGATGTAAATAAATGCTTGAATAAATAAATAAATGGGGGATAAAGCCCAATCCCCCATGCAGAAGAATTCCAAATAATTTATGTAGATATTCTACCATCAAGGAGATAGCTCTCTACTCCTTAAATGTCGGCTGCACATAATGACTTCCTTCTAAAGAGTACATCCTGGAAATGGGGATTAAAAAAAAAAAAGAAAGAAAGAAAAAAACAGTGACTTTACAGTGGAGAAACCTGGCAAACACCACTCAGCCTGGTGACTAATATTAGCAGTACCTGTGATGAGTCATGCACAGCTGAGTGTAGACAGACAATGCTCTGCTAGTGCTGTAATACTGTAAATACTGGACTCAGGAACTTTCATTAGGAGAAAATTGAGAGAATGTAAGTCTTGAATGTAATTGGACTCTTCATCTTGGAGTGGAGTTGAAAATGCTTTATAGCCCAAGTGGCCATTTCCTGCTTTTCACGAGCAGTTGCTCACATGTAATGATGGGGTAGAGGGTGAATAGGAATTGGCTATCTTCAAAGCTAGGTTAGAAAAGCTGGGTTGGGGTGTGTCCACCTTGCAAATGTTCTATTTAACATTTGGGCTATATGCATTTGGTGTATACCCTTGATATGATGTGATGTGAATGGTACTTCACCCCTGCGGTCTTCCTTTTCAGTCTAATAAAGAGAAAAATATCAGACAAACCCACACTGAGGAACATTCTACAAAATACCTACCAGTACTCCTCAAATCCATCAAGGTTATCAAAAACAAGAAAAGTATGAGACATGGATCACAGTACAAATGAGCTTAAGAAGACATGATTACAAAATTAATGTGGTATCTTTGATGGTATCCTATTACAGGAAAAGAAGGGACATTCAGTCAAATCTAAAGAAATACAAGTATTAACTTTAGCTAATAATTATGTATTAATATTGACTCACTAGTTATGGTCAATATATCATCATATAATGCAAATTTAAAGAACCTGAGAAACTGGGTACAGGGTACACAGGAACTTTTCTGTAAATCTAAAATTATTGTGTATGTTTACTAAAATATGTAATTATGATTCCATTTATATAATTTTTTAAAAAGCAGACAAAAGCAAACTATAGTGTTTAGACATAGATGCTTGAATGGTAAAATATAAAAGAAAACAAGGGAGTTATTTTTCTTATAGTAAGGTTAATAATAGCCTTGTGAAAAAGAAGTAGACAGCAGTTGGGAGATAGAATAAAGTGGACTTTAGAGTTGCTGGCAATGTTATATCTTTTGACAAGGGTGGTGGTAGCAAAGCATTTTCTTGTAGTAAATCATTGAGCTGCATATTTTTCCATACTTTTCTATATCTGTTCTAAATATATTTTCCTTCTTCCTTCCTTCCTTCCTTTTTCCTTCCTTCTTTCCTTCCTTCCTTCCTTCCTTCCTTCCTTCCTTCCTTCCTTCCTTCCTTCCATCTTTCCTTCCTTCTTTCCTATCTTCCTTCTGTCTTATGTATCATCTATTATCTATCCATCCATCCATCCATCCATCCATCCATCCATCCATCCATCCATCTATCTATCATATGGAGAGATGTCAGTTTGATAAAATGAGGGGATTCCAGAAAGGAGTTGCTAGGGGAATACCATGAAAGAAATTAGTTGAGCCAGAGATTGCATCACCAACATCAGAAAACTCTGCAAGGAAGTGTCCTTACAGAGGTCATTCAAAGTCATTCTGTCTTATGATTCATGAGAGCTAAAATATGAAGTTCAACCACACAGAGAAAATTGAACAAGATTATAAAAATATCATCTATGTGCACTCCTTTTACTTTACTCTCTTCCTGTACTCAGTCCAGATCATGGAGGAACCAGCCATAGGAGGGAAAAAAAAAGATAAAGCGATTAAAATAATTGAAAGTGATTGAAAGGCTATATCCCCTTTCCCAGTGAGGCTTCCATCTATGAATTAGCCTGTTTCTGGGGAGAGGTGGAATATTAAAATTGAATGTAACATTGGTATATTCATATTGGGGAACATAAAACTTGTATTAGGACCCAAATTCCATGAGATCGGCACCTAATATTGGCAAGATTTTGAGAAGAGAAAATTCCAAAGCATGTTTAGTTAGATAAAATTAAGGCCTTATTAAATTTACCCCATTATATATTTCATTGCAATATAAATCCTAAACATGTAGTTTAACTTAAAACACAGAAACACGCACACATGTCTATTTTTAAAGGTAGAAATTTTTAGATGGATTTCTGTTTTCTTTCTTGCATAAACCACACCCATGACAAATTATATATTTTTTTCTATATCTTGTTTCATTGAAATCGTAACAAAAATTTACAAATACTAGCAATTACATCTTAATATGGAATCCTTCTAGATGTGTGCCATTTTGTTTCTTCCAAGCATTTTCAGCTTTATAGTTCATGTCCTTACGTAAGTTGTTTAAGGAACTCATATTCATCAAATCTTTCCAAAGCTTTAAAGTCAGTTTTCATTAAATGATAGCTTTTTGGATTAATATTTATTATGTTTTTATAATGTGCATAATACTTAAATTCCATCTATTTGTGAACAAATATCAAAGACACTTGACAAATTTTGAATTAATTAGTGTGGAAGAAGTGTTCTGGGCATCTGTTAGCATGTGTTTGCATGTGTTATGGAGTTAATGAACACTAAAGAAATGTAGCATACCACTTAAGTAGATATCATTTAAACGTCTTCTACTACCTGAAGTTTGAGTTACCTATGGGCTTTCCAGTGGTGATGTCATGGATACCATTTGTACTGTTTATGTATTTCTGGCGCTCTAGAGGGTGGTCTCAGACTACATGTGTTGGCCGATGCTGGTACATAGATGAAGCTATGAAAATGGGTGAGATTACCCAGGAAGAGAAAATAATAATAATAATAATAATAATAATAATAATAATAAAGAACAAAGCTCTAGGTAGTGCTCTGAAGAAGTGCAAAATGAGAGTCAGCAAAAAGGACACAGAATCAGGAAAGTAGAAAGAGAGCAGAGACTGAGGTAGGGAAAAAATATCCAGGATAATTTGATATCAGCTAAACTCAGAGAGATGATGTTGAGAAGGAGATGCATGCATGAATTCCAACTTTGACGCATGCTCCTGAGAGTTTGAATATGACAAAAATTGAAGTGACCATTGGATGGATTTAACAACTTGGCATCCTTTGATAACGGGGAACAGAGCATGTTCAGTTCCCTTGTGAAGATGGGAGACAGATGACAAGAGTTTGGGAAGGAAATAAGGGGGAAGAAAGCAGAGGTGGTATAATCTACATATCCAAGCCATTTTGATGTGAAGAGAATGAGAAAGTGGCTAGGAGAAAGAAACACTGAGAAATATTTGAATACATACGTAATTTTTGGATAATGAAACAGTAGGAAGGGCCAAGTTGAAAGTTCTCAAAAGAGAAAAGGGTTATTAAAGACAAAATGTCCTATACAGAACATAAGTTGGAGTATTAGCTTTTAGAGAGACATTTAGTTCCTAATAAAAAGAAGTAAATGGGAGGATGAACATACTTCCAAATAGGGTAGTAAAGTTTGTAGAGAGAATTTCTAAAAATCCTTAAGAAATAGTTTCTGTTTCCTCCATAAAATATGATATAATGTCATTAGCTAAAAGTGATTATAGTGATCTTGGTAGTAGGAACCAAAGGGTATATGAGAAATTTGATGATAGGTGAGAAAGAATCAATCAAACTGCATTTTTTCTTTATCGTTTTCTTTTTTCTTTTTCTTTTTTTTTTTAGAAATTGTAAATAAGCTTCAGGGGAGATATTTTCAAACATGTAATGTTTAATATCTGTTTGAAGTTTGATATCATATACTTAGAATCAAGACAGTAAAATTTTTAATGTAAAATGGTTATTTGTTTTTTCCTGTAAAATTTAACCATTCAGGTGCAAACAAAGAGAAAACAAATACTTGGTTCCAAACAGAATATGGCTTTTGTCAAGATGTAAACTTGTGGGTTTATATAAGGGAGAGATTATGGTTATGGACCGTAGATTCTAACCTGTACTAAGGCAGCAGAATGCATTAATTAATTGTAAAATTATGGCAGAGATACTGCATTGGAGTTAATGTTAAATGTTTAACAGTAAAATAGTTTTAGACAATCTTAACTATGTCATACATGGGGATCTAGGCTCACCAAATTAACTTTTTTAGGACATCAGAGAAATAATGATTTGTTATTGTGTTTCACCGAAAATAAGGCCAGGTCTTATATTAATTTTTGCTCCAAAAGACGCATTAGGGCTTATGTTCAGGGGATGTCATCCTGAAAAATCATGCTAGGGCTTAGTTTCCAGTTAGGTCTTATTTTTTGTGAAACACGGTATTAAAATATCTTCCCTTTTATTTAGATGGGTTTCGAAATATACTTTGACCAAAATACTTAAACGGGTGTATCCATATAACCCCATTGTAGATTTTTGTCCATTGAAATGAGATTGTAGATCAATGAAACATGTCCAGTACTGTCTAGGGTTTGCAAATAAAACATGAATGTGAAGGTGCTTAAAATTGAAACCAGAAGTCAGGGCATTGGTTGCAGAGAATAACAGTCAGCTGACATCAAGAGAAAGATTCCACAGAATACTTAGAACCTTAAATGTTGCTGTTCTAGTTCTAATTTTAAAGATGAGCTTTTTGGTTATAGTTAGATTGATATTAAAAAGTCGTTAAGTTTGCTAAAATAATGTTTGGTTTGGAACAGCCCTTCTTAATTTGACCATCTTCTCTCTCCCCGAGACATTGCTCACGGCCTAATTGTTGCTCCTTTTGCTTCAGATTGTGTGTTCCCATGTATTTATTTATTTTTACAGGCAGCTTTCAGCTACATGCAACATTGTATCACATTTTATGAGTCTGTAAGAGGAGTCTCTTAAATTTAGATGTGATGACTAAATAAAATCTTTTGTTTATTGCTTGCTAAGTCTCCCTCCGCACCAAAATTTCTACAAATAATTAGGTTTTTTTTAAAGCTATTATTCATATATATTCAAGCTCAGTGAGTTCTAAGGCCCAACCAACTAAATTATCGTTTTGGAGCTGGGACAGCATTTACGACAGAATCTGCTTTCATGTAGGAAGACAGATCATCCTAGTATTCTAATACTATTAATTAAAATGCTATCAGATATGTAACATTTGAAGGAGACAAATTGAAGGACATTTTTTAAACAGTTCTCTAGATTAAGCCTGTGGTTGGCTCAGTCTTCATAAAGCTGATCACATGATACATTTTTAGAGAAAGAAGTTCCAGGCATATGGATTTGGTACATATGTCATCCTACAAAATTACTGTCAAAATGCAAGATGAGAATTACAAGAAAAATGCACCAAAATAATTTCAAAAAACAGTTATCTCTCCCAAGATCTTAGGCAGTCACTGCGGATCTTCCTGGCAGCATAAAGCAGCGGGAGCCAGCTAATGAGGCAAGTCATCCGTTATCATTGCTGTGCTTAGCCTGATTTAGTTATCTGAATCAAAATGACAGATTCAGGAGGAAGGCTCCTGGGAACTTGACTGAAAATGTTATGTTGATGTAACCATGCATTGATCAGTCTGGTGGAGTGCTTCTTAGTCTCCATGCCAACAATAAAAAGAAACAAAAAATAGAAGGTTAAAGAGCATGCTTAGGAAAACATATTGGGCAAGATATTTTCTTTATAAACAGTCTGAGTTAAACATTGAAATAAGCTTCATGCCCTGACCAACCTAGGGCTTCTCAACGTATAAGAGGTTTTATAAAGTAATTTCAGCTTGTCAGAAACAATTTTCCTCTTTCCCTTTAGGATTACTTATAACTTTAGCTTTTGCAACTATAACCCATGTTATTGGCAGCCTATTAACTTTATTCCAGTGTGAAAACAGCAAGATTTAACTCTTTCTGTCCTTTCCTAATCCTCTCCTGTTCTCCACAGCCAGCAGTAGACAGCTGGTTTTAACGTACGTTTGACATGCTAGGCATGAATTTAAGAGGCTTGATAAAAGAGGTACTAAAAATAAGAAAAAGATCCAAATTACCTGCGGGGAATACATGCTGTTGACAAATAGCTCTGTCTGCTAGCCTTCAGTTTGAGAAAGATTTTTGATATTTTTGATCAGTGGGCTAGACAGATTTTTCTTGTTGCGGGCAAACCATCAACATTTAGAAAATAGCATAAGGGGCACATTAAAAGCCACATATGATGAAGAAAAGATTGCTCTTCTAAAGATAGAATAGCTCATTGCTCAAACCTCATTCAGTCAAGGATATCAGAACTGAAGATCATTGATAAAAGAGTTTTTTTGTTTTTTTTTTTAAACATGCTTGTGTTATCATTACAGGACATGAACAGAACCGAGAAGAGAGGATCCCACACACATCCCTCCATTTGATGTGCTTGGTTTATCTTATGCTAAAGAATGAAAATGTATAAAACATCTTTAACTACTCCCCTGGAGTCATTTAAGTTGATTTGGGCATCACATTAGGATTTAACAATTTTCTAAACTGATCCAATTTAATGCTTTTTAAAGACATAGCTCTCTTGGTCTTTCAAGCAGCCTCACTGCATCTCCAAAACAAAGTGCCCAGCTGTATAAATGAATGAAATAAGGAGCTGTAGGAAGCCAAAATCCTAATTTTAACCACATGCTGGAAAAATGAGAATTTATCTGTTTCATCCAAGTTTTTTCTTCTCTCTTAAATGGGAACACTGCCTTTATTGGCGACTTTTCCCTGGACTGTTGACTTGGGGTTTAATCTAAGCTGAGCATAGTAGGAGGCCAAGAAAGGAGAACTACCCCTATTAGCACATCTTTCCAGGAGTATCCACAAGTACCCACATTCACAGGGATACTTGTGGACCCTGACCTCCCCATGGCTAGTCATAATGCAGGGACCGTCCTACAAACCTCTGAAAACCCCTAAAAATATTCAGGCTTTGGTGCTAATACCAGGGCAAAAAGAGTGGTCTACTCGAAGCCTGAGGTGGAACAAGGTCAGCCTTAGGAAGTTATGTTGGTCTGCGTTCTGCTCTGAGCACAGGGTTTTTGTTTGTTAAATTTATTTTTGTATTAGTTTCAGGTGTACAAAGCAATGTAATAGTTAGACTTTTAAACCCCACAATGTAATAGACATTTAATCCCACCCCCCAAGCTGGGGGCAGGGTGAAAGAGGTGAAGGCATTAAAAAATACAAATTGGTAGTTAATACAGTATGGGGAACATAATCAACCGTGTTGTAAAGATCATGTAGGGTGCCAGATGGGCACTAGACTTATCAGGGGATCACATCATGGATGGTGTAGATGCCTAACCACTGCGCTGTACACCTAAAGAGCTGAAGTAGAATAATATTGAATGTCAACTACAACTAAATATATAAGTGTATATAGTCATGGGATGTGAGCACAGGTTTTATTCTGGAGTCTGTGTTGACTTCTAAAGCCAGCTCCTCAGCTGCCAGCCCCATCCACATGGCCCTAGAAAGATCTGTGCATCCCTCGTTTGAGGGACCAGGAAGAAGTGAGAATCCCATCAAATGACTTATTGTCTGCTGGTTAACCATTCTAAAGTCCTGCTCTTCTCTTCTCACGCTTATGATGTTTTCATTGTTCTTCTTTGTTTTCTTCATTTTCCTTAGTGCACTTAATTTATTGTGTGATTGACTGACACTCTCTTACTCTGACACTTTCCTTTCCTTATAAAATCCCTCTGCTTTCCCTTGAAATTCACTGTGACTTGAGGGCTTTCTCAAAAATTCTTTATGGCATCTATACATTTTCAGGGAGGAAACTGAGAAATATTGAAATTTTGAAAATTATGTCCTTGCTTATGAACAACCACCCACCCAATAAGCTAAGAACCACATACAATGAATTATGACCCAGAAAAATATACTATAATGGGAAGAATAAGACAAAGCATATCATATCTGAGTTTCCCTCAGAGGCTTATCCAAACAATGAAAGCCCAGAGTGAGGTTCAAACTAAAGTAAACAAGCTGTGGGGCAGCTGGTTCTCCTTGGAGCATATCGCACAATGCAATGAACTTGAGCTCCTGCTAGGAGGCATTGAGTTTCAGGTCCAGGACGTTGGCCCCAGCTGCACTTCGCCAGCTCGAAGTGAGGGAAGGAAGAAGTAGGGAGCTGCATGCATGCCCCCAAAGTTCCGTGACAGCCTTAAGAGAAATTCTTAGAGCTAACAGATCACTCACTGACTGAATAGTAAAATTTTACATTTAGATCTTTTCTTTTCTTTGACATTTGCAAGAGAAAGACATTTCTGAAACTGAGCAATGCCTTTCGTAATACTTCCAAGAGATAATTTCTAAGGAAACACCTTTATTTTCCTACACCCTCACACTATCTTCTCCCTTTCTGTTTTCTTCCTTAATTTCTTTTCAATGCTCTCATAAACAATAGCAAGAACAAGGTTTGTCTTATCTTTTTGTGAAAGATTAATTGACTCATTTCTCTTGGAGTTCATATTCAATGATGAATTAAAGAGCAAGTTGAAAATTGCTATACTATACACATTTTAATAGAATTCTAGCTGAAATCTCCACAACTGTCAGCAATTCCAGAACAACCCAAACCATCAATAGTTACGATTTCATGCAGGGAGATTTTATAGAGCCACCTGGTCTCTGCTGGACCAAAATAGTTATGCAAGCTTCATTGTTTTAGATTCCCTGTTGATTCATGTTCTTTGTGATGGCAAATTAAAACGATCACGTATTATCATCACTGCATTACATCTGCTATATGTTTAAAGATATCCTAACCTTGACACTAGTGATCTGACGACCATACAGAGAGCACACCACACATTATACAAAATAAACTGGTCAAATGAAAGTTAAATGCACGTTTACTTTTCAGATTTATTCTTCAGAGAAACACAGCTATCAAAAGCCCAGTGGGGGGGGAATTGGATTTTCAAACATGAACAAGTTAGTTAAAGGGCTTCTTATTTATAAAACAAACCCCAAACCAAAAGAAACTAAAAATAAACAAAGTAAATGAACCAGCTTGTTTTATAAAGGGAAAGGGGAGAAGCACATTTCCTGCCAGATAAGTAACCTCTAATATGATATGTGCAAACTGTTAAGAGAAAATATTCCAAATCTGGAGAAAATATTCTAAAGCTGTCCAGTGTGGTGAGTTCTTTCTTTTTCCCGCCCATCTCATTCCCACTCTACCTATCATTTTTCTTTCTTTCATTTTTATTGGAAACAGTGAACTGAATCCATTCTGTTATCTCATTACAACCAGCCTAGATGACAAGAAGAAAATTTCCAATTAACAATTGATGTACTCTATCTCAGTTTTGGAGATTCTGGATTTTCAAATATGATAGTAACTAAAAGAAGTATATATTCCACCATATTTTTTTTAGCTAGAGGGCTTGAGAGAAACCGGAGTAGCATATTACCACATGTCCAGTGCCAAATTTTATAACACAAAACAACTTCTCAAGTTTCTTCACTTGCCAGATTCACATAAGATGGATTTATCCATTTTTTCAACAGATAAGGCATTGGTCAAAGAGAACAAGGACAGTGATGTATGACGCGGTAGGATAATTCTGAAAGAAGGAATGCTATAGGCACATGTATTGCTTTAGAGGGCAAGAGCCTCTTTGTTAACTTCCTGGGTGGAGATTGATCACATATTTTAATTTGAAACAAATGCCAAAAAAGTCATTAAGACTTTTCAGAGACTCAGGGTGGTTACTATTTCTCAAGTTTTGGTAGTAGCCGGGAGAAAGCAGAGAGGCAGTTTCTTCTATTCAGAGTTCTTTTTCCTCTGGAAGGAAAACCCAAAGTCTTCAATGAAGCAACAGATGATTATAATCTAGGTTTATAGATGCACTGATGTAATTTAAGCTAGTTAGCCATTGTCTATAGTGAAAATCTCAAAGGATATCAAACTATACTGTTATGCATGTGATACTTTTGCACTTAATCTTTACATTTTTGTTCTTCCTTTCAGATCATAGGGAATGTAGCACCCCTGCCCCAGAGCACCATAAATACCTAATGTGACAGAGAAAGACTTGCTAATTAAACAGTTAGGAACATGGCTATTCAATCTGTCTTTCTATGGTACTTCATGGGGATACTTGAAGTTGAGTCTGAATCTATTTTGGATCACCTACCCCAGATGCTAAAAACAGTCAATATTCTTTCTAAAAGAATGTATTCAGTTGCAACTTGGATTCACATTTCGCTTGGTATATGATTGCTTAAATATCCTGCTGACTTGGCATTACTTTCTATATGATAGCCACTCCTTTAAAAAAGAAAAAAATTGTTTTTCTTAAATTGTTCCCATGCTTATTAACTTCTCAGATTCAATATAAGACTTCTTGTTTTGTATTCAATATTTTAGAGGGAAAAAGAAAAACATCCTGACAGATTTTTTTTTTCCTAGAGGATTTTGGTTTAAGCCTTTATGCAAAAAGGCTAAAAACACTAGGTTAGTGACAACTGAGGAGCAAAGAACATTCTTTCTCATCTCTGAGCAGTGAAAATGACACATGATATTTTGTGGTGTTATGTATACTCCTCAAATCCCAGAGGAATTTCAAAGACTTGAAGCCAGCGTTGTATTGCTTTTCCTACTGCATGAATGTCATTTTAAGTATTCAAACTTGATAATCTTCAACTGAGAAACACCATTTTAAAGCTTTATTTCATCCTCATGGGTAAAAACAAAAACAAAATTAAAATACAGTGAAAAGGAAAACAGCCATATGGGGGGGAAATTAAGAACTCAAACTGTATGAGAGTATTATATGTGTATTACATTTTAATATAAATATTTCATATATAATATAAAATTACATATTTGTATAATTCTATATACAGTTTTATATTCAGCCTCAGCTCCAAATATGAAAGCCATTGATTGTCTGCTGTTGAAATATTATTTAGCCATTTAAAATAAGTCTACCTTACACAGCAAACTTAGCTTGTACTATGAATGCAATCAATTGAAGTGGCTAGTGGAGCAGAGTTTAGAAAACTTTAGGGCATATCTGTGTTCCAAAGGAAATGGTTTCAAAGACCAATGAGCTTTCTCCGCTTACGTGTTAAAATTGTCTTCTAATTTTGTTTGTTTTGTTTGCATCTAGCCTTAGCCCTTGTGATGGTTAACTTATGTGGAAAATTAGTTAATTATAATGCCAAGTTGTTTGATCAAATACTTAACTAGATATTGCGGTAAAGATGCCTTTTTAGATGTGACTAGCTGTAATAATCAGTAGACTTTGAGTAAACCACATATCCTCCATTCCGCCTTAATGTCGTGGGATTCATAGTTGAAGGCCTTAATAGCAACGACAGATTTCTGGAGAAAGAAGCAATTCTGCTTCAAGATTGAAACATAGAAATCCTGCCTAAGTTTCCTATCTGCTAGCCTACCCTGCAGATAGATTTCACACTTAAGACTGCAACATTAACTCTTAATTTTTTAGTCTGCCAGCCCACCCTACAAATATCAGACTTGCCAACTCCCACAATAATGTGAGCCAGTTACTTAAAATCTCTCTCTCCCTCTCTCTCTCTGTATCTATCATCTCTCTACCTACGAGGTATGATAAAAAATACAGTGAATATTTAGATAAACAAAATGTATTATACTAAAAGACACATTGCCATTAATCCCCCTTGAAATATCCTCCGACCCCAACTTCAAACATACTTATCCCATCATTCTTGCCACTGAAGCACTTCTGGAAGTCCTCTTTCATGAGTGTCTTTAGTTGTGCTGTCATGGCTGCCTCGATGTCCTGAATCGATTCAAAACGTTTACCTTTCATGGTCATTTTGACTTTGCGGAAAAGCCAGAAGTTGTGCGGTGCCACATCTGGTGAATAAAGTAGATGATGACACATCATAATGTTTTTATTTGACAGAAATTGCCATATACCAGAAACTGTGTGTGACATGGAGCATTGTCATGATGGAGGATGATTTACAGCATACTTTACAAAACATCTTCTCTCAACCATAACTCACACCCAACTGACTGCACTGAACAAGTTGAAACTTGTCACACACAGTTAGTAAGGTTCAATGCCCCACTTCCCATATTGAAGATTCCTGCCTTTCCTTTGGATAGTACTCAGCAGCAGCATTCACCATATGTTTTGATCACAACAGAAAGGCTCTATGTCACACATCACTTCTGGTATATAGCAATTTCTGTTAAATAAAAATATTATGGTGTGTTCTCATCCACCTTATTCACCGGATCTGGCACCGTGCAACTTCTGGCTCTTCCCCAAAGTCAAAATGATTCAGGACATCAAGGCAGCCATGACAGTGTGACTAAAGACACTCAGAAGAGAGGACTTCCAGAACTGCTTCAGAAAGTGGTAAGAACAAAGGGATAAGTGTATTCGAAGTGAGAGGGAATAATTTGAGGGGGGTTAATGGCAATGTGTATTTTACTGTAATAAATTTTTGTTATTTAAACATTTACCATATTGTTTGATCATACCTCATATCTATATCTATCTATCAATCATCTAACTTAAAATATGTATATTTTATTTATTTTTAATATCTAATATAAATATAGTACATATATAAAATATATAATATGAATACCATAGAATGTGTGTGTGTATAAAATCTCCTATTATTTCTGTTTCTCTGGAGAACTGAATAAAATGGCTCCCTCCCATGAGTTTGGCCATAATATTAGCTTATTGCAAACCCTTCAATGCCATTCTTCCTGAATAAAAATCATAGTCCTTAAAATTACACTAGAGACTTATTTTTATCTGATTGCTACCTACTTCTTGATATTTAGCTTCTCATGACCCAGCCTTCATCTTATTCTCTAACATGACTGACCTGTATGTGGTTCCCTAAATCAATCAGGTAATTTTATTCATTCGGTCAACTAGGAATTGATTGATATTTATTGGATACCATTTTCTTGCCAATTTGTTTGATCCCAGGATTGCAAGACATTTCAGAAACAATCTGATTCCTAAAGAGTTTTAAGCCTATTAAGAGTATTCTGTTAATGTTATGGACTAGATAGCCAGAAAATCCCCTATTACAAAATATCTAAAACAGTACATAAAGTGCAACCTTTTTTTTTTTTTTTTTTTTTTTTTAGACTACATAGCTGAGATCAGAAAACAGTAAGGAAAATCTCTGAAGCATTAAAGAGTGCGAAAAACTAAAAATTAGAGCTGTGAGTGAATGCTAAGATTTTGCCTGCCTTGCGGACACTTGCCAATCACTGTAACTGTGTAACTAAGGGACTTAGGAATTAGGGTTGCACATGCAGGAGAAAAGCCTTGGGCAAATTGAAGGAGGTAATCGAGACATTCACCTGAATCCAGGATATGTGAACTGTGACATATTCAGTGAAGGACTGGTGTAAAAAATATCTACTCATTTAGAATGGGAGGTTAAAAGAAGTCTTTCTTTCTTGGCCTTGGTTTAGTGGGTAAGAAAGATTTAATGATTTGCTAGTCATTTGTAAACATTCTTATTTCAGTTTGGGTTTCCAGTAGTACTGCAAACCATAAAATGAGATAATAACTTAAGACAATTGTTTCTCTTAAATATTCCAGGACTCCAATGGAAACAAATGAATAATCTTTCTGGTGGGATGGAATCTACTATATTTCCATATTATGACCAACTGTATGTGGAGCTCACTGTATTTCCAAAATAAAACTCTGAGAAGCATATAGTGTCAGAATGTACAAAATACTAACCAGAGTAAGCAAGAGCCTGAAGCAGAATTATTCATGCCAAACTATCAGATGATTATATCAAATAAAGACTATGTAAAATCTTATGTCAGGTGATAAAAATAAATATAAGATGAGAATGAAATTTTTGAAAGAAAAAAAATAATTAGCAAGGAAGATGTAAAAGTAACTTTCAAAATCTTTAAGAAATGACAAAAACAGAGCATTCATTGAAATTAAAACTTCAATGAATGGTTTAAATCGAAAAACAGATATAACAAAAGACAGAATGAGTGACTAAGAAGTTAAAGCTGGAAGTTACTAAAAGTACAAACATTGAAGAAAAATAAAAGTGAAAAAAAAGAGGGTTAAGAAACATTGGGAAAACAGTAAGGTAGTAGTCTGTACGTAATAGGAGTTCCAGACTGAGAGAATATGAATACTTAAAAGAGAAGCAATTTTTATAAAGATACTAGCTAAGAATTTACTAAGAACTAATGTAAGATATGTACCCTAATATTTTAAAATCTTACAAAATTACCAGAAATGTAATACAACAACAAAAGACATATAACCCTTATAAAATGAACAACAACAAAACATATTGCCTACAAAGAAACAATTAAATTGACAGTCAATTTCTCAATAGTGACAAAAGAAGGTAGAGGAATAATACATTCAAATAGTTGAAAACTAATTTACCATTTGGTGATAAGGGCAAAATAAATATACCTATAGACAAATACAAATTTGTAAAATGACTTTGGAAAGCTGTTTGGAAATATCTAATAAGTCCAAGCACAAGCAAACACTATGACACAGAAATGCTACTCATAAACTTATATTCAAAAGAATGTGTTCATGTATGTAGTCCCAAAAGATATGTACAATAATGTTCATAGCAGCTTTAGATTTATAGCCACCATTTAATTGCAAACTGCTTCAAGATTGATAAATTATGGAATGTTATTGTTTTGTAACATTTTATAGAGGGAATTAATTTTTTCTATAATCCACACCAAGAATTAATCTCAAATGTATTAACATATGAAAGAAGTCAGACACAAAAGAATACATAGTACATGAACTTGAATGCATGCAAAATTACTATTGGTTATCTTTGACGAGAAGGGAAGTTATTGCTGGAACTAGAGAGAATGTGGTACTCTGGGGTGATGGCAATATCCGATTTCTTGATCCGGGTGGTGATTATACAATTCACCTTTTGTGAAAAATCATCAATTTGCTCACATAGGATCTGTGCACATTTCTGTAACATATAATTAACTTCAAAAGTTTTACTATAAAATATGCAGGAAGGCTATTAAAAAGCATTTCAATAACAACAAAACATTGAGACGATGCTCAGACTCTCTGGTAAAAAGAAAAATATATTTTATCTAATGCTAAATAATGTTATGTGTCATTAAAAATTAATGAGAAAGCAAGACAAGAGACTTGAGAGGCAAAGTATTTTGTTTGGGGGAAGTAGGAGGCAGAGGATGGTGGAAATTTATTCTTTCAAGAAATTTATTCTTTCAAGATATTAAGTACTCAGGCAACAAGTACTATTCCATGAGCAGAGGACGCAACAGTGACTGCTGTAAGACCCGTTAGTCCTACTTCTCTGTACTCATCATACAGTCAAGATGATTTACTGAACCCATAGGCGATCTGTATTCTTCATGTTAGATATGCATGTTACTTAATTCAGGTCTCTACACACAGGGCTCTAAGTAGGTAAGACTGTAATTATTTCATAGATGGGGGCACTGAGAATTAAAACATTACAAGATATTCCCCAAATTGACAAGTTAGGAAGTAGCAAAGATCGAATGTGAATCTAAATCATACTGATTTAATTGCCTTGCAGATTATAGATTATCGAATGCTTCTTCCATGTCACCTACACTACACATTGAATGTTTTACATACCAGTATATTTTATTTTTCTATTTATGCTTCCATCTCTATACCTATATGCAATAAAGCTATACATACCGTGTTTCCCTGAAAATAAGACCTAGCTGGACAATCAGTTCTAATGAGTCTTTTGGAGCAAAAATTATTATAAGACCTGGTCTTATATTGTATAAGACTCGGTATTGTATTATGTCATGTTATATTATATTATATTATATTATATATTATATTATATCTGGTCTTATAGTAAAATCAGACCGAGTCTTATGTTAATTTTTGCTCCAAAAGACACATTAGAGCTGATTGTCTGGCTAGGTCATATTTTCAGGGAAACATGGTATTGATGTATACTAAAAAATTAAAAAAGGAATGATAAATAGATTATTTAGAAAGAGTATAACTGTTAGCTACAGGGGGATATGATTAGGAATGAGTACATACAAGATTTCAATGGCATTTAATGCTGTGCTGTTTCTTAAGATGCATAACAAATAATCATCTTAAAATATTTTTAATTATGTATATATAAAATAAGTAATATTTTATATAAAGTATATATTTACATATAATATAACATATCATAAAATATAAAATGCATTTAATAAATGACATTTAAAATGCAGTCTTTGTTTCAATGACTTATTAGATGTGGAGGAAGAGAAAAACAATGTGATATATATAGTACATAGTAATACATTAGTTTGAGAAAATGGGCAGATGCTGTTACTTTATATTAGAGTAGTAGTTCTCAAACTTCAGTGGGCATCAGAATAACTTGAAGGGCTTACTAAACTCCAGCTTGGTGGACTCCACCCTAGAATTTCAGATTCATTTTCCCTAAAATAGGGCCTCAAATTTAATATTTCTAACAAGTTTACACATAGCGCTGATACTGCTGGTCCAGAGACTTTAAAGTATATATCTTTGTAGAGTGATGAATAGATTTGAAGATTTGTGATATAATGTACAGCCTCTCTCTTTATCTAGAAAACCCACACATTTCTTTCTATTATCCCACCGAGCAATCTCTACTCAGATCAAAAGAACCTTCCCTGAGAAGCAGGTCAAGAAGAACCTCCCAGTCTTATTTATAAGCCTTCTAGCCTCCCTTTGAATAAGTCCTGTCTTGTTGAAAAATCTCTGTTCCCTTTTCTCTGATGATATAATGCTCTCTTAATTTATTTCTTGCCAGACCCTTTAAATCTCTTTTGCCTCTGCAGTCCCATGAATCTTTGCTTCTTTCTTAGAGATTCTGTTTTTACTCTACAAAAGATTTTAGGAGCTCTAATCCATCCCCATGGAAGCCATTAGTTTCACATACAAAAAAATTCAAAATCTGCATTTCCATCCCTATCTTACTTCTGAGCTTTAGGCTACCGAAGTGAACTGCTTTCCAGTGATCGATATTTAGATAGCCACAAATACTTTAACCTCAACATATTCAAAATGGATTTCCCATCTCCAATAACCTTCCCCCACCTCTCCACCCCAACCCACACCGACACATAGACTCTAGCCATCATTTCATGCTCTCTGGCCAAACATTTTCCTCCTTAGTAAATGTTATCACAGTTATTCATGCCTGGAACCTGGACATCAAGTGTGAATCTTATGTTCCCTCACTTTACTGCCAATCTACTTCATTTTGAGTAGTTTACCGTTTAAGGAGATCTTAAATCCATCCATTTTGCTGTCATCCTCACTAGCAGTTTCCTACTCCACACCCCATCATCTCCTGCAAAGAAACTCATAACTTTCCTTTTGTCGGCTTTTCTTTTAATCTATTCGTAATTAAACAGACAGATAGACCTCTATTAAACCTGATTATAGTCATTATTATCACTTGGTGAAATCTTCTGTATTAATATTAATCCTGCTTGCACGTAACAGAAGCCTATTTGATCTAGATTGTAAAAGGTATTCTATTCTTCTAAGGTTACCAGACAGAATGCTCTTGTCTGGTATTCAGAGGTTACACCTCATTCAGATTCACCGCCAATTGCTTCTTTTCCTCTATGTACTTTATTCTCTTACTAGATGCCAGATAGAACAGACTCATCCCCAGGTCCTGGGGTTTTAATCTTGTCAGCTGTACTGAGGCATCTTATGTCCAGTTCTAAATTTCCAAAAGAGAGATGCTGGAAACTCTCCCTAATTCATCTATCTAAATATGGTTCTTTCTATTACTCTATCCTATAGAATCTAGTTATTTGTCTTCGTACAATTCATCATAATATTTAAATGTTATTTGAAAATTTAAACATACAGTTGTTAAATTACATCTAAAATATAAAAGTCAAATATTATAGAACTAATTATATACATGTAGAAATATAAATATTTTATTAATATCTGCCTTCACTTTTAGATTGTGATTTTCTAGGAACAATGATTTTTTTGTTGTTGTCGTTGTTCATCAAAAGTCACAAAAATAATGAGCAAGAAATACACATCTAGACAAACCTATCTTAAGGTGGAAAACAATAAAGATAAAACATTTTAAAGAAAAAAGTAAAAAAAATAAAAAATAAAAATTTTCCTTCAATGGAAAAGCAAACTGACAACAGAAACATAAATGGCAAGTACAAAAGACAATGGAAAAAAGATACAAAAAATGCTAAGGAAAAGAACTGTCATCCAAGAAATGTAAGCTCAGCTAAAATATTACTCACCAAGGAGAGCATAATACAGACATTTTTCAGGCAAAGAAAAACTTTGCCATCATTAAAGACAGCTTTAAAAGTGTACATTGGGAAGAAGGAAAATGATCACAATAGCAGGGTCTGATATACTAGAAAGAATACTGTTTTTGTTTTTTTTCAAAATGATAAATTTGTGGTAATATATAGGTAACGCCGACTGTGTAATTTTGTAGGAATAATGTTTGAGTTGTGGACTTGTTATTTTAATGAATGGCCTTTAATGAAGGCCACTAAATTTGGCCTTCTTATTCAAATAGTTCTAATGCATTTGGTTGGGGAAAAGGGAAGACAAGCTACAGTATTACTCTAGACATTATTATCTTAAATATGAATAAGATCGCTTATAGGGTAACCACTAAATTAATTTAGAAATAAATCTTATAACAAGGAGAAGGATGAAAGATGTAACAAGGAAATCCTAAATTAGAACAAACAAACAAATAAAGAACTGAAAGAAACCAATAGTAAGCAAGGAACATAGGGCATGAGGAGGGAAAGTAGGAGAAGTGTGAGAAAGACTAATATATAAAAAGAGGATGAAAGAAATCCAAATACATGCCCCTGATAAAATGTCTTCATTAGAGACAAAAGTAGAAGGATAAGTTGAGAAAGTTGTGTAATGGGATTTTATGTAATTTATCTTAGTCAAATATCAGGTAAACCAAGTATCAATGCATCTAATTGGACAGGCATAGTAACTGTCTCGCTGTCTTTCACACACACACACACACACACACACACACACACACACACACAGGAAAACACACATTATTTTTGGTACCATAGTAAATTCAAGAGTATTAATCACATTGTAGGCCATAAAGCACGTTCCAACACCTTTTAAAGAACTGGTAGCATACATACTGTGTTTGCTGACTACAACACTGCTAAATAAAATAAATAGGAAACAGATAAACACAGTTTATGCAGTTTGAATTTTAATAAAATACACAACTAAATAATGTATAGCTAAGACATAATGGAACTAAAAATGTACTTTAAATTGAGGGATAAAAATAGTGCCCACCTAAATATATGCTATGAAGTTTTAGAAATATATATGTATTTTTGTTGTTGTTCATCAAAAGTCACAAAAATAATGAGCAAGAAATACACATCTAGACAAACCTATCTTAAAGTGGAAAACAATAAACATAAAGAAAATATTTTAAAAGAAAAAAGTAAAGAAAAAAGATATATATATATATATATATATATATATATATATATATATATGTATATATCTTTCCTTCAGAAAGGAAGAATGGTTAAAAATGAATGAGCTAGTATCCAATCTAAAGAGTTCCAAACTAACGAAAGAAATAGGAAGTAACTCACATATAATACAGAAGGAAAGAAATAAGAGCAGAAATTAGTAAAACAAAATATGTAAAGAAAATCAACAACATCAAAATTTGGTTCTCTGAAAAGAAAAATAACATTGAGAAAATTCTCATATAAGTGATCATTAAAAAGGCACAAGGCAGAAGACACATTTTGGAAATTTTTTAAAATGCAAAAAATGTACCTTTAATAAAGAAAAATGATAGAAATATAATATTGTGAATAGGTGTGTGTCAATGCATTGTATTATAAAATTAAGTGAAATGAAACAGCTTTGAGAAAATGTAAATCAGCAAAATGTACTCAGGAAAAGTACAATATCTGAACTGTCCTAGTACTCTGAAAGAGACTGAAACTATTTTAAAATCTCCCCATGAAGAAAAAAAAAGACCTAGATCATTTTAAGTACAAATTCTATCTAATTTTCAGACTTACGTAAAGAAGCGTTTTCAGTCTGACATAAAACACAGTAAATACTCTCCTACTTATGTTCTGTTACTAACATAACCTTGGCACCTAAATCAGACAAGGATATTCATAAATATAGATGAAAATACTTAACTAAATATTAATAAACTGAATATTGTAACCATACATATATAATATAATGCATCATGTTCAACTGCTTTATTTCATATAAGCAAAGTTTAACATTAGAATAATTGCTCATGACAATGATATGAGAGAAAAATATAAAAAAATTAAAAATAGAATTAAGACAAATGGTAAGCCAGAAATCTTGCAAAAGTTAACCGAAAAGGATTTACATTCTTTATATAATTTCATAAATAAAAAATAAATAAAAAAACAAATAGCATATAAATCTCAAAATGTATAAAAAGAACTTTCACAAAAAGAAAACATAAATGCCCCAAAATATATATAGTCTAAATATTATATTATTTAGGGAAATTCAAAATAAAGTGAAATACTCTTTTATGTACACCACACTCGCAAATTAAACTATAAGTGTCTTTTTGGGAAATATGGGTGAGAGAAATACCAGAATTCTCTGTACTATCTTTGAAAATTTTCTATAAATCTAAAATTATTCTAAAATAAAATTTGTACTTAAAAATTAGTACTTGAAAGAGTGGCTGTATGCAGAAGAATTTGATAAAAGATAATCCGAGGCACATTAAATTTTCTAAGAGTTTAATTGAACACATAGACTCAAAGCAGGCAACACCAAATCAAAAGTTTTAGGAGCATTCCACTGGCAGGACCTGGGGAGAGGTTTCTGTAGAAGAGACACAGAAGCAAAGCAAGGACATCATTGAATATTTAAGCAGTTGCCTCATTCAGGAAGCAGTTGTCTCTTCTCTTTGTAATTGGTTGTTCTTAAGTTTCATTTTCTCAGATTTGAACGCATTGACTCTGGCTTTGGTTTTAGTTTGCTTAGTTAGACCATTGAGGCATTAGAGCCACCTTGATCTAATGACTTCCTTTTTTAATTTAACACATTCAATAAATATTGTTACATGAAATAATGTGCTAGTGAGGAGCTGGCACAGCATTCACTAAGACAAGTCCACTTGGAGTGTAAATGGTACCATCAGTTTAAAAAAAAATCATTGCCTAATAAAGTTACACATGCACTTACTTTAATGAGATTCTAATTTTAATGTGTGTGCATCTTGAAATTATCACTATACACATACATATACATATGTACGTGTATACTTTGAATTTTATATTTATGCATGTGCACAATATGCATGGTATATTGTGTCTTAAATATATCAAAATTATTAAGAATATATTATAAATATATTTTTAAATCTTACAGTATTTTAATAAGCAATAGTATCTATTAATAGTTTTTGATACAGTCAAATTACATATCATATTGCATTGAATAATGAACTCCAGGTGCATGTTTCTATATGTATAAAAGCTCCAACATTGCTCTTGCAAAAAATACATCAAGGATATAGCCAGTGTAAAACCATTGTTAAAATATTTTAAAAACAGGCCAAGTGAACAATGCATTATATAGGGATACATTAGAAGTTGGTAAGTTTATATTTAAAAAAAATAATTTTAGGATTTGGTCATCTAACGATGGAGGGTTAGGGTTATACTGTCTAGAGAGCCACAGAGAGACTTAAAATACTTGGTCATGTTCTATTTTTTAATCTGTGTTCGGCACAAGGTACTAGTATTTATTTTGACATATGTGTGTATGTATATATTCATAAATATGTATGATTTTTTCACAATTAAGGTTGTCATACTTAGCAACAATAAGTAATCATTTTAGTATTAGCATGTCTCATGAAGTATTTGGGACATATTAATATTTAAAAAAATATTTACTTGTTATCTGAAATTTAAATCTGACTAAGCATCCTGTATTTTAACACCCTATGCACAATAACTATTATGTAAAAATCAACTAACGGTAGTATTTAGATCTTGTATCTGGCAACCTTATAAACTCTTGCATTGTTTCTATTAGTTCCTACATAGATTTGCTGTTTTCCTTATGTGATACACTTTTGTTTTCCATTTAGATATCTATCAGGAATATTCATCTATTCTTTTCCAATATTTATACTTTTTGTTTTATTCTTTTTAATGCGTTATTTAAACAAGTACAAAATTAATAGCAATGTTAGTTTGGATCATTGTGTCTTGTTCCTCATTTGAATAGAATTAGGTAATTAATATTTCACCAAGAGGGCAACGTCTGCCTAATGTATGGTGATTAGAATTCAATGTCCTGGGTCAAAACCCAGGCCATGATGATCCCATATATAATGACATGGGCATTGACATGGACAGCACTGTGATAACATCTTAGGGGTTCTACTGGTTAATTTTGAGAAGGTACTGGTTTGAAGCTTAGTGGACTTCAAAAGAGGAAATGGAGAATATGGGAGTTGTGGTTTTGAATAACTATAAATTCAAGAAAACAAGTTAAAAAAAATCTGTGTTTCAGTTCATCTGTTGTTTTTCCCAGTGACCTTTTAACAATTGTAAATAAATCATTTCTACTAGATCCCCATTTGTTTTGCGCCCTATTAATGTATATTGTTGCAGACTGGCACATATTTTGAAAGATGAGGGACCTTGTTCTCTTGAGGCTTGTAAAGGACTTGGGATTACTGTGATTCCAACAGCCTTGGACAACTAAACCCTTCTCCCTGTTACTTTTGGCCACTAAGGAGTAATGTGCAAACATCCCGGTCATGGATAAGAATGCCCTGTTTTTTTCTATATAGTGCATTTTTCTCTTAACATGCAGCTGGGTTTAATTGACTTTATTTAGAATTGTAGTTGCATTGAGGCTTATAAATGAGATTGACTGAGAGTTCCTTTTTTCCTTTCTCTTCTTGTTTGATTTAGTGTCAGTGTTTGGGGAAAATAAAAAAATAATAATTTATATTGTTTTCTCAGAAGATACTATGCTCTGCAACAGTGCAAATGTTGGAAATGTTCTCTCCTGGGGATGGGTAAAGTTCATGTTAGTAAGTTCATTCAGTATTAGAGCTCTAAAATATTCAATATTGCCAGTTATTCTTTATTTCAGTTATTTAAAATTGAATAAGCACACAGAAAATACATACACATACCCACACACCCAACATACTTTTTTTCAATTATTATCTGAAATTGTTATTTTTGAATTTGGCATTCTACTATGCTAAGGATGTGTTAGTAATTCAGAAGCTCAAAAGCTCCATGAAAATAAATTTGCAACTATCCTGAGAACAAACATATGTGAAGTTAGCCGTTACCTTTTAGTGTTATCCTCTCTATGCATTATCCAAATCTCAGTGGACCAGTAAGCATTTGAGAAGTCAGGTTTTCCTATGTATTCTCTCTTACTGAAATTGAAAGCAAGAAAAATAAGTGACTTTATGGACTATACTGGGAAGAAAATTTTTAGAAACAGATCTTCAAAAGATCTTATTTGAACTGAAGGGATTTTCCCTTTTCTCCTCCCCCCTATCTCTCTCTCCCCAAGCCCATTCCCCAAAATACTAAAGGCCTCATTTAGAAAGTTGAAATAGAATATCCCTGGGGGAGTAAAAACCTTTGAAAGCTTCTAAATAAAGAAACAAATCTTTTTGGTTGAAAACAAGAGAACGTTTAAATTCCTTCTCTGGGGTACATGACCCCATGAAAGGTTCCCTTTGGGTGGGAAAAAGCAGGATTTGCAAGCTGCAAAAAACAACATTGTGCCCTAAGGGTCAGTAACTTTATTCCATAGATAGAAATGTTTCCATTTAATGGGTATTCATTGGCTAAGGGCCTTGTCAGTTGGTAGTCAGCAGGACAGCTTAGTGTTCAGTGGCAGATTCAGGGAGAAAATAAAATACTCTAAGGAATCATAATGCATATGGAATCATTAAATCGGGGTTCACTTAAACGTATTTATTTTCCAACTTGGCAAAGAGTCTCCAATTACCATTGTTACAGATATCAACATAGCATTCTTTTGTTTAATTTAAGTTTTTGTTATTAGATATTCCTTATTTGTATACTTCCATTGACTTTTATTTTCCACCTACATTATGAATTGTTTCCACTTTTTAAGCCAATTTTTTACTTTGCTTCTTTATTTTGGCTAAAATATTGTTTCTTTAAGGCTTGCTGTAATTTCCCTCCTTCCTCTTCTTATGGCTTGCCATGTAAATTTAATATGCTCAATTTTTTGCAACTTGGTTACATGTTTGGAAGACTTTAATTGGCTGATTTAAATTTTATGGCAAAGCTACATCTTCTAAACTATCAAGTTTTACTTTTTAGTTTAAATTATGCAAGATAATGGGGCACATTATAGGGCACACTTTTAGCAAGGACCAATCTGTTTTATGATTGGTCTAAAACCACACTTGCTTTTAATTAAAACATTTCCAAAGCTGTTGGAGAATTAAAAAAAAAAAAATGTTTCTTAGAGTACCTATTATTTTCACAGAACTAAAATTTATGTTACTCCAGTTTCTTTATCATTCAGGACTACAGTTACAAAAATAATAAAAATTTATTGGCTTATTTTTTTCCTGAATTCCTTCACAGAAAGAAAAAAAGAGAAAGAAAACAGAAAACTAACGTCCCCCTTGATATCTAATTTCCTTTTATATGAATTACCAATAAAAAGTTTTGTAAAGACTTGTATAAAGAATTATCAAGTCATATGACCATCATGGGTAGCCTAACAATTTTAGCATTTTTGAACCTAAAATAATAATACAGCTGAGTGTTTAAATACAATTATTTGGAATTCGGACTGAGAGAATGCCTTAACAATAAAACAGAATGCAACGATTTCCAGTCATGATTTATTTCTAAAAACTCTACAATTTGACTTAATAAGCAGTGGTTGTAATATTTTTTAAATGTAAGTTTAAAAGTCAATGATAAAAATAGCCATTTAAAAATTAATCTTGAAGATTGCAGAATAAGAAGACTCAGATCCTTTTTCCCCCATTGGAAACACCAACTCAAAGACAACACATGGACCACTTTCCTTTGTGAGAAATTCAGAAACCAGTTAAGAGGCTGCTGTTGCCCAGGCAAGCACAAAACCAGCAGCTTCAAAACCAGTAAAAAAAATCTATGGTACTCACTGGCCATAGCCTCTCCACCCAGCACAGTGCAGCACAATTAGAAGGAAACTCCCAGCTCCTGGCTTCTCCCTGGGAAGGGAAAGACAAGGCAGAAACATGAGTTCGATGTTCAGACTTTTCAGGGCTACCTTGAGGTACTAGTTTCTCTCTAGCTTGAATATAAGCATTAATAGGAAGGAGTGCTAGGTTAGGGCAACTGAGAACAAAGGCAATGTTTTGGACTAGGATTCTCACTCACCATAGTCTCAAGTTTTGTTTTTTTTTTGGGGGGGGGTGTTTTTTTTTTTTTTTGGTCTTACTGTCATAGAGCAAGCAATATTGAGTCTCAGCATTCTCTGGAATCCTGGGGGACATCGAAACCAGAGAAAACTGGGCAGCTTGTAGCAGCACCAGAGAACCTGCAGTAATCACGGATGCCAGATTAAAAAAAAAAAAAGAAAGAAACAACAACAGATGAGTTTCTGTAAAAAAACAAAAACAAAATAAAACAAACAAACAACAACAAATAAAAAACACCGCAGTAATCTCTAATTGGGGATTTGCACACACAAGTCCAGAGAAGATACATTCAAAGAAAAAGTTGGAGAGGCCCCCAAGATTTGCTAGCCGTGCTGATAGATGAAAGTCTTTCTTTATATGAAGATAGTTTTTAAAAACTAGAGAAGGTGACTATTGTCATGTGCACAGATCACAACACAAAATTGCAAAGCACTTGAAGATACAAGGAAATATGGCTGAACAAAAGGAACAAAATAAATCACCAAAAACTGACCCTTAAGAAATAGAGGTATATGAATTACCTGGCAAAGGATTCAAATGGCTAACATAAAGATGCTCAGTGAGCTCAGGAAAGCTTTGCATGAACAAAATGCCAATAATAACCAAAATACAGTAAATATAAAAAGAAGAAAATATAAATCTTGGAGTTGAAGAACATAACTAAATTGAAAAATTCACTAGAGGGGTTCAAAATCTGATATGATCAAGCAAGTGAAAGAATCAGTGAGCTCACAGACAAGTCATTTGAAATTTTCCAGGCAGAGGAGGAAAAAAGAAAAAAAAAAAAAAAAAAAAAGAATGAAAAAGAGTGAAGAAAGCCTATGGAATATGGAACATTACGTACATGACATATATATATATATATATATATATGGAGTCCCAGAAGAAGAGAGAGAGAAAGGGGCTTAAAGCTTACTTAAGCCCCTTCCTCTCTTACTTAAAAGAATAATGGCTGAAAACTTACCAAATCTGGGACAGGAAATAAACATCTAGATTTAAGAAGCACAACAGAATCCAACTAAGAGGAACCCAAAGAAATCCACACTATGGCCTGATATAATCAAACTGTCAAAAGTCAAAGACAAAAAATTTTAAAGGCAGCAAGAGAAAAATGAATCATGACAAAAAAGCAAACTTTCATAAAACTATGAGCTGATTTCTCAGCAGAAAATCTGCAGACCAGAATGGAGTTGGATGATATATTCAGTGTGCTGAAAGCTAAAACCTGACAACCAAGCAATTATGTCCAGCAGAAACTGTTCTTCAGAAAAACTAAAAACATGAAGACTTTTCCAGAATAACAGAAGCTCAGGGACTTCATCACAAATAAACCAACCTTACAAGCAATGCTAAAGGGACTCCTTTAAGTTGATACAAAAGGGTACTAGGCAACAACATGAAAGCATAAATCTTGGTGGTAAGGTATATACAGATAAGTACAGAATACTGTAATACTGTAAGGGTAGTGGGTTAATCACTTTTAATTCTGACCGAAGCTAAAAGACAAAAGTATAAAAAAATATAACTATAAAATATATTAATAGATACAAAATATAAAAAGATACAGTACCTGACATTAATAATGTAAAGCATATGTGTGTTGGGGGAGAGGTAAAATTGTTCACTTTGTATGCAATAGAAGTTAAATTGCTGTCAGCTTAAAATAGATTATTTTAACTAAGAGATGTTTTATATGAGCCACATGGTAACCACATAGAAAATTCCTATAGAAGATAACCCCCCTCCCAATTTTATATATTTGGGAAAGGAATCAAAGCACATGACTACAAAAATATCAACAAACCACAAAGAATGAGAACAAGAAAGGAAAATAGGGACAAAAGTGCTACCAGAGAGATAAAAACAATTTTTAAAAATGGCAATAATAAATTCTTCCCTATCAGTAATGCTTTAAATGTAAATGACTTAAACCCCTCAATCATAAGACATAGGGCTAACAGATTAGATAAATCAACAAGATCCAACTATATATTGTGTACAGAAGACTCAATTTAGATTTAAAAACATACATATGATGAAAATGAGCATGTAGAAAAATCTATTCCATGCAAATAATGACCAAAAGAGAGCAAGAATAACCAGACAAAAGAGACTTTAAGTTAAAAAGGTCCAAAGAGACAATCCATGATATCATATAACGATAGAAGGGTCAATTCACCAGGAAGATACATTTATTGTAAATATATATCCATCTATGTCAGAGTACCCAAATATATGAAGGAAACATTGATAATGTTAAAGGGAGAAATAGACAATAAATAGTAATAGTAGATTTCAATATCCCACTTTAGATAATTAATAGAATATTGATATGGAAAACCAATAAGGAAATGGAGGACTTGAACAACATTATAGACCAGACAGAGAACTACTGGACATATACTGAACATTCTACTCAAAAGCATCAGAATCCACATTCTTCTCTACTGAACATGGAATAGTCTCCAGTATAGATCACATGTTAGATCACAAAACGAGTCTTAACAAATTAGAGGAGATACAATCATACTAAGTCTTTTCTGAGTGTTATGGAATAAAACTAGAAAACAATAGCAAAAGGAAACCTGTAAAATTCACAAATATATAGAAATTAAACAACACACTGTTGAACAACCAATGTCAAAAGTATCTTAAGACAAAAAACAAAACAAAAATATAATATATCAAATCTTGTGGGATTAAGCAAAAGCAGTTTTAAGAGCAAAGTTTATAGTGACAATTGCCTGCATTAAGAAATAAGAAATTTCTCAAATAACAACCTAACATGCTTCAGGGAACTAGAAAAAGAAGAACAAACTAAGCCAAAGTTAGCACAAAGAAGGAAATAATATAGATTAGAGAGGAAATAAGCAAAATAAAGAGTGAAAAACAAAAAAAGTCAGCAAAACTAAGTTGGATTTTTGAAAAGATCAACAAAATTGGCATACCTTTAGCTGATTATTAAGAAAAAACACTAAAATGAAATCAGATATGAAAAATAATATATTTTAACTGATGCCACATGAATAAAAGGATCATAAGCAACTATTGTGAACAATTATATGTCAACAAATTGTATAACCTAGGAAAAACAGATAAATTTCTTGAAACATGTAACTTGCAAGAGTGAATTAAAAAAAAAAGAAAAATAGAAAACCTTAGCAGACTTATAATTAGGAAGGAGAATGAATCAGTATCAAAATTGTCCCAAACAAAAAGGCCAGAACCAGATGGCTTCATTGGTGAAGTCTACCAAACATTTAAAAAAGAATTAATGCTAATCCTTCTCAAACCTTTCCAAAATATTGGAAAAAAGGGAGGACTTTTAAACTCATTTTATGAGACCAGCATTATTCTGATACTAAAAGCAGACAAAGACAATACACAAAAAAACTATAGGACAATATTGTTTATGAACATAGATGCAAAATATTAGCAAACAAATACAACAGCACATTAAAAGGTTCATATACCTTGACCAAATGGGATTTATCCCAGGGATGCAAGAATGGTTCAAAATAGTAAAATCAATCAATATGATATATACCACATTAATAAAATAAAAGGTAAAATATCACATGATCATCTCAGTAGATGCAGCAAAAGCATGTGACAAAATTTAACATGATTTTATGATAAAAATAATCAACAATCAAGGAATAGGAGGAAATTACTTCAACATAATAAAGATTATCTATGAAAAGCCCACAGCCAGCATCATACTCAATGGTGTGAAAGTGAAAACTTTTCCTATGAGGTCAAGAACAAGACAAGCATGCCCACTCTCACCAACATAATCATGGAAGTCTTAGCTAGAGTAATCAGGCAGAAAAAGTAAAGGAAGGAAGGAAGTGGGGGAGAGAGGGAGAGAGGAAGGGAAGGGAGCATAAAAGCCATCCAAATCAGAAGGAAGAAATAAAATTATCTCTGTACAAAGACCTTCCATGGAGAAAACCACAAAGATTCCACAAAAATTTGTTAGAACTAATAAATGATTTCAGTAAAGTTGCAGGATTCAAGATCAAAATACAAAAAGTAGTTGTGTTTCTATATGCGAAGAACAAATAATCCAAAAAGGAAATTAAGAAAACAATTCATTTATAACTGCAACAAAAATATATAATGCTTAGAAACAAATTCTATTAAGGAGGTAAGATTTATACACTGAAAACCAGAAAACATTGATGTTAAAAATTAAAGAAGACAAGTAAATGGAAAGATATTCCCTGTTCATGTATTGGAAGATCTAATACTGTTATAATGTCCATACTACCTGATGCAATCTAGAGATTCAATGTAATTCCTATGAAAATCCCAAAGTCATTTTTTGCAGGAATATATAAAAACAGTCCTAAAATTCACATAGAACCACAAAGGACCTCAAATAGACAAAACAATCTTAAGGAACAAGAACAAAGCTGAGGTCTAACACTTCTTGACTTCAAAACATTTCTCAAAGCTACAGTAAGTAAAACACTGTAATGTGGGGCTTATGACAAACACATAGTCCAATGGAACAGAATGGAAAGCTCAGAAATAAATCCACGCATATAATGTCAAAGATCTTTGACAAGGATGCCAAGACTATACAGTGGAGAAAAGATAGGTTCTTCAACAAAAGATTCTGGGAAAACTGGATGTGCACATGGAAAACAAAATGAAACTGGACCCTTATCTTACACCATACACAAAAATCAAAAATCAACTCCAAATGAATTAAACACTTACATGTAAGATGTCAAACTGTAAAACTCCTTCAAAACAAAGGATAAACATTATAACATTAGTCTTGGCAATGATTTCTTGGTTGTGACACCAAAAGCACCGGCTACTATAGCAAAACCAGACAAATGGCACTACATCAAACTAAAAAGCTTCTGCATAGCAAAGGAAACCAGAATACAGAAAAGGCAACCTATGGAATGACAGAAAATATTTGCAAACCATTTGTCTGTGAAGGGGTTAACATATAAGGAACTTCTACAACTCAATAGCAAAACCCAAATAACCCAATATAAAAATGGGTTGAATACACATTTCACAGAACAAGAGAAATGTATTGCCTCATATTTCTGGAGGCTAAAAATACAAAATTAAGGTGTGACAGGGTCGTGCTTTGTCTGAAATAAGTAGGGGAAGGATCCTTCCTCACCTTTTCCTAGTTTTGGTTGTCAGCAATTTTTGGTGTCCCTTGGCTTTTAGATACATCACTCCAGTTGTCTGGCCATCTTTGCCCTGTTGGTATTCACATTGTCTTCCCTCTATGCCTGTCTCTGTGTTCCAAATTCTTTTTATAAGGACACCAGTCGTTTTCTGTTTGTTTGTTTGTTTGTTTGTTTGTTTTAATTAGTTTCAGGTGTACAAAACAATGCCACAGTTAGACATTTCACCCCTCACTAAGTGATAGCTCCCTCCCCCAATCTATTGCCCCTTTGAAATTGTATATATCTATTAAATTCCATTGACTCTATTCCCTATGGTATACTACATATCCCATGACTAGATATATATTAAATTGTAGTTGGCATACAATATTATTCAACTTCAGCTTCAGGTGTACAGTGCAGTGGTCAAGTATCTACACTGTTCATGATGTGGTCTCTCTAAAAAGACATGTGTCATACTAATGCTGGATTAGGGTCCATACTAATGACATCATTTTTACTTTGGGATCAATGTTTTTCAATATGAATCTGTCCCCATTGCTACGAAGACTTAATGATATTGATAAAGAATTTCTCTGATTCCTTTACCAATCAGCCAAAAACCAATCAATCATTAATATCAGAATATCTCACAAGTATCTATATTTTTATTTTCTAATATGTCTTTAGGAAAGTCATTCCTTAAAAGTATTGCTTATGAACTTAATTAGTTCAAATTATATTTTATATTGTTTTCCTAACATTATCTACTCCAATGATTATGCCCTAGGGTTATGATTCTGAATTCATTAAATAGGTTCATCCATGTTCAATTATCCATAACATTCCTGTATTCAACTGTCTGTCATATCCTTCCTTAAGTATCTTCAATACTGACGGTCCAGTATAGCCTATACTTTTTCAATATTGATTTGAGAAAAAAAAAAAGTTAAAGATTTAAAATATGAAGTCAGACAATAACCTTCATACAGCAAACAATTATGAGAGACAATAGTATTGTTTCCTACTTTTTCATAAGCATGGTATTGAATTTCAGATTCTTCACCACAGATTAGATTTTGCTTTAGGAAAACCTTTCACAGAATGGTAAATATACAAAATCAGGCACATGTTACTTTCATCTAAATATTAATTTTATCCTACTATTTATTTCATAGACTGTCTTGTCCACTCTGTCATTATAAAGTGTAATATACTCTTTAATGTTCCATAAAATGTTTTAATAACCTCAATAACTATTGGATTGTAAAAAAAAATACCTTTTGAAATGTCCTGTTGTATGTGTAGCTTTGTTTCAGGACAAAACATCTGTAGTTCAGAGACAGAAAGATGATTAATTTTCCATTTGTTTGGGGACAGGCCACCATTTATAAAGCAAACAGACAAATCACTTCAAACAGAGGCGACACTCAAAACAAAGTGATGTACTTCTTCAATTAATACCCCATGACCTTTCAAGATGAAAGGATAATAGTCATCCACCCAGAAAAGAGGGAAAATAGTTCTATGTGCTATTTCCAGGGTTTAGAGGTCACTTGGTTATGCAGAAAACAAAATACAATGAAAACTGCAGAAAATATTAGAGAGAGAAAGCATGGCTACATATTTTTCTAAGCTTCCTATTTACCAAGAGTTTTCGTCTTTTAATAAGCCCCTCTGTTCCCCAAACTAAGGTCACATTCTGTTTATTGTGTGGCTGGGGCCCTCCTTACATTCAGCTGTCTATCTGTGCCCTCTTTAGAGTACAAGTAATTGGCCTAAATCAAGAGCCAAATGGCATGTCTAACTTATTCAGCGTTCTGGTGATCATATGACAGAGCTTAGAGAATTGAGGGAGGTCTCAAACAACAAAGCAAGATATTATTTTCAGTGAAGTCTTGTGGCCATGCGTACCTCTGTTACAAGGACAATTAGAGTCTTTGTTCCTAAGAGTCAGCTTGACTATCTTATTGAAAATACTCAAAAGAGTTCCCATAGCCTTTCCAAAGCATCATAGACTATATACAGACTATTCTGTATTCAACCCTCCAAAACATATGTTTAGGAAACATGAGAGGTTTTTTTTTTTTTTACCCCCACTGCACTGGTTAAAATTCATTTTATTTCCCAATGAAGTATAACTAAGATGGCAAAATCCTGATTTAAAGATATGAAATAACTAAAATTTATTAAGGACAGTTTTGTTTAAAACACATCATTCAAAATGCAGATTTTGGAACTGTGAGTTCAAATTATAGGCTCAGGATTTTTTAATTAATATGCGCATTGCATTTTTTCTTCACTAGTTTACCAGCCCATATTTTGAATACAAATCTGATTTGCACTCAAAGACTTTTTGAAACCACTGAAAACATACTGTTTTTTTTTTTCTCAGAACTGATGGAACCATATTATAAAATATAATAGTAAATAATGCTACAGTGTGTTATAGCATATATAATTGTATTGGTTTACTAAAAAAAATATAAACTGTATTGTATACAGTGAATATATTGTATACTGGTTTAGAGGGAGCCTGTGATTATTACAAAATACTACTAACTTATAGATGAATTTTGACAATTTGTTCAAAGTTACAATTGAAAAATCCAGAATCCTACACCTTTGATTATTAGTTTAGTATTCTCCCCACACTTCTTTTGCTCTTGGACTACAGAGCATATGGTATTAACTCAGAATAAAAATTCCTATCTTCATAAATTTTATGAAGTGATTATACATTTCTACCTTCAAGTTAGGTAATCTACCACAATATTCTAAAACCATGAAAGAAAAAAATATATACTTCAATTTTCACAAAACCAGTTAAAGCTGCAGAGATAGCAGAAATCAAAGCTTCAGAGTCCCCAAAGCTTACATAACTACTTCAAATCAATGAAAAGAAAAGCTAGAAAATTACAGAATGATCTTTTCAAATGCCTTGAATAGTGCTTTAGCAACACCTTTCTCAGCCTCAGCTCACTTTTTTTTTTTGTAAAATGAAGGACTAGACTAAATCATCTCTAAGAATTTAATCCATCTGCCTGATCAAACATTATTTTATTAAAAATTCAAAAAGTTTATAAAAATTACCCCTAGTTATGAAAACTAGTTTGGCTTGTCCTCAAAATGTTTATTATAAATTTTAAAAAGTGCTACTAGTCTCTTTTAGCAAGGTTTGACAAGAATTTTGAATTTTCTAGGCCCCAGGCTGAGACTTTTCTCTATAACCACATTTTGTGCAATACATATTCAATAATTAAAAACTCTACACTTCAAAATTATATTTTTAGGCTCAACATATTTATTAATATGAGACTTCAAAGAGATAACACCTTTTTAAAGAGGTAACTGAAAAGATCTAATATTAAAGATTCTTACCTTCTTACATTTATTCCATGTATCATGAGTTGGCAAATGGTGGCCTATAGGCCAAATCTGGCCTGTCATACATTTTGAAAGTAAAACTTTATTGGAACACATTAACACTCATTTGTTCACATATTGTCTATAGTTGCTTTAAGTTACATTACCAGAGTTAAATATGTGCAACCAACACTATATGGCATGCGAAGCTTGAAATACCATCTGGTCCTTTACAGAGAAAGATTGCTAACCTTTACCATATATTACAAGCATTGGAAAAAAGACTGTGCGATTCACGTTAACACTGGAAAACAATGTGAAAAATTATCTGACTTAAAGATCCATTTGGAAGTCCAGAACTTTTACATAAAGGGATTATTAATAGTACCTTAGTTGGAAATGAGTTTTAAGGGACTTCTTTTAAAGTTGTACTTATATAGCAAAAATATCATCTTTCCCCTTTAAATTAATGCTATTTAAGATTATTAAAAAATTATATACAGAGGGTGCCAAAAAATGTATATACATTTTAAGAAAGGAAAAAACTGTGTTAATTGTAATACTCAATATATACCAATAACAAAAGATGAATACAAGTCACGTTTGACTTCTGCAATTACAGATGCTCAGAGTGGTTACCATCAGCATCCAGACACTTCTGATTACAGTGAACTACTGCTTGAGCAACATTGACCAAAGTGTCCACTTGTCTACGTTTTCTTTGCACCCCCCAGTATATATAATGTTTTTATTAAACATTAAACAATTTATACTATCATTGATATTTTTTCAATAAATGTATATCTTGTAACAGTTTTAGGTTTGCAAAATCATTGTGAAGAAAGGACAGAGAGTTCATACATACCCCATGTGCAGTTTTTGCTATTATTATATTGGTGCAAAAGTTGTTGCGATTTAAAAGGTTAAAAATAATTGCAAAAACCGCAATTACTTTTGCACCAACCTAATATTACCCTCTCACATTAATATGGTACATTTGTCTTTTTTAACAAAATACATTTAATGAACCAGTGTTGATACATAATTATTAACTAACGTCAATTACTTTATTTAGATTTCCTTAGATTTTGCTTAATGTCCCTTTTCTATTCCAGTATCCTATTCAGGCTACAACATTACGTTTAAGAGTCAGATCGCCCTTTGATTGTGATTGTTGCTAAGAGTTTCTTTGTTTTTGATGACCTTGACAGTTTTGAGGAGTGCTGCTCAGGTATTTTGTAGAATGTCCCTATATTGGGAGTTTTTTGATGTTTTTCTTATGGTTAAACTGGGCACATATGTTTTGGGGAGGAAGACCACAGAGGTAAAAGCATCATTCTTATCATATTGTATTAAAGATTCCTACTATCAATATGACATTTTTGTTCATGTTAGTTAGCCTTGATCATCTGCCTTGAAATAGTATTTGTCAGGTTTCTCTACTGTTAAGTTACTCTCTTTCTCTCTTTTCTTACTGTACTCAGTGCAAGAAGTAATTATGCAATGCCCATACTGAAGGGTATGGTCTTATGCTCTACCTCCCTGACAGTGGCTGTCTATATTAATTATTTGGCATTCTTCTGCAAGGGATATTTAACTATTCTTCTTCATTTGTTTATTCAATAATTTACATATATGAATGCAGACTCATGGATATTTATTCTATACTTCGGTTTATAACTTGATCCTACTATTAAGATACTTTGACTACTTTCATATGTTTTGACTTACTCCCTATATATGCTGATATGTACATATACATATACATATACATATACATATATATATATGTATATATATATATATATAGGTATACACACACACACACACACACACATATATATATATATAAGTTTTTCTATATGTCCCCATCTGTATCGTTAGTCAGCTAAACATGAATTTATACTGTCTTCACATCGAACGACTATTCTTGTGTAACTGTTTACTTCTCTGTAAATTCCTTGTCCAACATGACAAACCAGGCTCCCTCCATCTGCCATTTATTTATTTAATTGCTTAATTCTAGTACACATGCATATTGGTTTCAGACACATAAGCCTCCATTACTGTGGGAAGCAGCTTTACCAACCAGAGTATAGTGCTTGAGAATCATTCTTTTGTGTTTAGTCTTACAGATTCCACTTATATTCAAAGTTACACAGGACAGCAACTTCTTCCACAACCCTGTTTGGTGAAGCTGTTTCATAGATTTGTTATATAGGTAGATTCTTTTGTCATCTCTGTATTCTATATTGGGATTCCCTAACTTATTAAATAATTTTTAATTGCATATGTTAAGGTTTCCTCTGTGTGCTATAAAGTCCTATGTGTTTTTTTAAACATGCTTATGGCTTGTATTCATCATTATATGATTGCACAAAATATTTTTACTTCTCTAAAAACTTCCCCTGAGCTTGACATAGTCAACTCTTCCTCTAGACCCCATTAATATATTTTTAAAAATAATGAAACATGATCAAGTAGGTTTGATTTTTTAAATTCTATTTAAATGCAAGGTATTTCATCAGTAGGCAAACCTATCACTGTTATAAAGTTTGATACAAAAATAAAGAGAAGAAAAAAAAACATGATTATTTCATCATCGATACCCTAAGAACACTTGACAAACTCTGCCAGTAGTTAGTGCTACAGTACTAAGAATCATACACATACAAGGAAAGCTCCCACATATTGCAGACATTGATCATTAGTAACTAAACCTTTGTGGGGGAAAAAATATATATATATAGGGGTACCAAAACATTATGAGAATCTTAAATAGTCAAAAGGCATTATTGAGTATCCTTTTAGCACAGTGTTAGAATTGATTACTTTATTGTCTTTGCTATTTCACTAATCTGTAGGAACAAAGATGAATTTGTAGGTTTTTATGTGGTAGAGAAGCAAGTAGCTTCCATCTAGTGAAAGAAATAGACCTAGTGGTTGCTGTTTTGGGCCCTGATTTTTGTTTTTAATCCAGAATTATAAAATCACAATCTGAACATTTCTTTATTGTAGATAGATAGGTAGATAGATAGATAGATAGATGATAGATAGATAGATAGATAGATAGATAGATAGATAGATAGATAGATAGACTCAAAAAGCAGGTTCTCACATAATGTCATTTCATTCAAAGTTATAATATTGATGAGAAAAAAAAAATAATAATTCCCAGCCCAGGCCATTGTCAGGGTGGAGTTTGCATGTTCTCCCCATATCTATGTGGGTTTTCTCTTGATACTCCTGTTTCCTCCCACATTCCAAAGACGTGCATACAAGCTGAGTTGACGTGTCTGCTTTGTCCCAGTCTGAGTGAGTGTGTGTGTGTGTGTGATGTGCTTTGTGATGAAAGGGCATCTTGTCCAATGTGAGTCCTGCATTGTGTTCTGAGCTACCAGGAGCATTGTCGGTCAACATGACCCTGACCTGCAATCATCTGGTTGGAAAATCATTCTCTTCCTTGATTTTATTAATCTTTCTTAAATGTATATATAGGTTACATTTATTTCACTATTTAGTATTAGAAGTATTTGGCATCTTTTGTATTTGGCATTAGAAGTATTTAGAAGTTTGGTGATGTTTTTGTGACCAGAAATATGTCATAGGAATTTTTATTTATATCAGTTACATTACGGTAAAACTGGTTTTGTTATACGTTGTTTCACTTGAACCTATTGTTGCAGTTTCCAAGAACCTACTAACAACATTAAGTGAGAACTTGTATAAAATTTCTCAAATGTTCTTTGAACAGGTCATGTCATAACACATAACATCTACTGGTCTCCTCATTAATTAAGGAGTTAAAGACAATTTATTTTATGTGTTAATTTTATATTTGTATGAGATTCTTGATTTTACCTTTTTAAAATATGTTTTTAATTATTCAAAGTTAACATAAAATATTACATTAGTTTCAAGTGTACAGCATAGTTATTAGACATTTGTATAACATAAGAAAATGGTCATCCCAATAAGATGCTGATTTCATCTTTTTTGCTAATTATTTTTAACAGAGCTGAAACTGACTATAAATAAGTAAAATGCATATGATTTTGAAGTAAATGTTATTTAAAATGTAAGAAAAACAGGCTTACAAAATAAACAAAAATAGATTAACTAAAACACAACGATAAAATCCAAATCAAAGAAAAACAATTAAAGTGTTTTTGTTTAATATCATCCAGTTTCCATTAGTTAAATATGTAGCAAAATTCAGCACTTTTTAATACGTGATATGGGTCATAGAAGAGCGATAAAACATATCCACAAAACAGTCACAAAAATCTATAAATTCCCCTAAGTTAATCTTAACAAAAACGTGCAACTAAACTATCTAAAACTGATTTACATGAACTATATTCCTTTACAGAAGTACACAAACCAAGGTACAAAAAATGAAAAATGATATCTTGATTCTATGTGAAAGAAGTAGGTAGAACATTTTTTTAAGAAAATGAATATCCAAATTTCATACCATTCCCACAGAATGCCCCCCCTTTTTTTAAACTTGAAAACATCATTTTTAAACATGGTACAGAGCTGCCTGCTAGATTTTGCTGTGAACCTAAAACTGCTCTAACAAATACTCTTTAAAAATGATACAGGGAATATGCACTTTGAAAATTTCCTTTTATCCAGTGATACAACAACAGTTTATCAAACATAAAGAGAAACCAAAAAATCAAACCAAACCAAATGTGAACTAAGTAATAAGCCAAACATAAGCAAAATGTATCTGTGGGAGAGAAATGGGACAGAAACACAAAACACCGACCAGGACAGATGCTACAGGCTTCCTGGGGCTTTGGGCGCCAGATGCTCAGCTCCTGCCTAGTGAAAAAAGAGAGGAGGGAGAGTCAGATTAAAACATTGAGACTGGGAGTGTGAGTGGGGCTACTCTGCTATGAAAGGGGACCAAACAACACCAAAAAAAGAGTCTGTAATCTGTTGCTAGGTACTGTGCCATAATCAGAAACTCTGGACCAAAGGAGGCAGGGACAAAGACATAGGTTTCAGAGAGAAATTATGAAGGCCATGGTCCTGTGTTTAGTTCTGCTGTAGCCCTAGTAACCCAGTGGCAATAATTCCTAATCAATTCTAAAATCCTGTTTCTACTTAGAAGCCCAAAACAAGTTGAGACAGAGGAGATATCCCTGAAGAAACAGCAGAGCAAAAGAAAGACAAGAACACACATGCACACGTGCGCGCACACACACGAAACAGGAGAAGAGTGACATCACAAAACCCTTCCATCTTTAACCTACAAATCAAAATTACAAAATGCCCAAAGAAATAGAAGGCTGACAAAAACCATTAACACAATAGAACTAATATCTATATTGTCAAATCTAAATTAAGTTCATTTTACAGTAAAAAGAAGTCAATTTATAAAAAGATAATGAAGCCTTATATTTAACTTAAAAATAATTGAATATAAACCAAAAACATCAGAATGAAGCAACATAAAGTGCAATAATAATAATAATAATAATAATAATAAAAACCTTCAGAAATTTCAAAATAAAAAATGTAGTCATTGATATAAAAAGTAGAATAGATGATATTAGACACAGAGTAAATTAGTGAACTCACATGATTGAAGTAAGAGTGGTCAAGACATAAAACTTGAAAGGTATTTAAAAGACAAAGAAAATATACAATCGCATTTTTTTTCTAGGAGGTGTTCTAGAAGAAGACATGGAAAGAATGGGATATAAGTGATATTTAATGAAATAATTGTGGAAAATCTCCAAAGGCAAGAAACACATGATCACATAGATACAGCACTTTGAATTATATAAAAAACTTTGCATTTAAAATGATTGTAATGAAGCTACAAAACATGAACAATAAAGAGATTATCCTAAAACATGCAGAAAAAAGCACTTTATCTTCAAAGAATAAAAATTAGCCATATCATCAGTAATATTTTAGATTAATGCAGTCAAAGTGCTGAAGGAAAATAACTCTGTTGGCAATAGCAACCAGATATTTCTATCCACTAAAACTTTCATTCAAGAGTGAAGACAGTATAAAGATATTCTCAGACACACGCTGGTAGAGTTTATCACCCAAAGGCCCTCATTAAAACCACTAGAAAAAGTTGTACATTAGCAAGAATACAAATAAACACAGATAGAGGGTATGGATTATAAGGTAAATATTGACATATAGTATTTGATAAAATGTTTTGGAAAATTAACCATTGAGTGTAAAAATATTTGACAATGACATATGTCATACATTTTATTTATTTATTTATTTCTTCCCAAGTCAAGTTGTTGTTCTTTCAATCTTAGTTGTGGAGGGTGCTGTTCAGCTTCAAGTTGTTGTCCTTTCAGTCTTAGTTGTGGAGGGCACAGCTCAGCTCCAGGTCCAGTTGCCGTTGTTAGTTGCAGGGGGCACAGCCCACCATCCCTTGCGGGAGTCGAACCGGCAACCTTGTGGTTGAGAGGACGCTCCCCAACCAACGGAGCCATCCGGGAGCTCAGTGGCAGCTCAGCTCAAGGTGCTGTGTTCAATTATTTAGTTGCAGGGGTCGCTGCCCACCATCCCTTGCGGGAGTCAAGGAATTGAACTGGCAACCTTGTGGTTGAGAGCCCGGGTTCCAACCAACAACTGAGCCATCCGGGAGGCAGATCAGCTCAAGGTGCTGTGTTCAATCTTAATTGCAGGGGGCAGAGCCCACCATCCCTTGCGGGACTCAAGGAATTGAACTAGCAACGTTGTGGTTGAGAGCCCACTGGCCCATGTGGGAATCGAACTGGCAGCCTTCGGAGTTAGGAGCACGGAGCTCCAACCGCCTGAGCCACCGGGCTGGCCCTGTCATACATTTTATGAAAGCTAAAGTATAAACAACAAAATGATGGGGAAAGTTATTAAGCATGCAAAATTCTCTCCAACTAGCTGTATGTTTTTTTTAAATTAGAGTTAAATATATAATTAAGGGTAATATAGAAATGAATAAAAATAAAATTTTGTACAGAAAATGGCCAAGGAAAATAAAGGGGTTATACGAAATTGAATTAATCCTTTAGAATGTCGGGAAAGAAAAATAAATAAAAAGATCAATATTAAATAAAAATAGGGCAGAAATACTTAAAAAATACATCAGGATTATATATATATATATATATATATATATATATATATATATATATATATATATATAAAATTAATGTTTATTGGGTTACAATTGTTAGTAAAGTTACATAGATCTCAAGTGTATAATTCTGTAATACATTATCTATACCCCACATTGTGTGTTCACCACCCAGAGTCAGTTCTCTTTCCATCACCATATATTAGACCCCGTTTACCCTCTTCTAGAGCACCCCTTACCCTCTGATAACCCCTAAATTATTGTCTGTGTCTATAAGTTTTTGTTCCTTCATTTGTTTGTCTTGTTCTTTTGTTGTTTTCAGTTTTATATACCACATATCAGTGAAATCATATGGTTCTCTACTTTTTCTGACTTATTTCGCTTAGTACTATAATCTCAAGATCCATCCATCTGTCACAAATGGTACTATTTCATCTTTTCTTACCAACAAATAGTAGTCCATTGTGTATGTATACCACAACTTCTTTATCCATTCATCTAGCGAAGGACATTTTGGTTGTTTCCATGTCTTGGCCACCGTAAATAAAGCTGCAATGAACATTGGAGCACACATGTCTTTATGGATAAATGTTTTCAGATTTTTTTGGTAGATACCCAGGAGAGGGATTGCAGGATCTTACAGTAATTCTATTCATAATTTTTTGAGGAGCCTCCACACTGCCTTCTATAGGGGCTGCACCAGTCTGCATTCCCACCAACAGTGTATGAGGGTTCCTTTTTCTCCACAGCCTCTCCAGCACTTGTTACTATTTGTCTTGTTGATGATAGCCATTCTAATTGGGGTGAGGTGATATCTTACTGTGTTTTTTATTTTCATTTCTCTGATGATTAGTGATGTTTAGCATTTTTTCATATGCCTATTTGCCATTTGTATGTCCTCTTTGGAGAAATGTCTCTTCAGGTCGTCTGCCCATTTTTCAATTGGGTTGTTTCTTTTTTTGTTGTTGAGTTTCATGAGTTCCTTGTATATTTTGGATATTAGCCCCTTATCGGAGGCACTGTTTGCAAAAATCTTCTTCCATTCAGTTGGTTGCCTCTTTATTTTGCCAATGGGTTCTTTTGCTGTGCAGAAGCTTTTAAGTTTGATATAATCCCATTCATTTATTTTAGCTTTTACTTCCCTTGCCTTTGGAGTCAAATTCATAAAATACTCTTCGAACCCAAGGTCCATAAGTTTAGTACTTATGTTTTCTTCTATGCAGTTTATTGTTTCAGGTCTTTGATCCATTTTGAATTAATTTTGGTACATGGTAACAGATAGCAGTCCAGTTTCATTCTTTTGCAGGTGGCTTTCCAGTTCTCCCAGCACCATATATTAAAGGGGCTGTCTTTTCTTCATTGTATGTTTTTTGCTTCTTTGTCAAAAATTATCTGTCCATATTTATGTGGGTTTATTTCTAAGTTCAAGTCTGTTCTATTGGTCTGTGCATCTGTTTTTCTGCCAATACCATGCTGTTTTGATTATTGTTGCCCTTTAGTAAAAGCTAAAGTCAGGGAGTGTGATACCTCCAGTATTGTTCTTTTTTTTTAAGATTGCTTCGGCTATTCAAGGTCTTTTGTGGTTCCATACAAATCTGTTGATCTTTTGTTCTATTTCTTTAAAAAATGCAATTGGGATTTTGATGGGGATTGCATTAAATCTGTATATTGCTTTGGGTAACACGGCCTTTGTAACTGTGTTGATTCTTCCAATCCATGAGCCTGGAATGTCTTTCCATTTCTTTGTCTTCAATTTATTTTAAAAATTTCTTATATTTTCCACCATATAGGTCTTTCACATCCTTGGTTAAGTTTATTCCTAGGTATTTCATTCTGTGTTCATTTTGTTCTTTTATTGTGTTTCTGAGTTCACTAAACTGCCTGTCTTGTTTTCTTGCATCTCATTGAGTTTTAAGAACAGCAATCTTGAATTCTCTGTCATTTAAGTCACTATTTCCATGTCTTTAAGTTCATTTTCTGGAGATTTTTCATTTTCTTTCTGAGTTATGTTACCTTGGTTATTCTTGGCAATTAATGATTTATTATTTCTCTTCCTAGATATCTATAGGAGTGGGTTCTACAACAATTTGATAGAAAGAGGTCTTTCTTTTGTTTTCCAGTAGGTATTGGTAGAGTGTTTTATTTTCTCTCTGACTGCTGCTCTTTATTCTCTCTCACACTGTAGTGTTATATTTTCTCTGCACTGTTCCAGCTTCTCACACATTAGGAGATTCCCTGGAAGGTGAGCTTCTCCTCTGTGAATAGTTTGCCTGGGTCATAGGATGCCACCTCTGTGGGGTGATGTGGAGAGCTTTTGAAGTTCCAAAGCTCTTCCTGCACCAGATTCAAAGTGCATGTGTTTCAGCAGATCTGTTTACTCCTGCAGTGATCCGCCCAGATAGGTGGGGACAGGGGCAGGGTTGATTGTAAGAGGTGGCCCAGAGCAATTGCTTCGACCACCGCCACAGTCAGTCCTGCTTCCACAGCTCCCTCCCCTTTGCAAGAACTAGTTTGGCTATGAGTCTGTGTCTGCGGACCACAGTTCTCAGAACTGCAAATATTCTGTTCTTTTGCTCTGACACTGCTACTGTTCTACTTCTTGCACTGGGCAGGTGGGGGTGGGCGAGCTGTGGGATGATAGGGAGGGGGCGGCTAGTCTCAGTGCCTAAGGCTTTCATTCTCTGCTCAGCAGTGAGGGCTTAAAGCACTGTTTTCAGTCTTCTTCCCTCAGTCTTTGCTCCGAGGTTTCTGCCATCAGTGTTGGGTTCAGCTGTGTTATATGCTGTACCCTCAGCCCTGTGGGCCATAAGCAGAGCCCTAGCAGTCCGAGTTCTTCCCTCTCAGGTGTGGTAGTTCGGGAATGCAGCAAGTCCGGAGCACCAAGCGAGGTCTGCGTCCTGTGCCCTTGAGTCCCCATCTCTGCACTTCTCCCTTCCCTCCTCCCCCGACTCTAGCAATTTGCCCACCTTAAGAGTGTTTCAGTAGTGCGCCACTTAGTCTTGCCTGTCTGCTGTGCAGGGAGTCCTTTGCGGAGTTCTAGTTGTTCATTTTTTTGTTGTAAATTCCAGGGGAGATTTCAAGAGACTCACCTCACACCACCATTTTTATGACATCCATAAAATATATTAAATTCATCCATTAAAACTTCAGATGATTATACTGCTTTCAAAGAATCAGCTGTATGCTACTTCCAAGAGTAATACATAAAAGTGAAAATAAAAATTATAAATAATGGGTAGCAAATAATGAGTACCACATGGAATAAGGTATTTCTTTCTGTTAGAAACAGGTAAGTTGAGATGACAAGCATAGTTTGCTCGCAACAAATAGAAAATATACTGAGTGCACATGAAAATAAGTACTGGATTACAAAAAAAATCAACAAATTTCAAAAAATCAATGTCATATAAAATTTTTTTGACAATAACAGATCTAAATAAAAAATGGTATACACACATAACCCCGTAAAAAGCAGATATGTCTGGAAAATTTTAAATGCATACCTAAATAACTCAATAAATGAAAAGAATAACAAAAATGAAATCAAAATGAAAAATTTAAAGCTTGTATCAGGCAATTACTTGAATATAAAGTTTCTGTACTCAAAAAATTCAAAATTTCTTGCCACAAATTCAAATACTCATACCCATCTTTCTTAAAATCCCAGCAATAGTTTTTCCCTATTTCTTTCAATCTGATTCTGGGAAATAAACAAAACTATCCAATTCACTTACCAGGCTAGTATAATCTTACAACTAAAACCAGATAAAGGCTTTAAAGCAAAATAAAATCACAGACCAATCTGACTTACAAATAGATGAAAAATCAGGTATAAATTAGAAATGCATATAGCATGATACATCAGGGCCAATTATTGTTCATTCAGAGACATATGGGTGTTAAGCATTTTAAAAAAAATCTATTAAAATAATACACCATATTAATAAATTGAAGAACATTGTGATTAATCATTTTCTTATGATTATCTTAAAAGATGCAATTTCATTCTTCTTTAAAATTACAAACAAGGAATGGAAAAATTTTCTTAATCTAATAAAGATCATTTGTCAAATTCTACAACAAGTAAAATACTAATTATGAGGGTAGGAACGTTCTCCTTGAAATCTGGGATAAAAGAATTATGCCCACTACATGTACAATCATTGATTATTATGTAACAATTCCTGCACAAGTGAAGAAAATATATAAAGAAACACTAGAAAGAAAAGCAAGAATAAAGCGATTTCTTTCAGATGACATGGGAGTCCAATTAGAAAACTGAAGAAACTATAAATACATACTATTAGAACAGATGAAAGAGTTCAGTATGTGAAAGGATTTTATGCAGGAAAAAAAAGTGTACTGAAGTACATAAACGATCTAAATTAATAAAGAATTATACTAAATTCATAGATTGGAAGAATTATTAGTAAGACATATTCTTTCTATGATAAACTAGAAGTCCAATGCAATTTTAGAAGTCATTGCAACAAAGAGCCAAGTGTAATCAAGACAATTTTGAAGACTAAGAATGAGATGGGACGATTTGCCCTACTTATGGAAATCTATAGTAATTATAGTATTGGTATAAGGCGGGACAAAGTGACTACCAGTACTGAATAGAGCACCTAGATAAGACTGATGTGGCTTTATAAATCAGTGAAGACGGTATGTGACCACAGCACGTGATGCTTGGATGATTGGCTAGTCATAGGAAAAACAAATAGATTTAGATTCTCACCATATGTATTTCTTATATATTTTCTACAGGATAATTAAGGACAATGATGAAAACTTAGAACAAAGTAGGAGAATCCATACATGAACCTAACGTATGAAAATAATTCTTAGGATATTGAAGCACACACACACACAATATAAGGCAATTATTAATAAGTTTGACTGCTATAGATAAATATTGATAACATTTACTAATTAGCAGATTTTAGTGGGAAAACTTAAGATAAAAATGATTGATGTACGTGTGAAGGAGTAATAAGACAATGAAATGTATTGGCACTTATCCACTATTTGATACAATTTAAAACTGGATTCTTTGGAAGATATTTAATTTAATAACAAGAATAGTGCTTATATCAGATTTATACCTACCCTCTATATGGTAATATTTCTCCTTTCTGTGTCACTATCGTTAAAATGCCTTTAATAATTTGACCATAAAAAGACTACTTGCAACATAATAATAAAGTGTTAGAATTATCCCCCTTGCAACATTAATCTTGATGCTATGTACACTAACTTGTCATGGATAACCATGCACTTCATCCCTATCATTTTAAATTATATATGAAGTGTTTATTAGACAGAAAGCCTCTTAAAGTCCATGTCTGTTTCATTCCTTCATAATTCATAGTGTGGTGTTCTTTTGTGGATTCTTGTCTTTTAAAAAAGTAAAAGCAGCAATTACTCACCAACTACAATAAAATAAAAACTACTTCTGGTCAACAAATGACTATAAATAAAGTTCAAAGACATTACCATTGGTGGAAGACAGTGAATCTATCAATTCTCTGTACTATATTTTTGTTTTTGTTTTAAGCGACTCTTAGATTTTGGGGAGAAAACACAATTCTCATCCTTTTATCATGTTCTTCAAGTGCTTTGACTTGTGTTAATTTCAACATAATTTTAGTCTCATTAGCATAAAATGTTAGGGCAATTATTGGCTGAAGTTTGTTGATGACATTTTATAGTCAATACCTATGTTAGACCCTCATACTTTTCTAGAACAATTCTTTAAAATGTTTGGGGTTTACATCACTGAAGCTTTGAGTCCTGTTTCCAACTGTCATACAAAATCAAGATTCTATTTTTTATTTTAAAAAAAAAGTCTATGTAGAAGTTTGGATTAGAAGACTGGGGGAGAGGGATTCCATGTTTTTAGTAAAAATTCAAAAAAACTTAATAATAAATGAAGAAAAACCTGTTGACTTAAAAAGTATTTTTAAGTAATCTTTTACATTTTTCCAAAATGAAAATGTGTAATTTATCAATCAGAAGAAATTAAGATGTGTGTTTTGAAATTATTGTATCTTAAATAACTATTCTCTAGAGTTTTACAGGAGAATTTACAAAAATAATTTGAAGAAGTTGGCTTTTTACTCCAAATGATATCTATAGCCCATCAGCATACTTTTGTGGGGTATATAGATAAGGAACTGACAATACATTTCAACAAGCTTAATTTTTAATTGAATGTTCCAAAGAAAATGAACATTTAGTTTCTTAATTCTGATTTCTGAGAAAATTCGACCTTTTGTGTAAGGTAATTAATTTCAAAACAGAAAGTTACAAAGAATTAAAGTTGAAACAAGTCTTTAAATACCCAAAGCAGGGCTTCTAAACATAGCTTTTGTTTAAGGAAATATACATATTATAATTGCTGATTTATTCCTGGGCCAAAATAATAATTATATTTGATACTGGTATTGACAGACTTAGGAATTAATAAACTATACTTATTAACTAATAGTAGTTTTACAGCTTAGCTGACTGTTTTGGAATATAGCCATGAATCTACCCACTTGTCTAATATTATAAAAAATAATTTTCTCTCATATATGAAAATACATAGATATTCCTATAAAAGAATCCCTTGTGCAAGTTATAGAACTAAAATAAGCAATGAAATAATAAATAAAACTTCATACTTGCACTTGAACAATTGCAAATTGGAGATTATTTTAGTTACTATTGGACAAGTTTTGGTCTCAGTAGCTCATCTAGACTCTCCTAATGTTTTATTTTTCATTTTTTTCCTTTGTGTTATTTAAAAACTACTACAAGCAGATAATGAGTATGAAATACTAGCTCTCTTTACAGTTAAGCTTCACTATATTTTTAGAAAATATTATGTTCACTCAAGCTCAATTTAATTGGGTGATTCTCAAAAGTCAAAATATATACACATAAGGACATATGAATTTATCCATACGTGCATTTACATGTATCTGTAAATGCATGTAAAAAAAACTCTTTTCTTCCATGAAATTATTTAAAGGTTATTCTAATAATAAGCAAATCTATACCATAAATACTTATATGCTTTTTATTATCTTTATTCCAATGACACAAAGGTGAGAGCATCTAAGTGCTAATTTAATATCTGGGGATAATTCTATGATTTCAGTAGTTTATATAAATATGGGCAATTTCTGTAACTAAGTTCTAATCTCTATATGTTGTAATGAATGCCAGAAATACATGTAAAATTTCACAAATTCTGTATTATTTTTGAATGCAAATATATATATATATATATATATATATATATATATATTTATTGTGTATGTTGATATATAATACTTTAAAGAAAAGAATATATATATATATATATATATATATATATATATAGAGAGAGAGAGAGAGAGAGAGAGAGAGAGAGAGGTAAAGAGATGAAAAAAAGAGAAAGAAAGAAAAAGAAAGCTTCAGGTTCTCTAAAACCATACAATTGTGTGTGAATAGTGAAGCAAATTCTAATTACTAAATTATGTAGTCCATTAGTTGCAATACAATTTTCTTCTGAAATAATTAATAAAAGAGAGATTCCATATGAAGCTTTTTAATCTTTTTTTCTCATGTATCATTATTATGGAAAAATAAAGTAAATTGTAATTTGTCCTATGTCTATATAGATAAGTTTGTGTATATATCCATATAGTCACTGTGCATTATAGCAATTATTTCAAAATGTATTTAAAACTAAGAGTTATGAGAGTAACATTTATTAAGGACACATGAAGGGTTGTTCTGGTCATCATGACTTTTTGGCTTTTCTGCTGGTAATCAGATAAGTGCTGTCACATGGCAGGAAACATTACACAAATGGTACGGGGTAAGGTTACATACATTTGTGCAGTAACCTCCTGTCTAAGTGAATAGTTAATTGGACACCTATGTGAAGCCCTATTGAAAAGTGGCAGTTCCATTAAGGCCTAAGTCACTAAAAACAACATGAGCCTAATTTGTTTTTATTACTACACTAAAGGAAATTATAGAAACATTTAAAATCTACAGGAATTCGTTGTAGGATATAAATATGCTTATTTGTTTCTCCTTTTTGTTTCTTGAGTTGTAGTCTGTGATCCTCACAGAGGTTTGTTAATATTCCGAATTGGTATTTTCGTAAGGTGAGAGTTAAAGCAAAATATTTGGAAAGCTAAATTCCCAATCTAGTGACTGTTGGGACCACAGAGACTGTTCTTTTCAGAACTTCGGTCATAAATCTTTCACTTACTGAATATTGCTGAAGGCATAGGACCTAACAGAAGACACCCAAGGCAGAGAGAGTTCAACAGCTTCTGGTACTCTGATGCACTTTCCTCTTGAACTCTGCCTGTTCCATTTCTGTATTTGCAATCTTTGAAAATTAAGCTACATTAAAGGTTACTTAAAATGTTGAAATAGGATGTTGCTATTTAATTTCAATTTAGACAGTCTGTAGCAATAAGCAAAATAATTAGGTTCTTTTAAGAGAAGGCATATTATACAACTATCGTGGTTAGGAGCATGGACTCTTCCGCTGAGCTCCTTGATTCAATTCTGCCACCAGAGATCCAGTATTTCCAAGTGCAAAATGGGGACAATAATAATATCTACCTCTCAAGGGTATCCTGAGGATCAAATGAATTTATTTATGTAAAGTGCTTGGCCATTAAAAATACTATTTAATAGTGTGATATTTATTATTACCTGAATTGGTTAAATAAACTCTCTGATTATAAGTCGTAAGTTCAATAGTTGGTTAGTATACACATATGTTTTTGTTTTTGTTTTTTTCCCAGTGAATACTTTAGTCAGGCTAAGATATAGAATGGAAAAATTAAACATTTAGATCAACAACATTTCTTTCAATAGAAGGGTTTTGAAATTATTTAAACTTATCAAGCTATTCTAAATAAGTAAGCTATTTTGTGGATAGCTGCCTAATGTATAAGCACTCTATAAATTCATGTATAAAAACAGAAAAATATCCAAGAATCCTAAGTTGTCCTATAATGTCTTGTCTTATTGCAACTAAAGCTGACAAATACTAAGTGTATGGAAACTGATTAGAAATTGTGGGGGATTAAAAATATCAGACATGGTCCTTGTCTTCAAAAGGCTTATAAAGTGATGGAGGGAAAGATTTGTAAACAAGACTGCAAATCAAGTTCAGAAAAGTGAAAAATGGTTTACTAGTAGCATTATGGGTAAAAGAGAAATTAATTATAGCTTAATATCTACAGCAGAGATCTCACATTCATTGAGTATTTAGCTCTCTGCCAGGTTAGAACATAATCTGTGATCAATGGCTGCTGTACTTCATGGTGCTTCAAAATATTAGGAACAGCTCAACACTGTATTAAGTTAATGAATCTGGTAAGCATTTGTAGGTGAATAATACCGTATCTCATCTATATAGCATATAGCAAACTGAACCTGAATACAAAGCAATTATGACAGTTTAGATGCCTAACACGTATTATATAGTGCAATTTGTACAAATGGTACACACAAATATATGCACACTAAGAAATTACTCTCCATTTTGTTTAAAATCTTATCTTCTGGTCGTTTCTGTGGTACATAAACACAAGTCAGACCAGTGATAGCTAGGTCAGTAAAAATGGAAAAATGCTAAGGTGACTGCAAATAAAAAAAATTTAAAAATACATAAATTAAAATACTTATTGCTGTGGTTTTAGTTTTAATTCAATCATTAAGGGCTCCAGCACTCAGTATATGACAGAGGGTATGTGGCTTCCTCTCCATGAAAACAGAAAGAAATTTATTTTTGACTAGAGAAAAATTACCATTAGCAGCCTTATGATGACTTAAATGTCCTTGTCTTTGTGCTTTTCCACAAGATAAGAAATATATTAGCAAATAGGAGTGAATGGGAAAGAAATTCTTATATGAAAATAGCTGTTTGAAAGTGCCAGCAAAGCAATTAAACACCTGCCTGATTGAGTGGGAAGCAAACGATTTTCTCCCACTAGGGTTAAAGATACAGAGGAGTGAGTAGATGCAAGAGAGACCTGGAATAAAGTGATTATACAAATGATTGGAAGACACAAAAAGGGAAATTCTGAAAGTCCAAGAAAATGGCAAGGAAGAGAAGAATCCTCTAAGTATGAGAAGGGTAGGAAGGCAATATTCAAAGAGTGAATTCAGCAGAGTCTGTACGCCAAAGGGTAAGCAGGTGAATCACAGTTTTCAAGGTCAGAGTTAATATGAGTGGCACTAATGAAGAGAAGATACTAATCCCAGTTTTTCTCCTAGAGCAGAGTTTATTCTTTTCAATTTTATACTTTGTGATATTTTGGAATAGGTAAAACTTGAAAGAGTGAGTTTGTGTGCCAGAGGGGAAAAGAATACCCAGACAACATAGCATAAGCTTCCCAATTTAATGACTTAGAGCCACAGTTTTTATCTGTTTTAAGTTAGAAAAAAGATAAACAAGTAAACAAAATGTTGTTTAAAAAAAAAGTCAGGTATAATTTAAGGAGGAGCTCTAGAGTAGATTAATGGATCCTGAAATAACAAGGGTGACTTAAAAAGATCTATTTTACTGAAGCCTGAACAGAAAATCTTTGTGCTTTATTACTTTAAACAGGGAATAATAATAGTAATAACTCAAAGGAATTGGATAAATTTATTAAGCCATTCTCTTTCAGCTCAAATCTATCCTCTGGGCTCTTGCTTTGTGAGGTTGGGACTGGGACTCTGGAAACTCGATTTCTCCTTTCCCTCTGTCTCTCTGCCAAAAAGAGATCAGAAGGGGAGATGAGGCAGGAAGCTTACTCATTCTTGCTTGCTTTCAGCTCCTGTCAGCAGGGCCCTAACAAGATACATCCTCCCCGCAGTAGCAGTGAGCTCTAGCATTTCGTGCTAGAACACTCAAAGAAGCTTTCTAAGCACACACCCTCTGAGGTGTCAGCGCAAGATTGGCAGTCCTCTCTTCCCAGAGACCTGGACCTCAACCCTGCAGGAACTTGTTTTCATGTTCTCGGTTCCTGAAATTGCAACATGTCCCTTATGTCCATCCAACCTTAGGTTCAACTGCCTCCTGCAGCAATTAGCTCAGTGTTTCCTCAGGACTCTCTTTTTGAATTTTTTGGTCTACTTACACTAGTTTAGCCATTTCTTTATATTAAATTCCTTCTGTTGGACGTATTTCTGCTTACATGTGGGAAAAATAGATAAGTAACATTTTAGCAATTAAAACAAAAAACACAAAACACTCAGAGTCAAGAATCCAAAATGAAAAAAAGTAGAAACTATAAAGGGCAAACTCAGGAATGTGCCCTATTTTTAAACGATGAAGATTTAAGATGTATTAGAACAAATCGTATATTTATTTATTTATTTATTTTTAATTCTTGTTCATTGAGGAATATTGGGGAACAGTGTGTTTTTCCAGGACCCATCAGCTCCAAGTCAAGTCGTTGTTTTCAATCTAGTTGTGGAGGGCGCAGCTCATTGGCCCATGTGGGAAGTGAACTGGCGAACTCGGTGTTATGAGCACTGCGCGCTAACCAACAGAGCCAACCGACCGCCCCTATATATTTATTTTAATTTTCCTTGTTTGTGCTTAATCAGTGGAATGGCATTTCTACACTGAGGAAAGCCAAATTTCCAAAAGCCTGTTAAAAGCTTTCAAGACTCATTTATTTTAGTTATTACATTTCCAAGCTGCAAGCTCATTTCTCATATAAGAAGACTCAATAGATGTCAGTGTTGAGGGGATTTAAAATTCATCCCAAAATTTATGACTCTCACTTCAAGGATGAAAGATGATTTCTGAAGCCAAAATGACAGAAAAAAATGTTTAGGAAAGAAACAAACCTGACTGAGAAGAAAGCTTACATTCTTCATAATACTAATCCAACAGAATAAATATATTTATATATCAGTATGATTTTTCTAATTTGTATTAATTGGTCTATTTGAACATTGTGTATAATTTTTCTAGTTCTAATTGTTCTTGGATTCTCAGACTATCCTTCATTAAGTCTAATAAATATTTTTATTAGCTTTTTCAAATTAATTTTTTCTATAACTAAAATTTTCAGCTATGTGTAAATTTTACCTAATGGATAGAAAGTTGTTACTATCGTACATCCATATATATGTGTTTTTTAATACACTTGCTCTGAGTCATTTAAAGACTACAGTGATTAGGGAACAATCAACCTCATTCATTCTTAAGACAATCATTATATTGGAGTTAAAATGAATATTTTTGTTTGAGGAAGAGACAATAGAAGCAATATTATCTGAAACATAATTAGTAATCGTATACTTAAAATAAATTTAGATCTCTAGCTATTTTATATTTCTTAAGCATAACTTTCAGGTGCCTTTGATTTTTTATTATTAGCAGTTCAATATTCTGAAACAAATGTCATCATTTTACCAACAGAACATCTAACACTTCTATGATACTTGGTTGTACAAACTTATAACCACTCTCCTTGGCAGCTAAGAGTGGCAATATTTTTCTTTTTTATTTGATTCTTTAACCTAAACATTTAATTTGTAAGTTCTTTTTTTGAATTCTTTTTTTATTAGTTTCAGGTGCACAAGACAAAGCAATACTTAGACGTTTATCTTGTATATCCCTCACATTCTGTGAACCCCCCTCCCCCCATCCACTACCCCTCTGACATCTCACAGAGCCATTACATTTCCACTGTCTCTATTCCTAATGCTGTACTCCGCTTCTTGTAAGTACATACATACACACACACACACGCATATATGTGTGTGTATATATATATATATGTGTGTGTGTATATATATATATATATATATATATATATATATATATATATATACATATACATGCAAACTTGTAGTTTCACATTCATTATTGTTCAGCTTCAGCTTCAGGTATACAATGCAGTGATCAGGCATCTACATCATCCCTGAGGCGGTCTCCCTAATGGGACACGTGTCCATCGGATACCCTACAGAATCTTTACAACATTATTGATTACATTCCCCAATTAATTTCAGAACCCTGTGGCAATCTTATGGCTACTGACTGTTTTCTAATCGCCTCAGCTTCCCCCTTATCGCCACCCCCCTCCCATCTAGCAGCCCTCAGTTTTTCCTCTATGTCTCCAAAACAGTTTCTGATTAGTTCATTCACTTATTCTTTTCTTTAGTTTCCACATATAAGTGAGATCATATGGTATTTGTCTTTGCCTGACTTATTTCACTTAACATAATGTTCTCTAGGTCCATCCATGTTGTTGCAAATGGTAAGATTTCTTTCTTCTTTATGGCTGCATAATACTCCATTGTATAAATGTACCACAGTTTCTTAATCCAGTTATCTACCAATAGGCATTTTGGTTGTTTCCATGTCTTGGCTATTGTGTATAGTGCTGCAATAAACATAGGAGTGCATAAAGTTTTTTGAATTAGAGTTTTGGATATCTCTGGATAGATACCTAGGAGTGGAATTGCCGGATCATGAAGTAGTTCCATTTTCAGATTTTTGAGTTACCTCCATACTGTTTTCCATAGTGGCTGCACCAATCTGCAATCCCACCAATAGTGCACAAGGGTTCCCTTTTCTCCACATCCGCGCCAACCCTGTTGTTTGTTGATTTATTGATGATAGACATTTTGACTAGGGTGAGGTGGTATCTCACTGTGGTTTTTATTTGCATTTCTCTAATGATTAGTTAGTTTGAGCATTTTTTCATATGTCTGCTTGCCATCTGTATGTTCTTTTTAGAAAAAAATGTATCTTTATGTCCTCTACCCATTTTTTAATTGGGTTGTTTGTTTTTTAGGAGTTGAGTTGAGTGAGTTTTTTTATAAATTTGTGATATTAACCCCTTATCAGATATATCATTGGCAAATATATTTTCCCATTCAGTAGGGTCCCTTTCTGTTTTATTGATGGTTTCCTTTGCTGTGAAAAAGCTTTTTAGTTTGATGTAATCCCACGTGTTTATTTTTTCTCTTACTTCCCTTGCGTGAGGGGATATATCAGTAAAAATCTTACTCCGGGTAATGTCTGTGAAGTTTCTTCCTATATTTTCTTCTAGGAATTTTATGGTTTCAGATCTTACATTTAAGTCTTTGAGTCATTTTGAATTTATTTTTGTATATGGTGTAAGGAGGTGGTCCAGCTTCATTTTTTTTGCATGTGTTTGTCCAGGTCTCCCAGCACCATTTATTGAATAGACTGTCTTTACCCCACCGTACATTCTTGCTTCCATTGTCATAGATTAAATGGTCATATAGGCATGGATTTATTTCTGGACTCTCTATTCTGTTCCATTGATCTATGGGTCTGTTTTTATGCCAGTACCATGCTGTTTTGATTACTATAGCCTTGTAGTATAATATGATGTCAGGTATTGTTATACCTCCCACTTTGTTCTTATTTATGAAGATTGCTGAGGCTATTCGGGGTCTTTTATGGTCCCATATAAATTTTAGGATTATATGTTCTATTTCTGTAAAAAACGTCATTGGTAGTTTGATAGGAATTGCGTTGAATATGTATATTGCCTTAGGCAGTATGGACATTTTAACTATATTAATTCTTCCTACCCATGAACATGGTATGTGTTCCCATCTATTTGTATCTTCTTTCATTTCTTTCTTCAGTGTCTTATCATTTTCTGAGTACAGATCTTTTACTTCTTTGCTTAAATTTATTCCCAGGTATTTTATAGTATTTGAAGCAATTGTAAATGGGATGTTTTTTTAATTTCTCCTTCTGATGTTTTATTATTGGTATATAGTAATGCAATTGATTTCTGAATATTAATTTTGTATCCTGCTACTTTACTAAATTAATCTATCAGCTCTAATAGTTTCTTGGTGGAGTCTTTAGGGTTCTCTATATATAGTATCATGTCATCTGCGTATAATGACAATTTTACTACCTCCTTACTGATTTAGATGCCTTTTATTTCTTTTTCTTGTCTGATTGCTGTGGCTAGAACTTCCAGCACTATGTTGAATAGAAGTGGAGAAGGTGGACAACCTTGCCTTGTTCCTGATCTAAAGGGGAATGGTTTTAGCTTTTCCCCATTGAGTATGATGTTAGCTGTGGGTTTATCATGTATGGCCTTTATTATGTTGAGATATGATCCCTCTATTCCCACTTTCTTAAGGGTTTTTATCATGAATGGCTGCTGGATTTTATCAAATGCTTTTTCTGAATCCATTGATATGATCATATGATTTTATTTATCATTTTGTTAATGTGGTGTATCACATTAATTGATTTGCGGATGTTGAACCACCCTTGCATACCAGAGATGAATCCCACTTGATCATGGTGTATGATCTTTTTAATGTATTGCTGAATTCTGTTCGCTAATATTTTGTTGAGGATTTTTGCATCTGTATTCATTAGAGATATCGGCCTGTAGTTTTCTTTTTTTGTGGTGTCTTTGTCTGATTTAGGGATCAGGGTGATAGTGGCTTCGTAAAAAGTGTTTGGGAGTCTTCCCTCCTTCTGGATTTTTTGGAAGAGTTTGAGGAGAATAGGTGATAATTCTTTTTTGAACGTTTTGTAAAATTCACCTGTAAAGCCATCTGGTCCAGGGCTTTTGTTTGTTGGGAGATTGATGATTACTGATTCAATTTCCCTGGTGGTAATCAGTCTATTCAGGTTTTCTGTTTCTTCTTGAGTTAGCCTTGGAAGGTTGTATGCCTCTAGAAAATTGTCCATTTCTTCCAGATTGTCAAATGTGTTGGCATATAATTGCTCATAGTAATTTCTTAAAATTTTTTGTATTTCTGCGGTGTCTGTTGTCACTTCTCCTCTTTCATTTCTGATTTTATAAATTTGGGTCCTCTCTCTCTCTCTCTTTTTCTAATGAGTCTGGCTAAAGGTTTGTCAATTTTGTTTATCTTATCTAAGAACCAACTCTTGGATTCATTTATCTTTTGTATTGTTTTTCTGGTGTCTATTTCATTTATTTCCTCTCTGACCTTTATTATCTCCTTCCTTGTACTCCCTTTGGGCTTATTTTGCTGTTCTTTTTCCAGATCCCTTAAGTGTGAAGATAAACTGTTAATGAGTTCTGTTTCTTGTTTCTTTAGGTAGGCCTGCAATGCTATAAATTTCCTCTTAGGACTGCTTTCACGACATCCCATAGGTTTGGGTCATTGTGTTTTCATTTGTGTTTGTCTCGAGATATCTTTTGATTTGTTCCTTGATCTCCTGGTTGACCCATTCATTATTTAGTAACATGTTATTCAGCCTCCATGAATTGGTGTTTCTTCCAGTTTTTTTCCTTTGTTCATTTCTAATTTCATAGCATTGTGGTCAGAGAAGACAATTGGTATGATTTCAATTTTCTTAAATTTATCAAGACTTGTTTTGTGGCCTAACATACGGTCTATCTTGGAAAATGTTCCATGTGCGCTTGAGAAGAACGTGTATTCTGCAGCTTTGGGGTGAAATGCTCTGAAAATATCGATTAAATCCAAGTGGTCCAATGTGTCATTTAAGGCCATTGTTTCCATGTTGATTTTCTGTCTGGAAGACCTGTCCCTTGTTGTCAGAGGTGTGTTGAAGTCCCCTACTATGATAGTGTTACTGTTCATCTCTGTCTTTACGTCAGTCAATATCTGTTTTATATGTTTAGGTGCTCCTATGTTGGGTGCATAGATGTTTACTAGGGTTATGTCCTCTTGTCGAATTGATCCCTTTATTATTATATAGTGCCCATCTTTGTCTTTAATATGTTCTTCATTTTAAAGTCTATTTTGTCAGATATAAATATTGCAACTCCAGCTTTTTTTCTCATTTCCATTTGCATGAAATATCTTACTCCAACCCTTCACTTTCAGCCTGTGTGTGTCTTTTGATCTGAGAGGTGAGTCTCTTGTATACAGCACATAAAAGGGTCTTGCTTTCTTATCCACTCAGCCACCCTATGTCTCTTGATTGGAGCATTTAATCCGTTTACATTTAAAGTGATTATTGATAGGTATATAGTTATTGCCATTTTAAAATTTGTAGTTAGATTGTTTTCATCTTTCTTCTATTTATAGAAGTCCTTTTAGTATTTCTTGCAATGCTGGCTTGGTGGTAATAAATTTCTTTAGCTTATTCATTTCTGGGAAGCTCTTTGTCTCTCCATCAACTTTAAATGATAGCCTTGCTGGGTAAAGCACTCTAGGTTGTAGGTCTTTGTTTTCCATCACTTTGAGTATCTCCTGCCACTCCCTCCTGGACTTCAATGTTTCTGTATAAAAGTCATTTGATAGTCTTATGGGAGTGCCCTTGTATGTAGCCTTCTGTCTTTCTCTTGCTGCTTTTAGGATTCTCTCTTTGTCTTTAACCTTTGCCATTTTAACTATAATGTGTCTTCGTGTGGACCTGTTTGTCTTTATCCTGGTTGGAACTCTCTGCACTTCCTGGGCTTGTATGTTGGTTTCCTTCATCAGGTTAGGGAAGTTTTCAGACATTATTACTTCAAATATGTTCTCAATCTCTTGCTTCATCTCTTCACCTTCTGGTATTTCTATGATGTGCATGTTGTTGCACTTGATGTTATCCCACAGGTCTCATAAACCATCTTCATTGTTTTTTATTCTTTTTTCTTTCTGTTGTTCTGTTTGGGTGATCTCTGCTAACTTGTCTTCTAAGTTGCTGATTCGATCCTCTGCTTCATCTAACCTGCTATTAATTCCTTCAAGTGAGCTCTTTATTTCAGTAATTGTGTTCTTTATTTCTAACTAGTTGTTCATTTTGATTTCTCTATCCTTCTTTATGTCATCTCTAAGCTCCTTAAACATTCTTATCATCAGTGTTCTGAACTCTGTCTCTGATAGGTTGGTTACCTCTGTTTCATTTGGTTCCATTTCTGGAGGTTTCTTCTGTTCTTTTATTTGGGACATGTTTCTTTGTTTCCCCATTCTGGCTGACTCTCTGTGTTTGCTTCGATGTATTAGGTAGATCCCCTAGAGTTCTTAGTTCTTGCTAGGTTATCTTAGGTAGTATGTGTCCTTTATATTTGACTTGCACTACTTCATTCTTTTCCACTGTGTGTGCTCCAAAGGTGACTCTTCCATTGTGTATATTGTCATGTTAAAGAATCTTTAATTGCTTTTCACTTGTGAGTAGGTGGGGTTAACTCCTAGGCTGACTAGTTGTGAGACTTGTCTCTGCCCACCGCAGGTTGTTCTGTTGCGTGAGGGTTGACCACTTAAATATGGTTTGGCCTCTATGGGCTCTTGTGCTTGTAGGGAATTCCCTTTGGGTGTGTCACTTGTAGGTCAAACCCGGTAGTACTCTGGTTTGGTCTGGAGTTGGCCTCCGGATGTGTTGAATCCTGTGCCTCTTAAGCTGGGACCTGGTAGGGCAATTTCAGAACAAAGCAAATCACCAAGCACAACAACAACAACAAAGAAAAAATCAAATACATTCACATGTAAAAACAACTGACAACCCACACTCAACACAGGGAAAGATGTTGAAGATATAAAGATAAAACAAAACAAAAAACAAACAACAACAAAAAAGCAGCACCAGTCTTGGCTTAAGCCCACCAAATAATCTCCAGGTTGTCCTCTGCTGTACCAAAGAGGCCTTTGTGTATTGTTCAGGCTAAGCCGGTCACCTGGTGCCCAGAGTGACATTGGGACTGCAGATTTAGATGCATAGGGCTGAAGGGTGTGGGTGATAGTTTCTACAAAGTCAGTGCAGTTTCTGCCCTTGCCTGCACCGATGCTCACTGAGAGTAGCACCACCAGCCCTGTGTCCAGTTCTCCTGAGTCTTAGGGCACTTCTTCCGTGTGTGTGTGTGTGTGTGTGTGTGTGTGTGTGTGTGTGTGTGGTGGGCAGGAGATTTCTGAGCTGCTGAAAGCCCAGAGCTGTGTCTGCTGTCTACTGCTGATCCCTGGGAGTGCTTCCACGATTGTAATTGCTCTGCCCTAGGCAGGCCAGAAAGGGTGGGGGCTGGGGATGGAGGGATCTTCTCTCTCCCAGCCCAGCTGTATCACACTCCTCCCGCAGGCCAGAAAAGGTGGTAGCTGGGGGCGGATGAGTCTCTTCTCTCTTAGCCCAGCAAAAATCACACTCTTCCCAGCCTCTTCCCTGGGTTAGAGCTGCACACCGGTCTTCCCAGAGCCTGAGCACTAAGTCTCCTCTGTAATCTGACACTGCTCCTCAGTTCAGGGGCCAGTTTCAATCTCTGGAAGGGCAGAGCTAGGATTGGAAAAGTGGGGAGAGGGGCCCAGGTATGGAGTTTGTGTCCTTTGTCCAACCTAGGGCCCAACTGGCTGCCCCCTCGGCAGTAGAGATCAGCTGTGGGACGCAGGGAAAGAGCCCCCTCCTGACTTTTGTGTTCTCTGTTCCATCATGGGATACCCTGCGTCTCTGCAGCTGCGGATGCCGCTGGCATTTCCACCACCACAGATGCAGGCGTGTCTCCACTCTGTTCCCTTCCCTTTTTCCCTGCTCGCCCAATTTGCCCACCTTCAAGTAATCCTTGCATGAGTCTCTTAGCTGTTCTGCATGATGAGCAGAGTGTCCTTTCATGGGTTATAGATGTCCTGTTTGTGATAAGATCTGGAGGAGAACTCAAAAAGTGTTCCCTGCTGCTGCCATTCCTATGACGTCACTCAATTTTAACATACATTACAAAGTTATTCCTCAGAGCTCATGAGCCATGAAGAACAAGATTTTTCTACCAATTCTTTCTCATATACATTTTTCTATATTTCTACTATCAAATATCAAGTATTCCATAAAGTGTAAAGTGATTCTTAAACTTTCTAAATGAAATTTGAAAAAAATATCATAAAATCTCTCACTTCTTGCACATTGTTTGTTTTTCCCAATTCTTATTAATACATCATTTTTACTGAGGCCTACTCCTAAAAACGTTTTCAGTAAAATGCATTTTTTCTACTATGAGCAAAAGTGAAAAAAAAAAAAAAAAAAGATTCTTTGAAAAAAGACTAATTAAATACACCGAAATGTTAATGACAGCTCTTCTTTCTGTTGTTGATATTTTTGGCCTTTTCTCTTTCCTCTGTTTTGCAAGTTCTGTATAATAAATATGCATTACTGTTATTATCATGAAAATTCTATTAGTTAAAATGAATCTATCTCATCACTATAATGCTCGTCTTGAATAATTGAATAAACTTGAATTATTTTCTGTTCCCCACTATTTTAAACATATTCTTTCCTTAAAAAGGTTATGTTCTGCTTATCTGTTTTACTTCATATCCTCTGAGATACAGACACCAGGAGTGGATTAAACATCAGGATTTTATTAGGGGAGATGTCTGTGCAAAAGGAAATAGGATTGAGCCAGTGAAGGCTAGGGCAGCTCTTAGAACTCAAAGCAAGTCCAACCCCAAGTGAAGAACAGAAGAGTGATGGTTGGGTGCAGGCATCCTAGACTTCTAAATACTCTAAAGAAGATTCAGGAAAGCCATTAGGGATTCCTGCAGACAAAGGCTTCCTGTGTGTTCCAGGTACAGGTGTGCTTTGATATCTCTTCCACACTAAGTCATCTGTGGCGATAGCCTATGGGAGGTTTGTTTTCTGCAAAAACACAGGGATGGGAGGGATGTAAGAGTACAGTAGCTTGATTAATTTTGCCTTCTGTAGTAAGTCTGCAATTGGTATTTTCATGCTCACCACATAGCCAACATAGTTTCTTTCCCTAAATCTATATCATTTTCATTAACTCACATTGGATTGACCCTTTTCATGGTTCTTTAAATTTTATTTCTGTGGAAGTAAATGGCCTACATTCTTTGTCTTACTCATATTCAACCTATCCTTGTAGGCCAGCTTCAAGGTCCTTGAAGACTTGCACTCACATATGATGTAATGGCTTACATTGTGCGTGGTACATAATGCAAAACAATATTTAGTGTTGCTTTGTGCTATTATTAACAATTAAACTAGTAATAAAAATAATACTTTTACACTGTTTTGTGGTTTATAACTATTTCACTTACATTATCTCATTGATTCTACTTCAAAAGCCCTAAAATAACACAAACAAAAAAAGAAAACTGAACTTGAATTGACCCTATTTATGCATGAAGAAAGTTTAAGTGAGTTCAGATAGGCTAAGTGATTTTATAAGGTCAACCAGTTACATAACAATATAATTATGTGTGGTTTATTATTACAGCTCCAGCTAGTGCGCAATTATATTGACCCTAACTGAAGGAAGGGTACCTTCCTTATGGACTGAAAAGGCACCAAATATCTGTAATACTGTGACAGTATCTGAAAATCTTTCCCCATCATCACAGATGTGATGATGGGAAAAGAAAAATCAACGTCAGCAAAAACCTGTCATTATTACTGACCTTTCACCACATACATATTACTTTTCTGTGCTCTAAAGTTGAAGTTAGGGCCAGAATTACCATTTCTACTTTATCTGTTTCCATTGTATCAGGTAACATAGTACTATTCTGTTCAATAATACAGTATAAGAAAATCTAGAATGAAGTTTAGAATAGAAGTATGTAGGAAAAAGTGTTTTGTAAACCTGTAAATATATAGAATGAAATGTCGACTAAGTGTGATTTTTATAGTTTCCCATAATGTGTGATAAGTTGCTTTATAGATAGCCCATTACTGCACATTCAATTTCTTCTGATTGAATATTTTACAAAAATACCTTACATGCAAAAAGATGCAGAAGGATTAGGTTTAATACTCTATATTAAATGCTCTTGTAATTGATTTGTTGTTAGAAGTTGTAGCCTACATACAGGGTACTCCTTTTTGCAAATTATATTTTCTTTGACACTTAATGATATTTTTTCTTTGGTTTAGGCACGTAAGTGTACATTCCATATGGATTATTATTTCTGTATTTCCTGATCTATAAAGTTTTCATTTCAGAAACTATTTTGGTGTATTTATTTAGTTTCGTAGACATTGTTTCACATTTAATTTAATCCTGAAAGTAAATAGAATCTGTAGTAACCACAAGCCACTTTGTATTATTCTGAAACACAGAGTTTCGGCCTGCTGAAATATACATATATCTTCATATGTATTTTATTTTTTGTTGTTAATTGTTTTCCACAGTGGGGAAGTCTAAGCCTTTACATGCCTGTTGTTGCCATAGAGGACTGATGACTTGATTAAATATATACAGTTCTAGAATCACAATTTTCCTCAGTATTCTTTAAATAATCCTTCAGGGTTAAGGCCAGTCTGCTTTTAATACTCTTCGGGTAACTTTCTTCCTATCTCCTGTGATTGTTAGTTTCTTAATATGAGACTTCAAAAATGTTGCTTTGTTAAGTAAAATGGATCTCTTTCATTAGTTTTGCTTAAAACATGATACTTCAAAAAATATTGATCCGAACTAAAAGAAGACTTGCCCACCTTGTGGAATGAAAAGGCAAGAAATATGTATTATATAGTGACATCTGAAAATCTGATAAACAATTAGGGATGTCTCTTTTAAAGCCTAGAAAATTTTATTTCATGCTTGTTTATATTATTTTCTGATCTAAACAGTTTTATTTTTCCTTCTCAGTAATACAAAAACAAAAAACAACAACAAAATACTTTCTTTAAGCATCAATGCTCCCCCTTTGATAAGTTTTTTATATTTTTATTTTTATTTTTTTGCTTTCGTTATTTTCACCCTACTATCCTTTCTGCTGCATTTTGAGTGACATTATGTTTCATTTTATAATAAATTATTATACCACTATACCAATTTGAACTGTTATCTTGAGGTTGCTTTAAATTATGTTTCATATTTTAGTGCTTTGTGTGCTTACTTTTCTCACCTACCTCATTTTTCATGGTAGAGTTTTTTCTGTTCCAGTTTAACTTTTAAAATTTCTTAATGGGGCAGTATTAATTATAAGAATAATTAAAATTGTTGTGTTTGCCTTTTTTTCTATTTACTAATTCTGGAAAAAATAAAAGGTTTATCTGAACTTCAAATTTTCCAAACAAATGTTGACTTACATTGATTCTACTTATTGGTCCTCATTATTGCTGATGTATCTTTGTCAACAACAACAACAACAAACAGAACATTAATGTAAGTAGGCAACAGCTCATTTTAGATCTAATAACAGCATCATATCTGTTTATTTGCATTGTTCTCTGTTTGGGTTTCCCTTTAGCTTCATTTCTAGTTACTTAACTTTCTAAATTAAGGGCTATGTGGAAAGCTGAATCACTATCACACATTTCAGCATTCCCCTAGTCTGTTTCTTTGTGTCCAGTTATTTCTGAGTTTCTGTGTTTTTTGAATGAAGGGAGAAAGAGTGAACTGGATACTTACCTTTCATCACATATGTGTATGTAGGTAAAAAGCAAGGATGAATGCCCAGGGTTAGCTTGTTAAAGACTGAAAGTCTTTGAGCCAAAGAAAAAGCAAGGTAGATGGATTGAATGCCTTTTGTCTTCTTTCTGGACCACAGATCTATTTTGTTTCACATGAAAATCCATGAATGGGTCACAGTTTGCATCACAAAATTTAACCTTGTGGAATTTGAAGCTACCTGGACAATCTGACCCTATTTTGGTGATGGGCTCTGGCAGTCTTTGTTTGGGGTAGAGATATAGGAGCTCTGCATCGCTTTTTATTTTTACAGGCATTTTGGTTAGAATTTAGGAGTTGTATCAGGCTGTCTACCAGATGTCAATTTAAACTGAGCTCTAAATATTGCTTCTTAAATGTGAAACTTCATAAAAATAGAAGTTCCATATTCAATATCGAGCATAGCAATTTTAAATGTTAATACAAAAACAGTAGAATTTTCCTGACAAATCACAGGAGTGTAATATAGTGAATCCATTGTACTATTTGATCTAGATATCTGTTTTACTTAGATCAGCTTTTCAGAGGTAATGAATAAGCTTATCATTGTTGTCTCATCTTCCCCATAATCTTTTAAGGGACTGAGTAAGAGGCTTGACAGAAATATGCTACGGTTGAAGGAGTAAATTGACTTTTTGTTACAATAGCGTTATTAATTACTTCTAGATGAAATCCTCTTTCACTTTGCTTTTTCGAATATTTAAATAATAGTACATAGCACATTCTGTTTTCCTTTCGTTCAACAAAATGTATAAATATTACAATTTATTTGGTTAAGAATCATTTTTAAATGTTGTGCTTAGAACTGCCAAAAGCAAATGAAACTGACTCAATGCCTATCAGAAGTCCCCCTTCCCTTTTTCTTGGACTCTGCAAAAATAACCTTTTATAAATCCATATATATATATATATATATATATATATATATATATATATATATATATTATTTTACAACAGCAGTTCATGCTTTTGAAAAATAAAAAAACAAATGAAAGAAACACAACACAACTATATATATGTGGATATATATATAAAATTCTTAGCTATTAAAGAGCCACAACAATGATTGATTTATATCTAACTAATTTTTATTTCACTCCTACTATTTTACAAATGATTAGGATTTTAAATACAGCATAGTGTTACTTGACCACATGAAAAGAAGATAAATGCATTAAAGAACACCTGACTTAATTATTAAACAGAATATTTAATAAAGTTCTGAATCTAGAGAATATAATATGATTAAAATTTTAATCTAAGTCTTTAGATGAAATGATTATGGAAGAATATTATGCATGCACAAAATTCAAAGTAGTTACTTTTATTCAATTGTTAATACTTTTATTAAGAGAAATGGCAGTTTTGCAAAATGAATAGAATTGGAACAGGGATAGTCTTCATTATTGTCCTTTTGTGTTTTTTTAAAACTGTTGGTTACCAGAATGGAGGTAGGGAATGCTTCTCAAGGAAATAAGTGAAGAATTAGGAGGTGACATATATTTAGTATTGCTGTTTCATTTGCCTTTTCCAACTAGTCCTTTTTCTACTCAGATCTTATTGTCAGGATGATTCACTGTCATCAACTAACCCACTCCACTTAGCCACTATTTTTGTCTATAAAGCCTTAGAATCCCTTTTTTACTCAAAAAAAACTTTTTTAAAGAAAAATCCAGGTATGCTTTTATAATGTTCTATAAACTAATATTATTATATAATGCATCTGATTTAATTTCTTAGGTCCACCTAATTAAAATTTAATTGTTTTTTAGGTAATTATGGGATATGAGATGCAATAAGTGAAAGTTTATATTCATAATTGCTAACATTGTCAACATATATCTTAAATTATATCATGTATCTTTCTGTCATCCATATAGTCATTTTTCTGAGTACCTAAAAAGCAATTGAAATATTTAAAATTATCATGAGATTGGCATGCATATCAGTAGACCTAAAAAATTAAAGATGAGATTATTAGGTTTTCTGTTACAATTTAAGTATATCTAGTGCAGAACTAATGTGACAGTTTTCATTCTCCACCCAAGTTTGACACAGATATTCTTACTTTTTTAGAGAGTGAGACTTTCCAAGTCAATTTGTGGTAGGCTGAATAATGGCTCCATAAAAGATATCTAAGTGATGATGCCTGGAACCTATGAATGATACCTTACAGCACAGAAAAAGGGTTTTGCACTCATAGCTATGCACCACATAACAACATTTCGGTCAATGATGGACTGCGTATATGACATTGGTCCCCGAAGATTATAATGGAGTTGAAAATTTCTATGGCCTAGTGATGTCATAGCCATCATAACATCATAGTGCAAAACATTACTCGTGTGTTTGTGGCGCTGCTGGTGGTGTAAACAAACCTTTGTATCTGCCAGTCACATGCAAGTATAGGACGTATAATTAGGCATAATACTTATAATAATAATGCACAGCTATGTTACTGCTTTATGTATTTACTATACTATGCATTTTATCATTAGAGTGCACTCTTTCTATTTATTTAAAAAGAAAAGTTTTCTGGAAAACAGTATGCTCTGTTATTGTGGCAACAGCCTCATTCATCTCATGTTTACTGCATCTCTTGATTGCATCATTATTTCTTGTGCTTGTTGTACAGTAACATGCTGGACGGCCTTGTAGCTTAGGAGCAATGAGCGATAGCATACAGCCTAGGTTCGAAGGAAGCTGTACCATCTAGGTTTGTGTATGTACACCCTATGGTTTTTGCATGACAATGAAATATCTTAAGGTGGCCTTTCTCAGAATGTCTCCCCATAGTCAAGTGGCACGTGACTGTCATTAAGTTAAGGACCTTGACTTTGGACACCATGCCTGACTAATAAACCTTCCTTTCTTTTCTTCTGTCTGCCTCTGATGCACCAAGGATACATGTGATTGCATTTAGAACCCACCTAGATGTCCAAAATAATCTAAGATATCCAGGGATATAGAGAAGGGGGGCCAAAAAAAATGTATGCACATTTTAAGACAGGAAAAAAAGTATTAAAATGATAATACTCAATACATACCAATAATAAAAGATGAATATAAGTCATGTGTATACATTTTTTTGGCATCCCAGTATAGATATGTATATATATATATATATATATACATATATATATATATATATATATATATATATATATATATATCCCTCCCCCGCCCCACCGCCCCTCAAAATCAAAATCTGCAGAGTAGACTGGCAGGCTAGATGGGGATCCAGGGAAGAGATGATGTTTTAGCTTGAGTCTGAAGCAGTCCACTGAGAGAATTCTTTCTTCCACGGGGAAAGTCAATCGTTTTCCTAAGGCTTTCTACTGATTGACTAATTGGATGAGGTCCACCCTCATTATGGTAGGTCATCTGCTTTACTCATTTACTGATTTAAATGTTCAAAATAACTTCAAAGCAACTTACTCACTTTAATAATATGTTCAACGTAACTTCCAGATGTGTTTAACCCAATATCTGGAAATCATCATCTAGCCAAGTTGAAACATAAACTTAACCATCACAGAAGGCAATTTAACTAACAAGAGAGAGATTGGAAGGACCACAACCGAAGGAATGATGGCAGCCACCAGAGGCTGTAAGAGGCAAAGCACTGATGCTTTATTAGAGCTCCTGGGGGGACAGCATGTCTGCCATTCCCTTCATTTCAGCTCAATGATACTGATTTGCACTAGTGTAAGTCATGTCTCTGAGAGTAATTATTCCCAAAGAGTTTGAATTAGGGCTCAGTGTAGAAAACACAGATGTGTAACCAGTAAGTGGTCTAGTTGTCACACAATACATACAATATAAAGGAATTCTTAAAAATCACACTTATCGTAAAGAAAATGTATACATACAATATAAAGGAATTCTTAAAAATCACACTTATCGTAAAGAAAATGTATAGTGATATTAGCTGAAAGAGCAATATCTTCTGAAATTTGATTTTAACGTATTTCTCAGTGAAGTAAATGCAATTTTCCAAATTATTATTTTTATTTTATAACTCACTGCAGTGTAAATAAAATGAGGGCAGGCACTTGCTCTATTCGGTTTACTAATGTGTCTCCAGCAACATCTAACAAAGCTTGTCACATAGAAGGAAATTTGTAAATACTTGCTAAATAAATAAATCATGTTCACAAATTTCAAATTTCATATATTTATGACATTTTAAAATACTTTAACAATAAAGTGTTCTCTCAATATTCTATGTGAAAAAAATTTGTTAGCTTTTCTTTTAGATTTTACAACATAAAACTGTATGCATATAATATCTATATTATATATATAATGTAGATTGTATATATGACATATTATATATAATATATATATAATATATATGGCATGTTTTAATTTTATATTTATGATAATTTGTAAATATAAATTCATGTATATATCACTATTGAATAAATTTTAATACATGGATGCTGATGTAAATTGTTTTAAATATAAACTAGGTTACTTAAGTTTCAGTGATATCAATTTTTTTAAGTATTTTTATATTTGTTAACATGTCACTTTTAATATATGCACACTTCATAGCTAATGGTAAATGAAGAGGGCTAGTACTTTTGCTTCTTAGCCTTAAAGTTTGTTAATACAAAATTAATTAAATTATATCACGTAAAGTATTTATTTGTTGGATTCCAAATGAAAACATTTCATTTGAAATTAGAATGTATGAATAAAAAAGAAAAGTATTGATGCATTTAAATGTTTTCTAAATTGTTACATAGAAAATCAATGGAAACCACTTAAATTAAAAATATATTTTTATTTTGATAAATTTGTTTCTCTTTCAGTAATATCCTCCTTAGTAATGTAGATTTTAATTTGCATGATTTATCACACTTAAACATTTATTTGCATGATTAATGGATGTTCTGCTGTAATACTTATCCCGATTTCTGAAAAATGTGTTGAATTTTTCATTTATATGGGCATAAAATGTATGAGAAAGGCAGTGTATTAGTTTTTCTGTGGCTGCTGCAGCAAAATTTGGTAGATTAAATGAAAGAATTATTAGTAATTTATAATTTTACACAGCTAAAGTAATTATTTTAGAGTAATAGGAAATCTGAATCATATATTTAAACAAAACACATCATCAGTTAATTGTATTTCTATGTAGTAACAAAGAATAATTCAAATTTGAAATAGGAAAATTATTCACAATATTATTAAGCATCAAGAACTTAGGGGTAAACATGACTAAATCTACAGAAGTCCTGTACACTGAAACAACAAAACACTCCTGAGAGAAAATAAAGATGATCTAAGTAATGGAGAAATATACTGTGTACATGGGTTGGAATATTCAACATTGCTAAGATGTTAATTTCCCACAAATTAATCTATAGATTCAATCAAAACCTCAATAAGTTATTTTGTATATATTGTCAAACTATTCATAAATTTATATGGAAATTCAGTGGACTTACAATAGACACAATTTTTGAAAAGCAACAGTAAAGCTGGAACACTTAAACTATTTGATTTCAAGATTTACTAGATAGCTCCATTAATCAAGACAGCATGGTATTGGCATAAGCGTGGAAACATAGCTCAATTGAAGAGAACTGAGAGTGTAGATATAGACCCAAATTGATATACTCAGTTGAATTTCATGCCAAGTTAGTTCAATAAGGAAAACAGTCTTTTCAACAAATGGTGCTTGGAGCAATGGACTTATATGCAAAAATATGAACCACACACTTAACCTCATACTGTACTCAAAAGTCAACTCAAAATATCTCATAGACCTAAATGTAACACAAAAATATAAATGAAAATATATATTCACACAAAGAAAGATTTGGATTTTAAAATTCCTAGATTTTTTTATTCAAATTGTTAAGACACTGGCAACAACCCAAATTCTTATCAAGTAAATTGATAAAAATAAATCTGTGACTGCTATATAGCTATATATATATATATATATATATATATATATAGCTATATAAATAAATAAATATATATATATAAATATATATATATATATATTTATATATATATATAAAGTTGACTAGTATCCAAAGATAAAAGAAAGTACTGATGTGCTCAGCAATATGCGTGAATCTCTAAAGTATTTTGTGAAATCTGACACAAAAGTCCATATCATTTATGATTGTGTTTATGTCAAATTCTAGAAATACCAAACTTAAAAGTATGTAAAACAAAGCAGTGGTCTCTAGAGTGCAGTTGGAGGGAGAGAACTGACTGCAAAAAGAACAAGGTAATTTTATAGTGATGACATTTTTATATGACATAATTATGGTGGTACTTACACTTCTGTATTTATTTATCAAAATTGTACAGTTAAAATTTGTGAATTATATTATATGTAAAACTTTAAAAATAAAATAAAACTGGTTTAAAACAATCTTGCCATAAAGACTTAGATGGTTTAAAATGTGAGTTCTACCACAATGAACAGATAATTCCTATCTAAGAGCAGCACAAATAGTGGGAAAAATAGAAAAAGTGGGAGTTCCCCTCAAAACATTTTATGATGTTAGTAATATGCTAATAACAAACCAGATGAGGATAGTATGAGAATATAAGCATAAAAATCACAATCTTATATTACTTATAAACATAATTATAAAAATCCTAGATAATCAAGTCCATTGATATAAATACATATTCAAAGAAGAGTTGATTTCTTAAAATTATTTCTATGATGTTAAAAATAACAGAAATTATTACATTAACAGATTAATGGAAAAAATAAAATCATTTCAGTAGATAAAAATCTACTTGATATATTTCAATATTCTTTCAAGATATAAGCAATTGGAGGATATTAATAGACCAGAACTTTCTTAAACTGATATTTGGTAACAATCGAATTATTGATAAAACGTAATGTTAAATGATGGAATTTTGGAAGAATTATTTTTATGTCCAGAATATGACATGCATTCCTGCAATCCCCACCTCATATTAATTATTTCTGTTCAACATTGTAATGAAAATTGCAAGCAGAAAAAAATACATTAAATAAACCTTATGAAAATTGTAAGGGAAGCAACACGGAAGTCTTCAAAAATTGGTTGTTTTCAAATATAACCCCAATATAATCTACAGAAACCATATTACAAATCATAAAATAGACAAAATAAGACCAGGAGCAGAAGCCTGTCTAAGAATATCAAAAACTTAATATGCTAATTGAAGAATCTGGCAGTGGTGTCAATCTAGTAAAAGATAAAGAAAATGAGTAAGTGGTATGGAGCAGACAATGGAACTACATCCTCAAATTGGTGAAAAAAAAAAAAATAGCTATCAATCTGGAATTGTATAACCAGTGAAAATACCATTCAAAAATGAGGTGCAATAAATACTTTTCTACTGAAATGTATACAACTTTTCAACAGAGAAAATTTGTCATCAGCATGCACACTCTAACTATGAAAGGATATTCTTTAGGCAAAATGAAAATGGTAATACATGAAAGCATAGATATGTACAAAGAAATACAAAAAATAGAGCAAATATGAAAATAAACCTAAATGAATATTAATTTAAAACAAAAGTAATAATATCCCAAGTGGCTTAAAATACACACATTTAAAATTTCAACAATAATAACAAAAAGAAAGTGAAGGAAATAAAGTATTTTAAGTATTTATATTAGACATTAAAAAGTCAAGGATGTATATCAAATACCACTAAAAATAGTAATCAATGCATAAATAATAGTTCATTGAGGGGAAAACAGAATATACTTCAATGATCACCAACCAATCGCTCAGATATATGAGTCAAGGAAGCAAGGAGCAGCCCTCTTCACCATCACTACCAAGGTACCTCAGGGATATCCTGAACTGACATATGGAGAGTGGTACAAAACTTTGTACCTCTGTATCAACCAATCATTGGATGTTGGCTATCCCTGGAAGAGAGCAGACAGCAAGGCAAAGCAGCTCCTTCATGTTAAGGGCAAGTCCTGATGAGCAAATGATTCAGGTGTGAGCCTCTCATAGAGTTTTGGTACATGAAGGAATGAATGCATACCTTGACACAGAAATGGGATCTCTGTAGCACTCCACAGTACTCACTACATTTTAGAATAGAATACTGAAAATAACTTAATAGTCAAAAAAAAAAAAAAGAAAAAAAAAAGATGACAAAGGAGAGAATAAAAAGGAAAAGCAGAACAGGATGGACAATAGGAAAAAATAGCCAGAGGGTAGACTTAAACTGAAGGATATAAATTAAATTAAATTGATATATCTACCTGGCCCATTGTCTGGCATCACCTCCACAAATGTGGCCAGACCAGCATTTGTGCTCCTGGAGAATAATATCTTTTCCTACCTTGTTTACCAGTGGAATGCCAATGTATGAAACAGTTGCTGACCCTTTTTGAGTACTCAATAACTATTTGTGGAATGAATGAGTTATAATTATAGTTCCAATGATTTAAAAAAAAAATACTGTGTTTTCATAGAGGTGGCAAGCTTCTTGGTCATTGGTAGAAAGAAGGCTTAAGTTTTCTTTAATGAGCAGTGTGACTGCCCTTGATACGCTGTACTGGAGTGGCCCTCTTGGAGGGTTTCTTGCCTTGTGGGTGGGTGGGCCATCATTTTCCCAGGAACCAAGTCAAGCTTGCCAATTTTTTCTTAGTAATTTTTTCCCACTTTCCTCACCTTTCTGGGGGTTTTTAGGTTTTCCTTTTTTTAAAAAGGTTTATTGAGTAATAATTTTAATACAATGAATTTCACTTATTTTAGGTATGCAGTTCTATGATTTTTGACAAATGTGTACAGTTTTATAACCATCACCAAAATCAAGATACGGAATATTTTCATCACTACAAAAAGTTTCCTCCTATTTCTTTCGTCAGTCCTCTTCCCATATTCTCAGTTTTTGGCAACCACTGATTGATTTCTGCCTCTAATGATTGGCTTTTGCCAGAATATTATATAAATAGAACAATATGGTTTTAATATGTGGCTTTTAAATTTAATATCAACTTTTGAGTTTCATCCATGTTGTTGCACATATCAGTAGTTAACCCTCTTAGTTTCTGAGTGGTATTCTATTACATGGATATACGACAATTTGCTTATCCATTCGCCTGCTGATCGCCATTCATGGTGTTTCTAGTTTGAGGCTTTATGAATAGAGTTTTTGTAAACCTTCACATACAGGTCTTTAAAGTTATATATGTCCCTTATTGTTGGACAAATGCTTGGGAGTAAAATTCCTCCTTAAATACTAAGCATGTGTTTGCTATATACAATTGCCAAATTGCTTTCTAAAATCAGGGTAAAGTTTACTGACTTCTGGGGAACACTGCAGCTGTGAACTCCAAAGCACATATAGGGGACCTCTGGACTGATTGAAATAGAATTCTGTTTATTGACAAGTGAAGATAACGTAGGCAAATGATTTTTATATTTTCACTAAACAATAAGTTTTTTACTTTTTTTTACATGTGTTATATTACTAAATTCCAAAAGGTTAATACAAATGTGGCAGGAAGAAATTAAATCGAGAATACATACCCTCAATGGAATTATGTATTTAAATATTAAAATAAAAATTTTGAGTTTTATTTTGAGTTTATTTTTGTTTGCTGTGTTGAAGGATTGGTATTTTTACAGTTAAGGATTACGTAGTGACTTAGTTCTAACATCCTATTTATATGGCAAACAAAACTGACTGTAGTTCACAACTATCCCTCTTAGCTTTGGATTATAAAAGGATGATAAATAACATATTAAATCATGTTGCTTGTTTTGATGTCTATTTTGAGTGATTGTAAAATGTGCCAAAATACACTAAATGCTACCTTTTTATAAATGTTTGACTGTTACAGAAGACTTGAATTATTGCTTACTAATTATACTTTCTTTACTTTGGGTCACTAACTTGTCCCCTTTGTGACTTTTGCATCATTTCAATATACCATAAGTATATGTCACCCAACAGATGTTTGGACATTTAAAAAAGTCCCAAGGTTGCAATAATATTTTCTGGTTACAAATCTTCAAAACCTATACCAAGGATTTTAATATCCTATCCCCTGTTTTATCAAGTGATGACTTTAGCAGAATCACACTTGCACTGCACAGACTTTTTAAGGTCTCTATTGTACATTGTTTTACTCAGTTCTTTACTATTTTTAGTGATTTGCTATAATCTTTCATTAAATCCTATAACATAGGAGTATTTCCTGAGCCCCTACCAGGAGAATAGCTCTGTGTTAGACACTGTTGGAGCATAAACATGAGTAGGAGTCTACAGAAAAATGTAAAGTCATCATAAAGATCTAATGTTGTATTCTAGCAATATTTATATCTGCTTCAATTTAGACAAGTATTTTTTTTTTTTATGTTTCTTATACTAAGCCTCATTAAATGTAAGTTTTGATAAAAACTTATCAGGGGAAGATGGGTATAGATAAAAGACTCAATCACAACAAATGAAAACAAAAGCAAATTAAATTAATTATCTTGAAGATAAATGCCAAAAGACATTATTAACTGAAGCTAATTCATATGTTCATATGAAAGAGGTAAGGTGGTTTTTGTTTGGTTTGGTTTGGTTTGGTGTTAAGGATCTAAGGATCTCTAATTGAATTTGGAGTCACATTTATTTAAGATTTCTAATGAAGTATTTATGAAATAATAGCTCAAACAATAAAGTAATGAATGCATAATGAAAATGAATGAAATGCAATTGCTTACCATCTGAATCTCTGTGTTCTGACATCAACCTCCCTTCTGCCTGTATCATGATTTGCTCATTCTTTTTACACAATTCTTTAATTGAATGGATTTACTGTTAATTATAACAACTTAATGAAGGGACCATTGGACAAACATCAGATGCAGGTAAAATGACAAGAATATTTAAACTTATTGCATTTAAAATATTAATTTATTTACTATTTATAATATGTTCAATATTTTCAGATCATAAAGTGTTATTCTCACTGAATGCTGCAATCCCCTTCCTCAAAGCATTCCTAGCTCTTTAGTACCTACAGATCATATCGACAGTTCTTATCATAAAGTTTAAAGCCCTCAGGGTCTGATTACTCATCTCATATGTCTTTTATACTTCTATTGACATAGGCAAAGGTGACTACGCTCTATTTTTATCAACTTTTATCTCAAATAAATTTAAAGACACTCATCAAATGTTACTGTTGCCAGAATTCTGCTCCCAGGTTTCTCTTGTCTTAATCCTTTTTTGTTTTTAAAATTTAGTTGTCACATGTTCCTTTTTTTGGGAGGGGGTTGTCACATATTTTTTCTTCAAGGAGAAATAACTTAGTTCAAATTGTGTGGGTTACAAGCATACTATGATTGTAAAAAAATACACTGATGAGAAAGAGCAATGCTAATGGAAAACAAAATAAAATAGCATAAAATTCAAATGCCTTAGGATGGAATTCTGACTTCATAATACGAATAATTAACACCTATGAAGAAATGCTGTTCTGATTCTTAAAGTATGAATATTTCTTCTTACGAAACTTCCCCCTTCTTACTCTAGTTTGGAGAAATAATGTCTTTAGTCCTTTCGCCCCTCCTTGGTCGATTCCTCTGTATCTGTCAGGAAAAGAATTAAATAGGAAACTAATTTTCAGTATTGAAAGGAGATGAAATCTGCTCTTTTTGATTGACTTGTGGTATTTAAGACATAGCTTTCCACACGTTACAATTATGTAATGCCATATCCTTCTTTTGGGCCCTTATTATTCTTTAAAAAAGAATATCCTGGTTAAAAAAGAACACATTGATCTGATAGAAGACAAAAAGAATAAAGTCAATTATATCCATACCATAGAAAAGGAACTTTTATTGTAAATCTGGAATGCTTTATTATTAACATCTATACATATTTGAGTCTATACTACCACCCTGGAATATAAAATAGAATAGCAGTATATTCATAGCAAATATTTTAGAATAAATAGCGTCTCACAAGAATGTGATAGTTTCCTTGGGAAAATACATGTATATACTCGTCGAGCCTGAGTTGTACATGCATTATTTTAGAATTGTAAAAGAAGAACGAAAACAACTACCCGGGAATGACCATCCTCCTTGTGTGTAATCTGGTGTACACATCATGTATATTTTTAGTCATTTTATTAACAGATTCAACGCATCGTTTCCTTTCAAGGCTTCGGTCACTTATTTAGCGCCCTGCCTTTCACACAACTGCAGTATGAAAAATTGTATGCACACTAACAGAAACGATTAGATCACTTCTCCCCGGTACATAAAACCCACATAGATCAGGTTTCTTGAGCTAACACAGGGTACAAACATTATAAATATTCGTCTTTCAGCTTGAGTCACTAATTGGAAAATCTCTGAATCTCCTGGAAACCTTTCTGAATCTTGTGAAATAAAATCATGTGTCTATAATAGGATGTCAGAAAAAAGGGGTGGGTGCCAAGTCTCAGTAAGAGTGGTTGGATCTGGGAGGGGCTTACCCCACTTGTCTAGTCCAAGTCCTCCTGGCTCTCTCAGAAGCAATGATCTGGGTTAAGATGGTAGATGGGATAGAGGATTCCAGTTTCCTCCCACATTCCTAAGCTTCACTACCCTGCTGAGTATCACTGAATACTAGGAAATAAAGAGACAGGTTCAAAATCTGAATATTTCTTTATAATGTACATAACCTCTAACGTTCTACTTGATTTCCAAATAAGAAAAACAAAATGTATATACTCTCCCTAATAATGGGAATCTTTCTCCAGTAGGAAGAGAAGAACCTCAGTACTCTAGCAAAGGTTACAAGGAATTTATTTATAGTATGCATTGAAATTCCTTTCTGGGCACATATCTTGCAAATACTAATCAGAATATTTGTGTTATATCTGGATTCACAGAAGGGGTGGAGGCTAAAATAAGGAGACAATAAAATAAAGAAAAAATAAATTGTTTGGGTTTTTTTTGACCATATTATCATTCTTTCTCAGGCCGATGCCTATTTTTTTAATAACAGCTTTGCTGACATAATTCATATAACAGAAAATTCATCTAAAGTGTACAATTAAATTTTTTAATATATTCACAGATATGTGCACCCATCACCACAGTCAATTTTAGAACATTTTCAGCACTTCGTAAAAAAAAACCCATATCCTTTCCTTATCATTTTTATCCCTAGCTCTAGACAACACCAAATTATTTCTTATCTCTGTATATTTGCCTCTTGTGGACACGTCATATAAATGGAATCATATAACATGTGATATATATATTTTTTTTGTAACAACTTTTACGAATGTTTTTAAGGCCCCTTCATGTGGTAGCATGTATCATTACTTCATTCCCATTCCTTTCTATGGCCAAATCATATTGCATTGCACGGATATAGCACATTTGTCTATCCATTCATGAATTGATGGATATTTGGATTATTTCAACCTTTTGTCTGTTATGAATAATGGTGCTATAAATATTCATATATAATTTTTTTGTGTGGACATACACTTTCATTTCTTGGGTATATGCCTAAGAGTGACAACTGTTTAACTGTTGGAGGAACTGCAAGACTGTTTTCCTGAGTGACTGCACCATTTTACATTCTGTCCAGCAGTGTATGAAGGTTTTCATTTCTCAATGTCCTCACCAACATCCATTATTATCAAACACTTTTTATTACAGCCATTGTAGTGGGTATGAAGAAGTATCCCATTGTGTCCTTTGTTTTTTTGTTTTGTTTTGTTTTTTTACGTGGTAAGAGAAAAGTTTATTGGAAAAGATAGTACATTCCAAAGAATTAGGAGCGGGCTGAGCACTAAGAAAAACTGCTCAAGGCTCAAGGCTGCATTGTTAGGAGAAAAAGTACACTCCAAAGAGTTTGGAGCAGGCCGACCAAAAGAAGCTGCTCAAAAGAAGGCCTCAAGGCTCAAGGTGGCATTACTAGGAGAAAAAATACACTCCAAAGGGTTTGGAGTGGGCCCCAACCAAAGACAAGGCTCAAGAGGGCCCAAAGGGCCCCACTGGGGTTTTGATTTGCATTTCCATGATGACTACTGATGCTGAGCATCTTTTCTTGTGCTTATTGGAAATTTGTATATCTTTGAAGAAATGTTTGCTCTTTGTCTTTTTATTATTGATTTGGAACTGTTCTTTATGTATTCTAGTTACTAGTCCCTTATTACATATATGATTTGTAAATATTTTTCTCATTTTATGGATATTTTCACTTTCTTGTTGGTGTACTTTGAAGCATAGAATTTTTTAATTTTGCTGATATCCAATCTATTTATTTTATTGTTCATGTTTTTGGTATGATATCCAAGAATCTATTGCCAAACCCTAGTTTAACTTCCTTGTTTTCCTCTGAAAATTTCATAGTTGTAGTTCTTACATTTAGGTCTTCGGTCCATTATGTGATAATTTTTTATATGGTGAGAGGTAGAGGTCCAATTTCATTGTTTTCCATGTGGAAATCCTATTGTCTCAGCTTCATTTGTTAAAAATATGTTTTCTATTTTATGGTCTTGATATCCTTGTCAAAGGTCAGTTGACAATAGACACATAGATTTGTTTCTTGACTCTCAGTTGTACTCTGTTGATTTATATGTTTTCTTAAACCAACACTATGCTGTCTTGATTACTGTTGCTTTGTTGTATATTTTGAGATGGAAACTATGATTTTTTTGTGTTGTTTGCCTATTCTGAGTCACTTATGATTTTTTATGAATTTTAGAATCAGCTTGAAAATTTCTATAAAGATGCAAGAAGGATTTTGATAGAGACTTCTTTGAAATGTAGATCAGTTTAGGGAGTATTACCATCCTAACAATGTTAACTTTTTCAATTGATGAACATGGAATGTATTTCCATTTATTAAGTTCTTTAATTTATTTTAACAATGTTTTGCAGTTTACAGTGTACAGGTCTTGCACTTCTTTGGTTAAATATACATTTTATTTTAATTTAATTTTATTTTTTTGCTGCTATCCTGAGTGGAATTATTTCCTTATTGTCATTTTCAGATTGTTCATTTTAAGTGTATAGAAATTCAGCTGATTATTGTGTTTGTTCTAATATCTTTGCAACTTTGCTGAACTCACTAGTTATTAGCTCTAATAATTTTCAATTTGTGGATTCTTTTGAATTTTATATATATAGGATAATACATATCATCTATCAATATGGATGGTTTTACGTCTTCCTGTCTAGTCTGGATGCTTTGTTTCTTCTTGTTGTCTAATTGTCCTGGCTAGAACTTCTGGTAGAACAATGTGGATAGCAGTGGCAAGAATAACGTCCTAGTCTTATTCCTGATCTTAGGGGAAAAACATCTAGTCTTGCACCAGTAAGTATGAGCTATGGATTTTCACAGATGCGCTTTATCAGGATGAGGAAATTCCCTTCTATTTGTGGTTTAACATTTCTATAATGAAGTTGTTTTGGAGTTTTTCAAATTTTTTTGTTTGTTTTTCATTTATTGAGATGATCACGTGGCTATTGTTTGCTTAAGTCACTCTTCTTTTTTCTGCTATTCTAATCTTGATTTGAGATTTTTATTCTTTGTTAATATATACACATACAGCTCTTAATTTCCCTGTAAGTACTGCTTTAACTACACCCTGTAAGTTATGGTATATTGTGCTATCATTTTGATTAATATGATAGTAATTTTTAATTTTCGTTTTATTTCTTGACCCACTTTTATTTGGAGTGTGTTGTTTCATTTTCACATATTCCTGAGTTCCTCAAATTTCTTTCGCATTTTGATATCCAATTTTATTCCAATGTGGTTGGAGAAAATACTTTGCATCATTTGTAATTTTTAAAGTCTCTTGAGGTTTGGTGTTTTGGCTTAGCATATGTTTTATCCTGAAGAATGTTCCATGTGCACTTGAGAAGAATGTATATTCTGTTGCTGTTAGGTGGGGTTTTCTACAGATGTCTGTTAGATCCAATGAGTTATAATGTTTACATTTTCTATTTTCTTGTTGGTCTCGCTTAGATGTTTTAATATTGATGTTGAAGTATTGAGATCTCCAATTATTGAATTGTTTCTTTGTCCTTTATTTTGTCAGTTTTTACTTCATGTCTTTAAGGGTTCTGTTGTTAATTGCTTTTATTTTTATAACTGTTATCTTCATGATAGATGGATGTGTTCATCATTATAAAATATCTTCATATCAAATAGCTTTTTTAAGTATGTTTTGTCTGATATTAGCATAGCCGCTATAGAATATTTTGTGATGACTGTTTGAGTAATATATCTTTCTCTAACCACTCACAAACAGCTAAATATTAACATCATTTTATTCCAGTAAAATTTAGAAATGTTACTCAGATATAGCTCTACTCCATTTCTCCCATGGTAAAATTGTTATATGTTTTACATCTACAATAATTACAAACCCCCAAAATTGTTGTAATTATATAATTTCATGTCATTTAAAGAAGCTAAGAGAATGAGAGTGAGTATATGTTTATCGTTTTTGTTATATTAGTCTTCTTATTTATTATTTCTGCTTCTCTTCGTTTATTCCAGTGATGTTGCCATCTGCAGTTATTTCTTTAGCCTAATACAGCATTTTTACTACTGGGCTTCCCTGAAAATAAGACCTAACTGGACAATCAGCTCTAGTGTGTCTTTTGGAGTAAAAATTAATATAAGACCCGGTATTATATTATATTATATTAATTATATTATATTATATTATATTATATTATATTATATTATATTATATTATATTATATAATATTATATAGAACTGGTCTTATATTATAGTAAAATAAGACCAGGTCTTATATTAATTTTTGCTTCAAAAGACACTTTAGAGCTGCTTGTCTGGCTAGGTCTTACTTTCGGGGAAACACGGTATATGATGTGATTATTTGTAGATAGGTCTCTTTGAATTTATTCTACTTGGAGTTTGTTAAGCTTCTTGAATATATAAATTAATATTTTTAAAATAAATTGGGGGAGTTTCCAACAATTATTTCTTTGAATATTTTTCCCTGCTACTTATTCTCCTATTTTGGTTTTCCTATTACACATGTGTTAGTATACTCAGTGGTGACCAACACTTCTCTGAACTCTATTAATTTTCCTTCATTCTTTTTTTTTTCTCTGTTTTTCAGATTGCATAATTTTTATTGATCTATCTTCAGGTTCACTAAATCTCTGCCAGTTCAAATCTATTATTGAGCCCTTCCAGTGAGTTTTTCATTTCAGTTATTTTATTATTCAATTCCTGAATTTCCATTTGGTTCTTTTATATACTATCTCTTTACTTATATTCTTTATTTAATGAGACATTGTGATCATATCTCCCTTTACTTTTTTTTTTATTATCATGGTTTCCTTTAGTTATTTGAACATATTTATAATGGTTACTTTAAAGTTTTTGTACATTAATTCTGGCATCTAGGCATTCACATAAGCAGTTTGTGTTGCCTGATTTTTTATCTTCAATGTATAGGTCATTCTTTCCTTTTTTTCTTTGCTTGTCTCATAAAGTTGTGTTGGAAAGTTGATTTTCTTCTTTCTTTTTTTTAAATAACACGAAGTATGACAAATAAGTTTGCAAACTTGTTGCAACAATGTTGCTAACCTCTTTTGATATCAGGGGGATTATTCATTATGAATTTGTAACAACTGGACAAATAGTTAACCAAGTTTACTATTTGGAAGTGCTGAAAAGGTTGCATGGAAATGTTAGATGACCTGAACTTTTTGCGAACAATTCATGGCTCTTGCATCACGACAACGCTCACACGCACTGTCTGTGAGGGAGGTTTTAGCCAGTAAACAAATCTCTTTATTGAAACACCCTCCCTACTCACCTGATCTGGACCCCAGTGACTTCTTTCTTTACCTGAAGATAAAGGACATATTGAAAGGAAGACATTTTGATGACATTCAGGACATCAAGGGTAATAGGATGACAGCTCTGATGGCCATTCCAGCAAAAGAGTTTCAAAATTTCTTTGAAGGGTGGACGAGGCCCTGGCATTGGTGCATAGCTTCCTAAGGGGAGTACATCCAACGTGACTGTAGTGATATTCAGCAGTGAGGTATGTAGCACTTTTTCTAGTATGGATTTGCAAACTTGGTTGTCGGACCCTTCGTATACCAATTCTGGGTACTGGTCACCCCACCTCAAAAATTATTGTTATTAAACTTTATTTACTTGTTTATTAAATTTTATTCACTTGTTCAGTGACTGGTTGGATTGTTTTAGTAAAGTTGATACCCCCTCTCTCCACAATGATAAGTCTCTGATGTTGCTTTTCAGGGGATGTTGCTTTAGAAATGTCCCATGTCACTTTGAAATGTCTGTGGTTCAGGCAAATCTCTCTTTGATTGTGTCTTTCTCTGATCACGCAAAGTTATTAACCTCCATTAATTACTGCAGCATCATTCTGTCATCTTCAACAATGCCCTTGAGCGCATATTGAGTCACAGACTAATCCAATCAAATTCTGGTTCCTTTCCCTCCATCAGTTCTTGATATTTACTCTAACTCCAGGAAATTTCTTCCCAGCTGTTTCTATATGCTTTTACTTCTGGTAACCTACTGAGTCTATAGTTTAGCCTCTATCTCCAGTGAATCTTATCTAGTCTCAACTGCCTTTCTCGGCAACTTCTACCCCTTTGAAAATTTCCCTCATGCTTGAACTTCTCCACATTCTTACAAATGAAATCCGGTTACTTTGTGGAAGGATTTGGAGCACTCTGCTCTATGGCTTCACCCCCTGCCCCACCCCCCACTATCTCCACCACACCTAGGAAGAATCTTTGAGCCATAGTTGGAGAGTTAAGATTCAAGGCAATGGAATGCTTTGCTCTGAGTTACTTTAGGAGGTGAGTGCTTGGTCATTGGGGTGGGGGACAGGGGGAGGAGGGAGGGAGCAAAAGCAGAAGTTTTAGGTGTCCTTGGCTGACTTTTTAGGTATGAAAACTCCACCCTATAAGCCAGCGCAAAGGTGATAAAGTTTTCAGCATTTTCAACAGTGTTGCACCCAAGAAAAAGCTTCCATACCAAGAGCTGGGGTTGGGTAAAGTAAATACCCACCTCTGGCCACACTCACCTAGAACTTAACCTCACCAACAGACATCTGGGAGCAGGATGAGAAAAGTTGTTGTTCTCCCTTCCTAGGAAGACACCCTCTGACTGAGAGCTGGGTGGAGAGGGCACCCTGCGTTCTTAGTTGAAACTGTGTGGAGCAGAGCTTACATCTCTTTAGCTAGGGGGAAGGAATGTGTAGATCTTGGTTTGAATATCACAGAATCTCTCAGTTCTTACCAAGTTTTTGTAAATTTCTTTGAGTAAATGTGTAATTGTTTACTATACACCTTTAGGGCCATTTGCAGTGAAATTGTTGTCATTTTTACAGTTTTCAATGGTTTCCCAGAGGAATAGATCTGTGGAGCTTATCACATTGTCATATCAGAAGTGACCATCCCATGTCTACTTTTAAGTATCTTTACATATGGCATACTTCTCAAAGTCTGATAACCATGAACCTTTCGGTACTCAGTGGTATTCAGAGAGTTTGGTAGGGTCATAGGATAAAATTGGAATATCTTCCTACTTCCTGATTTAACCCATATCTATAGGGGGGAAACGTTTATAGTAAAGAAAAGATATATGGTAATAATATATATGATGCAGATGTATTTTAAACATAAAATCTGATACGTTGAAAAAGAGCTCTCTAGCTCTCTACCTGGGGCAATGCTTCCAGACCCTTAGCATAAACTTTCATTTTCTTATAGGATCTGTAGTGGGCATTTGGCAAGAAATCTACCTGTGAGTAGACAAAGAATAATAATTGATCCCCTTTTCCTCTTCAACTATCCCCCTCCCCCACTTACCCTCTGGTAACCACTGAACTATTGTCTGTGTCTATGAGATTTTGTTTCTTTATTTGTTTGTGCTGTTTTTTTGTTGCTTTCAGTTTTATATTCCACATCAAATAAATTCTTATTAAGGCTTTTCTATCATTCTGGATGTTTCTTTCATTGACATGCCTATGATGTTATGTATCTAAAAGTCCCTCAGATTTTGTTGCTCAATATTATATATTAAATAATGTTATATGCATAGCATAATGCATAATTAAACTGAAGGACACAGTTCCTTTTTCAAGTGTTCCATAATTTAATAATAAGCCTGACCAAAGTAGTATATTCTTTTACAATATGAATCAAAGTGTAAGAGAGATTAGCATAATGTAAATGCACCCTATTTAACAACAACAACAAAAAAGATCATTCAATAATTCAGTTCTAGTAAAAAACAATTTTGTTAATTCCAAAGCCTACCCTTTGCCCTCTATTTCTATTAACATGTCCTATTTCATCACTCTTAATCTTTCTGTATTCTTTCTTCTTTTCCCTCAAGATTTGACTATGCAAGTTTTCATGCTCACATAGTTTTAACTGCATTCTCGAGGCTAATTATTCCCAAAAGAACATCTCTAATCTTGTCCATTCTATCTCCCTTCGCTCTACCAATCTAATTACATAGAGTGTTGTATTCTAGAAAAATACTGACAGATCATTTTTGCGGTCAAGTTCTCCAACTATTAAAATGAATCTCACTCCTCACTTTCATTTCCTCAAACTATTGACTCTATGCTGAATTTAACACAGCCTCTAAAATGAAAGTGTGCTAATGATTCCAGGAAACTATAAAACATGAAAATTACAAATATTTCAATACACTGCCAAGAGAGCATAATACAGTACTCAGTGTATTGCCACTTGACAAATAGTTTCAGACTTTTAGGGTTTCTTATGAAGCTAAGATTAGTCATTTGAAGAGCTGTAATAGAATATCACATATCTTTCTAATTTATTTTCAAGATATACAAATCATCAAGAAGAAATCTGTTTCTAAGATGCTGATTTTGAAATATGTTCCTAGTGTGTTTTAAGAGAGTAGAATATTTTCCTGATCCCCAGTTATCTTATTTGTAATCTTATCTTTGGCATTATATCTTTATTTACACAAAATATATTTATCAACCTGAGTATTGACCATCACATTATTCCTCGTTACAAATATCGAAACAAGTACAGATTCCTCTAGATGCTTTCTGCTGCCTTTCTTTAATTGATGTTTTGGTAGAATTCATTTTGGGCTGAAGTGATGTATTCCTTTTCAAGGGCTTCAGCCAATCTATGAAACACTGCCATATCCCTACTCCCAACTAAACCCCTAATCAAATTGTTTACGAATTATATATCAGATAATTGAAAGTGAGTTAAAATTAGAAGTGTTCCACAGCAGTGTGATTTCCCATAATATCCAGTCAAGAAGTTCTTAATACAAAAATTAAATATTTTATAAATTTGCAATTTATCTGTATGATATAAAACGGCATCCACAAATGATAAATGAAAGGTGCTGGACTTATATTGAGAGTTTTGAGTCAATCTTACATTTGCTACCTATGTGGATTTGAAAAAAAATCCCTATATTCTAGGCATTGCATTCTTTATTAAAATAGATATAATAAAAGCATGATATTCATAAGGTTATTTTAAACAATAAATGTGATAAAGCCTATAAAATAATCACCTGGCATGTATTGTTTAGCTATTAAGAATGAAAATTTCATTTATTTTACCATTTGATATCATTTTTAGAAGTGTAAATTGATTATTTCATGTTACTTTCACAATTCAAAAAACTCAGTAAAGTTGAATAATACACAGTTATGTTACAATTACCCAGCTAGTAGTATGTAACATAGGAACAGATTGACTCCAGATAAGTCAACCATTATAACCTATTGTATATAATTAAGAACCCATAATGTTTACATTTACTATTTACTGAGTGTTTAAAAAGTGCTGGGTTGATATGTAATTTAAGCACTTACATGTAAGAACTCATATAGGACTATGTCAGCTGATATTGTTACCCTTATCCAGAAAATAAAAAAATATTTCCTTCCTTTTCCTTAATGGATTGTTTCCTACTGAGCCTTTTTTTTTTTTTTTTCTTTCCCCCAGTAGGTACTATAAGTAGAAGTCTTGTGCCTATAGCCTTTTTAAGAGCCTAGAAGAACATTGGAGTTCTATAGGGAGAAACAAGTTTTATTGACCATAAATACTAGAAGAAATCTACCAACTTAAAATTAAGAGATATTGAATATCTACGAATAATAAAATAATCAAATAATTTGTCTTTTTTTTTTAATCTTTCTCTCTCAGATTATACAAGGATATGGGTATATATGGGTATATTCAAGGTGGGTTGTTGATAGACTGAAATAATGTATTGTAGACTGTCCTACAGGAAGATTTCCTGGAATCTAAAAAGTGATTAAAACCACCTACTTTAGCATCAAGGATTGCTTAAGGAACTAGAATGTTAATGTCCTTAAAGCAGCCTGTCTATTTGTATTCCAGTTCTTTGCCTTCCAGAGTTCTTCTCTGTCAGATCTCTAAATGTTGGCATACTGCTCTCTTCTCAGCACTCTCTTCTGGCTTTTTAAAAAGTGTTTAAATAACTTCATTTAGGTATAACTGACAAACATTACATTGCATATATTTAAAATGTTAAATTTGGTTAATTGTCAAATGTAAGTACACCTGTGACACTGACATCTAATCCAGAACATGAACATATCACCCCCAAAAGTTTTTTTGTGGTCCTTTCCAACCCCTCTCCGTACCTACTTATCCAGTGAGGCAACCACTGATCCTTTTCTGTCATTATGGATTAGCTTGCATTTTCTAGAATTTTATAAATGGAATCATCTAATATGCAATACTTCTCCTAATATCATCCAATACTCCTCTTTTTTCTGGCTTCAGTCCCTCAGCATATTAATTCTGAAACTCACTCATGTTGTTGAGGACATCAGTAGCTCATTCCTTTAATTGATAAGTGGTATTCCATTATATGGCTGGACCACAAATGGTTTATCCATTCACCTGTTCTTTGAATTTAGGTTGTTGCCTTTTGGAGGCTTTTACAAATAAAGCAATTCTGAATATTTACGTAAACCACTTGTATGGGAATATGCTTGTATTTCTATTGAGTCAATACCTGGGAGTGGAACGGTGAAGCATATGTTAGGTGTATGTTAAGCTTCTAAGAAACTGAAAAAACTGTTTTCTTTTTAATTAAATGGCTAGTAAAATTACATAGGTTCCAAGTGTACAATTCTATACTCCATTATCTATATATCACATTGTGTGCTCACCACAAACTGTTTTCTAAGAAGTGTGTCGTTTTATTTTCCCAACGGCAGTGTATGAGTTTCAATTGCTCTACCTCTTGTCAGAACTTGGAACATTTGTTATTTTTCTGTTTTGTTTTGTTTGTTTGTTATTTTAGTCATAATTCTAGGTTTAAAGTTGTTTTTAATTGTGGTTTTAATTTGTATTTCCTTAATGCAGAATGGTGTGAACCATCTTATCATGGTTTTGTTTGTTATTCTTTTTTGTGCATATGAAGTGTCCATTCAAATATTTTGTCAACTTTTTTCCTTTGTATTTTTTTATTTATTTATCTTTCAATTACAGTTGACATACAATATTATATTAGTTTCAGGTGTACAATATAGTGGCTAGACATTTGTATAACTTACAAAGTGATCACCATGATAAATCTAGTACCCACTTGGCACCATAATAATTATTGCAATATTATTGACTGTATTCCCTATGCTGTACTTAACATCCCCGTGCCTATTTTTGTGAAAGGAATTAAGTACAAATTCTCCATTTTTAAATTGGGTTGATTATTTCCTAACTATGGAATTTTGATAGACATTAACATTCTGGATGCAATTTATTTATTAGATGTGTGATTTGCAATTATTTTCTCCCTGTATGTGTCTTGCTTTATATTCTTTAAACAGTATCGTTCAAAGAGCAGTTCTTATTTTTTATGATATCCAGTTAACCAGTTATTTTTCTTTTGTGGCTTGTAATTTGGTATTACATCTGAAAATTCTGTGCCTAGCCCAAAGTCACAAAGATATTTCCCGATGTTTCTCCACAAATCAGTTGTTTTTATATGTGTAATTATAAATGATTGAAATTCATTTTATATGGATAGCTAGTTGTTTCAGTATCCTTAATGCAAAACAGACTATCATTTCTACAGTGAATTAACTTTGAAACTTTACTGAAAATCAATTGACCATATATGTGTCAGTTTGTAGCTGCACTCTATATATATTCTTCTCCACTGATTCGTCTTATTTCAAACTCAAAATTTTGACTATTGTAACTGCATAATAACTCTTCACTACTTTCTATTTGTTGCTTTTGTTCTTTGTTCTTATTTTTGTCATCTCTTCTTTTTCTGCCTTTTGGGGTTTCAGTTGAGCATTTTATATGATTCCATTTTCTCAACTTCCTTAGCATATCAGTTATACTTCTTTTTTTCTGTGTGTGTGTGTGTGTGTGTGTGTGTGTATGTGTGTGTTTGCCCTAGAGTTTGCAATATACCTTTAAAGCTAATCTACCCTTAAATAACACTATACCACTTCATGTGTAGTATGTGTACCTTATAATAAAATAACCCTAAGTCCTCCTTCCCATCCCTTGCATCATTGTAGTCATTTATTTCACTTTTATATAAGCATATATGTATGTGTGTATATATTTGTGTGTGTGTGTATATATATATATATATATATATGTGTGTATATATACATATATATAAGAGCGTATAGAATCAATTACATTGTTGATATTATTTTTGAACTATTATCTGTTAGATAATTAAGAATAAGAAAAATTTAAAAAATTGTTTTACTACTCATTTATTCCTTTTTCAAAGCTCTTCCTTACTTTATGTAGATAGGATTTTCTGATCTATATTCTTTTCCATCTTTCAAAAGAAGTTCATTTAACATTTTTTAAAAGGCGGGTGCACTGGAAACCATCCCTCAATTTTTCTCTGAGAAAGTCTTTATTTCCCCTTCATTTTTGAAGGATAATTTTACAGGGCACAGAATTCTAAGTTAGTGTTTTTCTCTCGACATTTTAAATATGTCACTCCATTCTCTTCTTGTTTGAATGGTTTCTGAAGAGAAATTAGTTATCATTCTTATCTTTGTTCTTCTCTGGGCAAGGTGCTTTTCTCCTCTATCTTCTTTCAGGATACTTTCATTATGCTTTATTTATTTATTTATTTATTTATTTATTTATTTATTTATTTATTTATTGGAAGGGGGGTGGCATTTCATGTATTTGGTGTTCTCTGAGCTTCCTGGATCAGTGGTTTGGTGTTTGACATTCATTTGGGAGAAATGCTCACTCATTATTGTTTTAAGTATTTCCTCTGTTCCTTTCTCTCCTTCTCCTTCCGGTATTCCCTTTACACATATGTTACACCTATGTAGTTGTCTCACAGTTCTTGGATATTCTGTTCTGTGTTTTCAGCCTTTGTTCTCTTTGACTTCTGAATTACCAAGGATTCTAATATAGCTTTTAATGCAGAGATTCTTTCCTCAGCCATACTCAGTCTTCTAGTAAGCCCATCAAGGCATTTTTCTTTTCTATTACAGTATTGTCATTGTTGTTTATCTCTAGACATTTTTTTTTTTCTTTTTGGTTCTTTATTAGGATTTCCATCTCTCTGCTTAGGATTTCCATCTCTCTGCCATCTGTTCTTGTATGCTGCCTACTTTATCGAGTAGAGTCTTTAGCATATTAATCATAGTTGTATTAAATTCACAGTCTAATAATTCCAACATTCCAGCCATGTTGGGTTCTGATGCTTGCTCTGTATCTTCAAATTGTGGTTTTTTGACTTTTGGTATGCCTTGTATTTTTTCTCGATAGTTGGACAGGCTGTACAAGGTAAAAGCAACTGCTGTAAATAGGACTTTAGAAAGTGATGGTGTTGGGGCTGGGGAGGCTTTCTATAGTCCTCGGATTAGATCTCAGTCTTTTGTCTAGCTTTTACCTCTGGACTATGAACTACACTGTTTCTCAGTTTTGTTTTGTTTTTTGTTTTGTTTTGTTTTTCTTTTTGCCTTAGGTGTGAGAAGAGGGCTAGAGCAAGCTGGAATTGGGTATTGCCTTTCCCTCAGTTCAGTTAGGCTCTGATAATACCCCAGTAGATTAGGTTCTGCTTAACTAGTTTCCCCTGAGGACAGGCCTTGTTAAGAAAAGAGTGTTCTGGCTATTTCAAAATGGTTCCTTTCCCCCTCCCTCTACCAGAAGCAAGAGAGGATTTTTCTCTGATATTTACTTTGGGAAGTTGGTCCATCTCCTAGAGGTAAATCCCACAGTATTTCTAGGGGCGCTATGATGGATGGATTCTCCTGGAGTTTTTAACTCTCAGACTTGTCCGCACTGAACCTCCAGCAATACATCAATTACAATTCACCTTTCCCTACCCCAGCATTGGTTCTGCATCAGTTTTCTTTTGTAAGTCTCTACTCTGGTAAGCTACTACTCCCTGTATTTGCCTGTCTTCCTCTCCAGTCTTAGAAGCAGCTGTTTGTCCTGTCTCTACCCCTCTCCTATGGATCCAAGAGTTGTTTATTTATCAGTATTTACAGCTTTTTACCTGTTGGACAGAGTGATAACTTCCAAGCATCTTACATACTAAACTGGATGTAAAAACTTTTAAAAATGCAGGTAAAATTGGCATTCAGTGTCATCTTCTTCTCCAAATTGTTTTGGCTATTTTAGGTTCTTTCCATTTCTATATGATTATTTTAATAAGTTTGTTGAGCCCTATGAAAAATCCTGCTATAATTCTTATTAGATTTATGATGCTTCCATAGGTCAATTTAAGTAGAATTCACGTCTTAATAACATTGTGAAACATAAACACATTGTATAGCTCCATTCATTTAGGTCTCCTTCAGTTTATCTAACAGTATTTTCTAGTTTTCAGTGTAAAAGTATTGCATATATTTGGTCATATTTACTCCCAACCAGATCACATTTCTTGATATTATTGTAAATCATAGCTTGTCTTTTTATTTAAACTTCAAATTGTTGGGTTAATTTATAGAAATATAACTGATATTTAAATATTGATATTGTATCATGCATCTTGTTAAATTCACTTGGTTCTAGTGCATTTTTTTGATCTCATAGAATTTTCTCCCTAGGTGATTGAATAGAGTAATACTTAAAAAAAAACACATGTTTTTTAACCTGAGTGTTTAGTATTTCTTTGTCTTTGTTGCTGGGGCTAGTACCTTTAATAGAATATTGAATGGAAGTGGTTGAATAGGACATCTTTGAATTGTTCGTAATCTTAGGGGAAAACAGCATCCAATCTTTTACTTTTTAGTGATGTCAGCATGTCTGCAGTAGGTTTTTCAAAACAGCCCCTTATCAGCTGAGGGAGTTGCCTTCTATTCCTAGCTTTCTGAGAGTTGTTCTCATGGATGGATGTTAGCTTTGTAAAATGCTGTTTTGTTTTTTGGGTTTTTTTACATATATTAAGATAACCACATGGTTTTATTCTTTAGTCTGTGAATATGACAAATTACATTAATTGCTATTCTAATGTGAATGCGACATTACTTCCCTGGGATTAAAACACACGTGGTCATGATGAAGTATCAGTATCGTATGTTGTTGCATTAATTTTGCTATTTTTAAAAAATATTTACGGCATCTATAATCATAAAGTATCTTGGTCTGTATTTCTCTTTACTGGCAATGAATTTGACAGGCTTTCATATCAGAACAATGCTGGTCTTTTAGAATCACTTGGTGATGATTTCCACTCCTTCAATATTTTTGAAGAGTTTGTGTAGGACATAAATTACTTCTTTTTAAATATGTTGGTAGAAATCATTAGAGAATTCATCTAGGCTTGGCAAGAAGCAAGATTATCCAAGTTACACACACACACACACACACACACACACACACACACACACTAGCAATAAACACACACACACACACACACACACCCAGGGGTGCCAAAAGAATATATACACATTTTAAGAGATGTTAATACTTTGTTCAATGTTGCTCAAGCAGTAGTTTACTGTAATCAGAATTATCTGGACGCTGATGGTAACCACTTAGAGCACCTGTTATAATTGCAGAAATCAAATGTGACTTGTATTCATCTTTTGTTATTGGTGTATGTTGAGTATTACAATTTTATGCAGTTTTCCTTTCTTAAAATGTGTATACATTTTTTTGTCTCCCTCTGTATATACATGCGTGTGTGTGTTTGAAAGCAAGATATCTATTTAGAACACAATATCAAAAGATAAGGAAAGATAAATGGGTCAGTAGTCTAATATTTAACTTTTATAAGTTAAAATATTATGTCCCAGAATGAATAAAAATATTTACATATTATAATGTTCTTAATATGTTGGTCTCCTATTCTGATAGAATACTTTCTTAATAGACAAAATCAAATTTGTCAATATATGAGCTACTATATCTAAATGTAGAGCTACATTACTTTAAGCTAAATAAAACTTTAAAATAATAATCTGTAGGAAATTATTGAGAAAAATTGGTGGTGTTACTGAATTATGACTTCACACATTTCTGTTGGTGAAAATAACAGAAAAATTGAGTATGGAAGGGTATTTTTAAATAATAAAACTAACCAATGATTGTATGCATCATTAGACACATGTATAATACGTGTTGACTAAATAGAAGATAAAGCATTGTTTCCTATTTTTCAGCCCGGTTGGTGGTAAGTTTCATATAAAATAATTCTTAGCTCCTCTCTATTTCTGTTTTTCTGATGACTGACATATGAAACTTTATACATCAGCTGTAATTTCAGACTTAATACATTTCCTCCCATGTAGACAATTTCCTTTTTATATATGCACAATGCATTTCTAGAACTAGCAATAAACATCAACTACCAAATATTTAAGGTACCATGACCTGTGGGTTTGGGACAGATTTCTGGCATTAATGATTGCCTAAAAATATTTTGTTCAAAGCCTTTAACTCATCTCTTCTCCGTGATGTCAGGAAATGCCTAACCTTGATTTCTTAATTATTATCTTGAACTGTAAAAACATTTACAAAGAACAGAAAAATTAAACATATTTCCATCTGAGAAGGTTAAGTACCCTGTTTCCATGGATACAGTGTTCTACTCTCAGTGCTAGTCAGTAACCAGTAGGAAAAACAGCATTTATCTCAAGGAATTCACTCTCCATAGTTCAACTTCAGAATCTTGGTTACTGTTTAAATGATAGTAATAATAAGTATAATATCTTAGAATTTTCCAAAACTTTACATCGTTCCCAGCACTTGGATAAATACTACATATCAAAGCTTATGATAGCTCTTCAAAACAGTGACAGTATTAATAGAAATAACAAATTATTCCCTTTAACATTTGTATGAACATTTTGGCATATCATGGCATATGAAAAACGCTCACATTAAATATAGGAGTAAACTTTCTATATCTGTTCTACTAATTTAATAGGATTTCTCATAATATGAACTAACAAAACTCCCCATATGACAGAATAAAATAGTATTATCAATAATTAAGTTAAACAGTGATTCTTTCCCAGAAGGATATCAGGAAGGTTTGAAGGATACATGAAGAATATCTTTATTTAGTTTTATATGTAGCTTCAATCAAGAGAGCTTTTCCCACCTGGGAGCTGCTCTTGGAAAAGATAATTTATGTTGGAGCATAAACATAGTGGATGACTGATTTATCCACTTTTTTTCACATGTGTATGAATAGACATGTGTATAAGAATGTGCATTTTAATAATATTCTGAACCTTATGACATTGAGATTGTTCTCTGATAACACAATTTAATACCATATAAAATTAAAATAGGAGAACTATCATGGATAAAGAAACATCATGGATAAATCTTATAAACATAGCATCAGTAAACAAAGTTGGATACAAAATAGCACATATTTTATATAAGATTGAAAAACAGACAGTGCTGATATATGATATTGCAAGTGAAAAGCTCCATTGAAGGCAGTGGTGATTTGGAAGAGCTCTGAAAGGAGGTTTCTGGAAATAGTAACGATCTGTTTCTTCACCTAGGTAGTGATTACATGGGTATTCCTTCAGTTCATGATCATTTGTTGAACTTCACTTTTGTATTTGTTATGTGTGTTACACTTAATGAAAAGTTTTTCAAAGTGTAAAGTGCATGTATCTTAAAATGTATTTTACATAATATAAACAGCTCATCAGGAACAAATGAAGAATATCTGAAAGCACCTGCCATTGCTTGAAAACATTGAAGAACTGGTAATTTCATAAACCCTAGATACTTAGAGATACAAATACAAGTTAAACAATTTATCAATTTTTTTTTTCTATTTATCAATTCTTACTATTACAGTCAGAGTTTGGTTCAATGCCAATCCATTATTTAAGAATGCAGAGTCTTTGTTTTCTTACCTAATGCCAGTAGACTTATAACCAACATTCATTTATGAGCAATACCTACCACCCTGTCTTCATGTTTTAAAAGCAGGCCTCAGTGGCGTCACCGTATTCCAACTGATCCAATCATCACCAGACACCACAAACAAAAGAGTTTTTAACTTATTATAATAGCTTCCCTGTTTTCATGTGGATAATTATCTGTTAAAATTATGTAACAAGTTTGTTTTGTGGGTGTGTTTTGTGTATCCCTCAGGTGTATCTTCTTTTTGCTTCCTTTTGAAAAAGTATCAGCAGAGAAATTTTCAAGTCCCCAGGGGAGCCTGCATATGAGTGATTCTAGGTGGGGACCCTCAGAACCAAGGGATGCTGTTCTAAGGTGGAGGAAAGCATGAGAAGGAAATGAAATGAGAGGCTACTCTGCCGGGGTGTGGGTATATGTTTAGTTTCCAGCAAGGGACCGTTACACTGAAAGATAAAAATTTTACAGTACGTAATGGGTTTGAGAAGGATTAGAAGTTCAGTAACTGTCCTAAGAGAAATAATCATTACCCAGGTTCAACACTGAACTTGATAGGGAACATATGTACTAATGAGGAATACTCTATAATGCCTGTATTCTCTAGATCTGGAGTGCTGTAAGTTGTTCCCTACAGATTTTTGGAGAAGGATTTGTAAACTAGCAACTAACTCAATTTCCAGGGGTGTATGTGAGAACCTTTCTTCCAGTAAATAGGTTGAAGTTTTCCTTTTTATGATAGTGATCTTACAAGAATTGAGTTTCAATATTTGTTTATACATCTCCTGTGTATATTGAATAAGAGTCTTCCCCAACTGGGGTTCGTTGCCCAGTAGAGAAATCAGCCCAGCATTGTCAGAAGCTCTGAGGTCTAGATTAAGAACATTGTACATCCAATCAGTTCTTTTCCAAGATTAGGTTTGTGTGTTCTACCATATGTGGTAAGCCACATTCAGCCATCACACTGACTCCACAAGGATACCTCACATTTGAGAAGTTTGATTGTTTTGTTTTTGTTTGTTCTAATTCATATTTTTCTCTCAGCCCTTCAGAAAAGCACAGCCCCAGTTTACAGGCCTTGGGTTATGGAGTATGTCCAGCAATAAACACTAAATTGTTGCGTTTCACTTACAGTGGTTCTAGTACATGGAAATCAGAGAGCGAGTGTAAAAGCTATTCTTGGAATATAAGAAGCTAAAAATGTGTCATATTAGTTTCCTATTGTTATTATAGCAAATTATCACATATTTAGTGCTTTAAAATTACAGAAATATATTCTTCTAGTGCTGGAGGTCAGAAGTCTAAAATTGGTAGGCAGGGCTGCCTGCCTTTTGGGGGTTCTGAGAAGAATCTGTAGCATTCCTTGGTTCATGGCCCCAAACCCCGTCTTCAAGTCAGCAGTGTGGTGATAAGGACTTTCATGATTACATTGGGGCCACACAGATAATTCAGGCTAATCACACCATTAGAAGATCCTTCATTTAGTCTCATCTGTAAAATCCGTTTTACCATATAAAGTAACATTTTCACAGGTTGCAGGGATCAGAACATGGACAACTTTCAGGGACCATTATTCTGTCCGCCACATCTGGGAAACGTATCTGAAGTGATTTCAATGTAAAAACCAGGAAGAGAACACTTTTCATATATCAGCCAAAGGAAAATAAATCAGCAAATCTATACAAAAATGAGAAAATTAAAGGAAAGCAGTATGAGACAGAGCCTAGACCATGAGCCAGCCATCTGTTTTTGTAAATAATGCTTTATTGGAAAACAGGCACGTTCATTCGTCTATATATTGCCTGTAGTTGCTTTTGTGCTACAATGGCAGAGTTGAATAATTGTGACAGAGATCATATGGCCTACAGAACCAAAAATAATTTCCACCTAGCCATTTATAGAAAAAGTTGACTGATCTTTTATCGAGAGAATTATCTGAGTGGGAAAAAATGGTAGTTTTTATATGATGTTTTCATCCCTAGAACAGGTATTGCATTCGATTCCTATGGCTGCTAGAACAAAGTACTACAGAGAATATAAATACTCTCACAGTTCTGGAGGCTGGCAGTCCAAAAATAACAGGTTCATACTTTCTCTGAAGGCTCTAGTGGCGGAATACTTCTTTGCCTCTTCTAGATTTGGGTGGTTACCAGCAATCCTGGCATTCCTTGGATTGTAGATAAATCACCTCAATCTCTGCCTCCATCTCTAAACGACCTTCTACTCTGTATGTCGCTGTCCAAGTTTCCCTTTTTTTATGAAGACACTGGTGATTGATTAGGTCTCACTCTTACCCAGTATGGCCTCACCTTAATTTGATAATATCTGCAAAGACCGTATTTCCAAATTAGGTCACATTCAGAATTTCCCAGGGTTAGGACTTTAACATGTCTTTTTGGAGGGGACACAATTCAACCCGTAACAGGCATCCAGGGATATACAAATATATATATATATATATATATATATATATATATATATATATATATATATATATATATTACCCTAACATGGAAACCAATAATTGTCCTAATTCATATTCTGTTTGATATCAATCAGGGCAAATACTGAATCCCTCCAGCCAACAGAAAGTAATCGTATCCTGTAAAATGGTAGTGTAATATGTTTGCATTTAAAATAGGAACATCAAAGATGTAGTAGAATATAACCAAAGTCATGCTGAACTCAATGAGTCAAAACTCTTGATTCTCATGGGATCATGTAGCCTCATTCAAAAGCTGGAACTGTACCTTTTATTTGGTTTTGGTTTTCTTTCTGATTCCCTTTGGCAGGCTTATGTATGCCCTTAACCTTGTACATGTTCCAAAACTTAGAATATATGTCACTGAATAACACACTCATAAAAGGATAAAAAAATATGACTGTTTCTCCACAGCCAGAATAAATGTTGAAATGCTAGTGTCTCTCTTTATAGTCCCAAGGTTTGGAACAAATTTTATCTGGACTTGTTTTTCATTTTTGCTTCATGTGGCTAAGTATGTTTTGTTTTCCTGCTGCCTATTAAACTGAAGCTGCAGTGGCAGAGATTGTCTTATTACTTTTGTAAATGTGCCCAAAGGTTATTAAGCAATAAGCCTCTCTAATAAATATAATTTATGAACATGAAAATGCTCATAAATGGTATGTAATTCTTCAGGGGAGCCACAGAAGCTCTGAATCCGAGGGATGATAGATTCTTTTTGGACTCTGCATTGCTTCTGTGGTACAGCATCAAGGTTGAAAGGAATGAATACTGACTTTTAGAGCTGTAGTGCAGGTCATAAATCAGGAAGAACTGTCATATCATAAGGCTGTTTAGGAAAAAAAAAAATCCTCACGCGTGATAATTATTGCTGTTGATGAGTTGGTGTTAGATATTTTTTTCCTCCCAAATTATAGGATATTTAAAATATTTATAGAAAAAAGGAATGTTATTATAGTTTTAATTAATATTTTAGTACAGAAAAACTCATACTTAAATATGATCAACACACAGGCAAGCTATCATAAAGCAGATTTATTCATTAATTTATTCATGCTTTCATACTACTTTATACAAAATTCCATAATTATCATTTATCATATTTTATTATAGTCATTTATTCATATGACTAACACCCCTTCTAAACTGTGAAGACCTTCAAACTAAAACAATGCTTCATTTATCTCTGTAACCACTACCTGCATGCTAACATATGGTAGTCATTTAATAAATATTTTTGGATTTAAAAAAAACACAAAAAAACTTTGAGAATAAGCTGTCACAGTTCCTAATAATTAAGCAGTATGCACACATCCAATAAAGACTAAATATGTAAGTAAGTGGTAATGAATTTTATTTAAGAAAAGCATTAAATCTATATAAATTGAGAGTTTATATTGATTGAAAGCATGCCATCTGCTTTGGTGGTGTTCTGCTTTGTTCACTTTAATGAGAAAGATGCCAAGAAAACATCATATGTTCCAAGGAATCAGGAATCCACGCATTTCTTGGTGGGATGTTTGGAAGAAAAACATGATTACATAACGCGCTTTAATTCTCTATATAACTTTTCTTACATATGACATATATGTGCATATATATATCATATACGACTTTGCAGTTTACATTTAATATTTACGTTTCAGAATAGACTCAACAAACATATATTGAATTCTTATTTGATTCTATACCTTGAGCTAGCTTTTTAGGGCACAAGTTGAATAAAGCATAGCCCTCCCTTGCTCAGCTCTTGTTCTCTTAGGGCCAATAATACTTACCAGTGGTCTTCGTGTTTTGTGTAAATTTTATTTTATAAATGATGCTAAATATCTTTGAAATATATTTCCTTTTTTTTTCATGAGTTGGCATGTTATAATTACCAATAAACATCTACAGAGCCCTTATGTTTAATCACGGGAGATAACAAATTTTGTCTGTTACATTTCATCTCTATTGAAATGCCTCATTAAAAGATATGATTCAATGAAGCTTTTAAATATTTTATGGAATAATCATATATCAAAAAAGAATCCATGTTCATGCATTTATCCCTTATCTCACTAGACTTCCTGTGCCATCTAAGGCTTTTTCCATCAGCCAATTAATATTCTTCCTTCTCCCCCTATATCTGTCTCTAGCCGCTAGCCACAAGTCCATAGCCCAGTCAGCTTTAAGAACAATCTGAAAAGTCACATCTACTGTGACCAACCATAACTACTGTTCTACATCCTCTAAGCTGGAAATAATATTACCATTCTCCAAATTCACATTGTATTACGTCTGTGGACTCTCTCATTTGACTAGTAATTTAAACCTAGATTATTTGGATTTCAACATACGTTAATTATATTTGAATATGGAAATAAATGTTCAGTGGATTGGGAAAGATATAGGGCTTTTACTGGCATTAGTGATTATTTCCTTAATACTTAATTAAGAGCTATCTTTATAAAATATATTCCAAGTAAAATATAACAGAAGGAAGATAGGAAACTATAATCATTAAGCCCAAAAGGAACACTAAATTTATAATTGTAGATACATCTTTTCAATTTTTTCAATTATTAAAACCATGTGGAATACATTTTTTTTTCTGGAAAATAAACACAAATGGAAATTTAACTTCTTTGGAATAACTGAGTTTCCACCATTAATGCTAACACTTTTTCCACTTTTGAAAGGCCGTTACTTGACTGGCACACAACTTGACTTTTACTTTTATATGTCCTGAAAGAACACATATGAAATGCCTTGTTAAAAGATATGATGTAGTTTGAGAGCCGGAAAATGAGTTACCAGATTTTGAATATTATATGGTAAAAAATATACATAAACATGTTCAATTTACTTTCTGAACTTTGATAACTTCACCAATTATAAATAGAAATCACTTAGGTGACTACATTCTGTTCTATTGACATTTCATATGGTTTCACATTTAATTATTATTGCATTAAACAATGCTTTGTCCCTATTTTATAAATAAGTAACTGAGGTTTAGATACGGTTCTAAGTTAAATAGCTAGTAACAGTTGGAATTAAAGCCCAAATATGTCTGAATATATATTCCATGTTCTTTCTCCTCTAAGGATTCAGTGATGTGCTGGCAAATATTTCACATCTACCTGGGTGTGGAAGGGCTGACCTGTGGCATTTGCTGATTTTCATGGCACAAATATTTTTACCTTGACTGATTTCAATCTACCAATAATATTGCAATGAAGATGGAGCTGAAAAGATAATTTAATATCTTAGGTGCTAGTAGCAATCACCTCTCACAGACCATTGCAAATAAATAAATAAATAAATAAATAAATAAATAAATAAATAAATAAATAAATAAATAAATAAATAAAAATCTATTAATGGCCAGTTATAATACCAGGACAATATCATAGAGGAGAGATCACTTGTTGAAGCTGTTAATGCTGAGGTAAGACAGGAAAAATTGACATTCTAGGAGTTTGAAAAAACAAGAAACAGTGGGCAGATAAGGTTAAATCAAGAATTTCCAGTGCTTAGATACCAAGAAGAAAATAAGAGATTACAAATGAGATGATTTACCAAATTATGTTTAACTTCAGTCTATATTTTTTTCATATCCTATTATGAGATCTTTAAATGTAATATGAATTATAAACCCCAAATACATAAATTTTGATTGCAAAAAATGGAAGCAATCAAATGCCTAACAATAGCGGAATGTATAAATAAATATAAAATGTTCATATATATTGAATACTATACAGCAGTGGAAAAATGAATTGCTCCGCCCAAGTTAGCACAAATAAGCTTCCAGAATATTAATGTGGAATGACAACAAAATGATTGAGAAAAAAATACAAACAGAATGATGACATTCAAATAAATATATTTTTTAAATTTAAAAGTCATTTTATTAATGGTGGAAAAAATCCTTATTTTTGTTCAGTGCTAAGTGACTATGCATAATTATTTTTAATAATCTTTGGTTATTTCCTTTTTCTTTTTGACTACGAAATTTTCACAATTAAGTTTGGGAACTTGTTGCAACAATGTTGCTAACCTTTTTTGATATCAGAGGGATTATTCTTTATGAATTTGTACCAACTGGACAAACAGTTAACCAAGTTTACTACTTGGAATTGCTGAAAAGGCTGTGTGAAAAAGTTAGACGAAAATGACCTGAACTTTTCACCAACAATTCACTACTCTGGCATCACAACAATGCACCAGCTCACAGGGGACTGTCTGTGAGGAAGTTTTTAGCCAGTAAACAAACCACTGTATTGGAACACCCTCTCTACTCACCTGATCTGGTCCCCAGTAACATCTTTCTTTACCCAAAGATAAAAGAAATATTGAAAGGAAGACATTTTGATGACATTCAGGACATCAAAGGTAATTCGACGACAGCCCTGATGGTCAGTCCATAAAGAGTTCCAAAATTGCTTTGAAAGGTGGATTAGGCACTGGCATTGGTGCATAATTCCCAAGGGGAGTACTTCGAAGGTGACCATAGTGATATTCAGCAGCGAGGTATGTAGCACTTTTTCTAGGATGAGTTCGCGAACTTGTCAGACCTTGTGCGTGTGTGTGTGTTTAATTATAGTTGACATTCACTATTACTCTAATTCAGCTTCAGGTGTATAGTGCAGTGGACAGGCATCCTATACAATCTACAATCTATGAAATTATCCCACTGGTAAATCCAATACCCATCTGGCACCCTACATAATCTTTACAACTGTATCGACTATATTCCCCATATTATATTTCACATTGTCCATGACTGTTTTGTGACTACCAATTTGTACTTTCTAATTCCTTCACCTTCTCCCTCATGCCCCAACCCTCCTCCCATCTAACAACCATCAGTTTTTTCTCTGTATCTCTGTGTCTATTTGTTTTGTTTGTTCATTTATTCTGTTCTTTAGATTCCACATATAAGTGAGATCATATGGTATTTATCTTTCTTGGACTGACTTATTTCACTTAGAATAATGTTCTCTAGTACCATCCATGTTGTTGCAAATTGTAAGATTTCATTCTTTTTTATGGCAGAGTAATACTCCATTGTATAAATGTACCGCAGTTTCTTTATCCAATCGTCTATTGATGGGCATTTCAATTGTTTCCATATTGTGGCTATTGTGAATAGTGCTGCAATAAACATAGGAGTGCATATATTTTTTTCTAAAAATTAAAAATAGAACTACCTTATGCCTCAACAGGTCCAGTCCAGTCGTGGGTATTTGAACATATATATATAATTTTTTTTTTTTTAAAGCAGGCGAAACTAATATATTATTTAGCAATGTTACACAGATAATAAATGCCATTAGAAAAAGACAAAGGAATGGTTAACAATAAAATCTGGATAGTGGTTTTCTGTAAGACAGACAAAGGGGATAAAAGTTGGCTCAGGTATAAAAGGGGCTTCCGCATGTTGGTAATATTCTATTTCTTGACTGAAGATCTGGATGTAAAGTTGTTAAATCTTAGTTATTCTTAAACCTTGCTTGCGTGTTCACACTTGTTCTATGTATGCAATATTTGGCACAAATATTTTGAAAAGTCAATAACGATTCTACTCATAATTCATAGACAGTACACAAAATAATTTTAAATTATGACCGCTGCTGTAGTATATTCATGGTGTCTTGATAATGCAAACATTAGTGAAATAGTGGTAAATAAGATCTTGTTTTGCTTACTTCTCTATACTTAGTAATTAGAGTAGTCAAAGCACAAAGAAGACAATAATTGTGAAGTCTAATAATCTTCACACTTGTCTATTTGATCATCATAGTTGGTATAAAAATCATTGATGCAACATTAAAATAAGAGCAATCAATTCTGAAAATGAATTCAAAACAGAAAAATAGAAGATCACAAAGTAGAATGATTTGAAATAGTATAAAAAAGAATTTAAACATTCTAGTGAAAATGAAAATATTTGGAAAATCTAGGAATTCATTTATATCACAAACGTAGCATTGTAGAGGTAGAAATAGATTGGAATTTATGAGATATGTTAATTCAGCAACAGATGTCGGTGTACTAAAAATAAAATTTGTGCCTCTAAAATTGTAGCTTTATTAAAAATAATACATAATTATATATAAATCTAAAGTAGTGTTAAGATAAATCGAGGAGAGAAAAAAACTTAACATCAATGTGCATAAGAGATTTTTTTTAGTTTAAATAAACTATGTAAGATCCACCCTAATATATAACTTGATATATAAAGATATATAAATATATAAAGATAACTTGAAATAATAGAACTGGATAAAAGGTATGCATTCTCAATTTCATTGGGTAATGTAGTTAATGAGCATTTATTCACTTATAATTATTATACTCGTACATCAGATACTGGACTTTACACAATGTAGAGAGAGCCTATTTTATGAACTGATAATTTTTCCATAAAAAGGAATTTTAATATCCAAATCAAACTGCATGGTATTTTGATATTTTGACTGAATGGTATTAAGCAAGGCTGAGGGAGTACGCAGAAGGATTTGTAGGAAAGATAATGTTGCCTTGTTAAAATTTTTAATTATTTTACACTTGAAAAATTAAGATAACATTTTTTAAATTATAAAGAAAGTATTTCACCCAGCATTTCATCAAATATCATTCATTACTAAAACATGCATTTTTTCCATCTTTTTCTTTGTGTGTATACAATTTTAAACATTATTTTAACCATCGGATAATATATTTTTTATACTTTCTTTACTAATCATATAATAAAGTATTTTCCTATGAATACCCATGAGTATATATATATATTTTTAAACTTTCAACAGGAGAAATTTATTTCAGATGAAAGGAAAAACATTTTGCAGCTTAAGAGTGAAACAGACAGGAATATTCTCGGAAGTGAGCTTGTTGACAATCCATCCTGGAAGACCTTCTACTGGTACTTGGGTCCTTATTACTCTGCCATGCCTTATCAGAGTTAACTCAGAGGCCCAGCCTTTACCTGAAGCGTTGATCTCCTCACTCCACAGCAATGACTGTAAACACTTTGGTATTTGTTAATGCCATTATTTATGTTCTGTATTCAAAGTGGTTGGGAGCAAGGCCACCATACCGCAAGTCAGGAAACCTGCATATTGGCCTGCCCATTGCTGTAGTGGTTGACCTCGGTTGTCGGCGTTTCATGATTTCCAACTTTTTTTTTTTTTTTTTTTTTAGTTTCAGGTGCACAAAACAAAGTAATAGATGTGTATCATTTATATCCCTCATACTGTGTCAATCCCCGTCCCCCCATCATCCAGTAACCCTCTGACATCGCACACAGCCATTACATTTCCACTGTCTCTATTCCTAATTCTGTACTCCACTTCTTGTAACTATATACATATATATATATATATATATATATATATATATATATATATATATATATATATATATGTGTGTGTGTGTGTGTGTGTGTGTGTGTGTGTGTGTGTGTGTGTGTGTGTAAACTTGTGGTTGACATTCATTATTGTTCAGCTTCAGGTGTACAGTGCAGTGATCCGGCATCTACATCTTCCCTCGAGTGGTCTCCCTAACGAGACAAGTGTCTATCAGATACCCTACAAAATCTTTACAACGTTATTGATTACATTCCCCAAATTAACTTTCGTAAACCTGTGACCATCTTGTGGTTACTGACTATGCTTTCTAATCCCCTCACCTTCCCCCTTATCCCCACCCCCTCCCATCTAGCAACCCTCAGTTTTTCCTCTATGTCTCTGAAATTGTTTCTGATTAGTTCATTCATTTATTCTTTTCTTTAGAATCCATATATAAGTGAGATCATATGGTATTTGTCTTTCTCTGTCTGACTTATTTCACTTAACATAATGTTCTCTAGGTCCATCCATGTTGTTGCAAATGGTAAGATTTCTTTCTTCTTTATGGCTGCGTAATACTCCATTGCATAAATGTACCACAGTTTCTTAATCCAGTCGTCTACCGGTGGTCATTTCGGTTGTATCCATGTCTTGGCTATTGTGTATAGTACTGCAATAAACATAGGGGTGCATACATCTTTTTGAATTAGAGATTTGGATTTCTTCAGATAGATACCTGGGAGTGGAATTGCTGGATCATAAGGTAGTTCCATTTTCAGATTTTTGAGATACCTCCATACTGTTTTCCATAGTGGCTGCACCAATCTGCAATCCCACCAACAGTGCAGGAGGGTTCCCTTTTCTCCACATTCTTGCCAGCACTTGTTTTTTGTTGATTTGTTGATGATAGCCATTTTGATTGGGGAGAGGTGGTATCTCATTGTGGTTTTTATTTGCATTCAATTTCCCTGGTGGTAGTCAGTCTGTTCAGGTTTTCTGTTTCCTCTTGAGTTAGCCTTGGAAGATTGTATGCTTCTAGAAAATTGTCCATTTCTTCCAGATTGTCAAATTTGTTGGCATATAGTTGCTTATAGTAATTTCTTAATTTTTTTTGTATTTCTGTGGTATCTGTTGTCACTTCTCCTTTTTCATTTCTGATTTTATTAATTTGGGTCCTCTCTCTCTTTTTTTTAATGAGTCTGGCTAAAGGTTTGTCGATTTTGTTTATCTTCTCTGAAAACCACCTCTTGGATTCATTGATCTTTTATATTGTTTTTCTGGTTTCTATTTCATTTATTTCTGCTCTGATCTTTATTATCTCCTTCCTTGTACTCCCTTTGGGCTTATTTTCCTGTCTTTTTTCCAGATCACTTAAGTGTGAAGATGAACTGTTGATTAGTGATTTTTCTTGTTTCTTTAGGTAGGCCTGGAATGCTATGGATTTCCCTTAGGACTGCTTTCGCAGCATCCCATAGATTTCGGGTCGTCATGTTTTCATTTTTGTTTGTCTCAAGATATCTTTTGATTTCTTCCTTGATCTCATGATTGACCCATTCATTGTTTAGTAACATGTTATTCAGCCTCCATGAATTGGTGTTTCTTCCAGTATTTTTTCCTTTGTTCATTTCTAATTTCATAGCACTGTGGTCAGAGAAGACAATTGGTATGATTTCAATTTTCTTAAACTTATCGAGACTTGTTTTGTGGCCTAACATGTGGTCTATTTTGGAAAATGTTCCATTGAGCATGAGAAGAATGTGTATTCTGCAGCTTTGGGGTGAAATGCTCTGAGAATATCAATTAATTCAAGTGGTCTAAGGTGTCATTTAAGTCCGTTGTTTCCATGTTGATTTTCTGTCTGGAAGACCTGTCCCTTGTTGTTAGAGGTGTGTTGAAGTCCCCTACTATTGCTGTTGTCCCCTAGCATTACTGTTGATCTCTGTCTTTATGTCAGTCAATATCTGTTTTATATATTTAGGTGCTCCTATGTTGGGTGCATAGATGTTTACTAGGGTTACGTCCTCTTGTCAGATAGATCCCTTTATTATTATATAGTGCCCATCATTGTCTTTTCTTATATTCTTCATTTTAAAGTCTATTTTGTCAGATATAAGTATTGCAACTCCAGCTTTTTTCTCATTTCCATTTGCATGAATATCTTACTCCAACCCTTCACTTTCAGCCTGTGTGTGTCTTTTGATGTGAGGTGAGTCTCTTGTATACAGCATATACAAGGGTCTTGTTTTCTTATCCACTCAACCACCCTATGTCTTTTGATTGGAGAATTTAATCCATTTACATTTAAAGTGATTATTGATAAGTATACAGTTATTGCCATTTTTTAACTTTGTAGTTAGATTCTTTTCATCTTTCTTCTGTTTATAGAAGTCCTTTTAATATTTCCTGCATTGCTGGCATGGTGGTAATAAATTCCTTTAGCTTATTCTTTTCTGGGAAGCTCTTTGTCTCTCCTTCAATTTTAAATGATAGCCTTGCTGGATAAAGCAATCTAGGTTGTAGGTCTTTGTTTTCCATCACTTTGAGTATCTCCTGCCACTCCCTGCTGGCCTTCAATGTTTCTGCAGAAAAGTCATTTGATAGTCTTATGGGAGTTCCCTTGTATGTAACCCTCTGTCTTTCTCTTGCTGCTTTTAGGATTCTCTCTTTGTCTTTAACCTTTGCCATTTTAACTATAAATGGTGTTGGTGTGGACCTGTTTGTCTTTATCCTGGTTGGAACTCTCTGCACTTCCTGGGCTTGTATGTCGGTTTCCTTCATCAGGTTAGGGAAGTTTTGGGACATTATTACTTCAAATATGTTCTCAATCCGTTGCTTCCTCTCTTCACCTTCTGGTAATCTTATGATGCGCATGTTGTTGCGCTTGATGTTATCCCACAGGTCTCGTAAAACATTTTCATTGTTTTTACTATTTTTCTTTTTGTTGTTCTGTTTGGATGATCTCTGCTAACTTGTCTTCTAAGTCTCTGGTTCGATCCTCTGCTACATTTAACCTGCTGGTAATTCCTTCAATTGTGTTCTTTATTTCAGTTATTGTATTATTTAGTTCTAACTGGTTGTTCATTATGATTTCTCTATCCTTCTTTATGTTATCACTAAGCTCCTTAAACATTCTTATGATCAGTGTTCTGAACTCTGACTCTGATAGGTTGGTTACCTCTCTTTCATTTGGTTCCAATTCTGGTGGTTTCTTCTGTTCTTTTATTTGGGACATGTTTCTTTGTTTCCCCATTCTGGCTGATTCTCTGTGTTTGCTTCAATATATCAGGTAGATGCCCTAGGGTTATTAGTTTTGCTGGGTTATCTTATGTAGTATGTGTCCTTTATATTTGACTTGCACAATTTCCTTGTTCTCCTCTGCATGTGCTCCAAAGGTAACTCCTGTGTTGTGTATATTGTCCTCTTAAAGTTGATCTTTAATTGCTTTTAGCTTGTGAGTAGGTGGGATTGACTCCTAGGTTGACTAGTTGTGAGACTTGGCTCTGCCCACAGCAGGATGTTCTGCTGCGCGACTGTTGACCGCTCAAATGAGGTTTGACCTCTGTGGGCTCTTGTGCCTGTAGAGAATTCTCTCTGGGTGTGTCACTTGTAGGTCAAACCTGGTAGTTCTTTGGTTTGGTCTGGAGTTTGCCTCTGGGTGTGTTGACTTTTGTGCCTCTTAAGCTGGGCCCTGGTAGGGCAATTTCAGAACACACAAATCACCAAGCACAATAAGAACAACAACAAAGAAAAGAAAACCAATTACATTCACATGTAAAAATAACCGATAACCCACACTCAACATAGGCAAAGATATCAAACATATAAAAACAAACAAAACAAAAAAGCAGCACCAGTCTTGGCTTAAACCCACCAAGTAATCTCCAGGTTGTCCTCTGCCATACCAAAGAATCCTCTGAATATTGTATAGGCAGAGGCGGCATCTGGTACCCAGAGTGACCTTGGGACTGCAGATTTAGATGAGTTGGACTAAGGGGTCTGGATGGTAGTTTCTACAAAGTCAGTGCAGTTTCTGCTCTTGCCTGTACATATGTGCACTGAGTAGCGCCACCAGCCCTGTGTCCAGTTCTCCTGAGTCTTAGGGCATTTCTTCCGTGTGTGTGTGTGTGTGTGTGTGTGTGTGTGTGTCTGTGTGTGTGTGTGTGGTGGGCAGGAGATTTCTGAGCTGCTGAAAGCCCAGAGCTGTGTCTGCTACCTACTGCTGATCCCTGGGAGTGCCTCCACGATTGTAATTGCTCTGCCCTAGGCAGGCCAGAAAGGGTGGGGGCTGGGGATGGAGGGGTCTTCTCTCTCCCAGCCCAGCCGTGTCACACTCTTCCCCCAAGCCAGAGAAGGTGGTGGCTCGGGGTGGGTGAGTCTCTTCTCTCCTAGCCCAGCAAAACTCACACTCTTCCCAGCTTCTTCCCTGGGTCAGAGCTGCCTGCCAGTCTCCCAGAGCCTGAGCACTAAGGCTCCTCTATAACCTGACACTACTCCTCGGTTCATGGGCCAGTTTAAGTCTCTGGAAGGGCAGGAGTAGGATTGGAAGTGCCGGGGCAGGGGCCCAGGAATGGAGTTTGTGTCTTTTGTCCAGCCTGGGGCCCAACTGGAGGTCTCACTGAGGTTATTGCCCCAAATGCTGGATATGCTGCCCCCTCAGTGGGAGAGATCAGCTGTGGGATGCACGGAAAGAGCCCACCTCCTGGCTTTTGTGATATCTGTTCCATCCTGGGATCCCTTGCATCTCTGCAGCCGTGGATGCTGGCCGCGTCTCCACTCTGCTCCCTTCCGTCTTCCCCTGCTCGCCCAATTTGCCCACCTTCAGGTATTCCTCGTCCGGAGTCTCTTAGCTGTTCTGTGTGATGAACAGAGTCCTTTGTTGGGTTACAAATGTTCCATTTGTGGTAAGATCGGAGGAGAACTCAAGAACTCCACCTCGTTACCACCATTCCTATGATGTCAAGCATATAATTTTTTAAAAGACTGTTTTCCTTTGTATAGATTTTCACATGTAGAAGTACTAGTTCCAAAAACTACATGTATTTACCCCCTATTATATATTGCTGATTCAAAATACTTTTTTACCAATTCTTCATGACATTAGAAATAGATGTTTATTGTTTTAAACCTTATTGACTTTTGCCTTCCAAATAATATTTATTTGTTTGAAACAACACTGTATTGCAGACTGATTTGCAATCTATTTCTAAAAACACTAAAACGTGTTTCAAAAGTGTGTTTACTGATGAGATTTCTTCTTTTATGTATTATTTGGTAATGTTCCCTTCTGATATACTTGTATTTTATGAAATTTATAAGCTTTGCACAATAGGAAGGCTGATAGTTAAAAAAAAAACACCACATATTTACAGAGAGAAATAGGGAAGATTGACCATTTCAACAAATGGACTAAGTATATTGGTTTCTAAATTGCTAATCAATTAACCCAATCCCATATAATAAATAATCCATCTCATGTACATGGATTTTGGATGATAAGAAAATGCCATTAAAGATAGTACTACAAGAATAACATACTAACTAGGATGTTAGCTCCCTGTTACATTTTTCATGTATAAAAGATCATAGACAGTAGAGGATAATAGAGTGGAAATGAAAATGAGGGGAATAACTCCTTTAAAAATTGCCAAAAGTCTTTATTAAGCCCTTCTAAACACCAAGGACAGAGTATGATAAGAAAAATAAATCACTTATGTCAGTAAAATAAATATCATTCTTAATGTATGCTTCTCAAATGCAATATTACTGCCTTTGATATGTAAGAATGTGCTCTCAAAAGAGAAGGAAAGTGACTTATCAAAGAATAATGTGTAAAGCCAAATTGCAGCTAGTTGGCAAGTCAGGATTTTGCATTCATCTGATCTATAAAAATTCTGTCTTTTCTAAAATCATGGTGAAATATATTAAATAATTATGTTATATTGTATTATATCAAAATAGACTTGAATTGTGAGTCTTCTTTTACACCCAATTAAAAAATATTGATTTATTCATCACATATATTGGAGTGACATTGGTTAGTAAAATTATATACGTGTACATTTCTATAATACATCATCTATATATTGCATTGTGTGCTGTACCCCTATATTCATTGCAGCATTATTCACAGTTGCCAAGACATGGAAACAATCAAAGTGTCCTTCAATAGATGATTGGAGAAAGAAGATATGGTACATATACACAATGCGATATTACTTGGCCATACACCCAATTTTTAATATGAACCACAACTAGAAAATCATAGACTGGGAAACCTCAAAAAAGTCTTCCTACTGCTTCAAGAGGATATGAATAGAAACTATTGCTAATTGTTATCCTTATATGCCTATGCTTATAAATTACTAGAAAAGAGGACTGTTATTGTAATAGAGATCTTTAATTTTCTTAAACAGGGAAAAGAGAAATTGATGGCAATGTTTATAGCCCTGTAAATATTACTGACAAAAAATGAACAACCTCTGCATCGATGGCTATGCTGATTATGTTATAGTTGTGAATGAAATTCACCATAGTCAGTAGAATATGACCATTTTCCTCTTGGATCATAGAGCAAGACAGATGAGCAAGCATTTTGCCAGGAAATAAGCTAGTGCATCTGGATGTTGACTGCATTGTCCTAGTATGGAAGTCAATTTGTCTACTTTTCTTTTTCAGTACTTCTATCAAAATCTTTGTTGTTCCATAGTGAAGATAGATTTCATGAAAGGCTTTCACTGAGTTTATGTCTATCCAACGTCCAAGCAACATATTGAAAACTCAAAATTGTAGCCAATCACCCAGATGTTTGGTTTATTTAGTGCAGTATTTTTTAAATAAATGACTTTGCTGATCCCAAAGTAGAAATTTCTGTAAATTTCATAGAAAACATACATACAAAAATAAAAATAATCTATCATCCCTTCTAGTGAGAAAAAAATCACTACTAATGTGTTGATATATTCCCTTTGCTCTTTTACACATGTGATTTTACACATATCAATAATTTTTTTTGCCTTTTTAATCTATATATTTAGATATAAAAGTTAAATAGACTGAAAATTATAATATGCTTCTTACAAAAAAAATGCACAGTACTCTTTAATAGTATGAGTGGTCTATAGTTAAGTTCAAGGAGACATAAATAGTCCATATCTATGTAACTTTACTAATAATTGTCACCCCCAATAAACTTTAATTGAAAAAAATAGTCCATACACTTTAGTGAGTAGATGAAAATTTCATATTTATAGCAGTTTCCTCCATTAAAGTCAATGTTAGACATATATTTAGATAATGTTCATGCACGCACGCAGTTCTTATATTAGGATTGATTTTGGCTAATTCTTCAAATTTTGGATTTTAATCACTTCAGCTATAATAAATCTAACTCCTTTTAATATTGTACCATCATTTAATCAGAATTTTTGGAATCTTGTTTCTAATGGTAGGTCACAAAAATTTGTGTTCAGGTGAATAAAAACTACATTATGCATAATTACCTTAATCATGCATTGGAAGTTAAACATTTTAACATATCCCTAGACATAAATTAGCATCTATGTTTTACACTGTACTCTCATGTCTCATGTATGGATTAATATTCAAACAATTGAGCCGTAACTCTTTTTTCCTGAGTAATGGAAATTACATGAGTGTCTTATAAACTGAAATTGGAAGGGAGTTTTGATATGTGAATTATCGCAACTTAAATGTGTGTGTGTGTTTCCAAATAGTTGCCTTTGAGACTTTTTGTATCACTAGATGAACCAGGAAAATTATTTTTTGGTGACATATTAAAATGACTCTATTCTTTAATTGAAAGAATAGAGTGAAAGAAAGGAGAAATAAAATAAAGGCAAAGTAATATTAATACAGACTAAGTTATCTGGTATGAGAGCCAAATTCATCTGCGAACTGAGCCCCACAATTAGACAGAATTACGTACTTGCTCCCTGGCAACTTTGGAGTAGAGACCTCAAACCTGCAGGATGCATCCTGGGAATATTAATGATGTGATGTAAGAAAGAATTCCTGCTCAGGCATACAGCTTGGTGGTCCCCAAAAGAAAACCGCAGAACTGATTTGAATATAAGCAATTATTTCCTCTCAAATAAACCAATAATTTAAAATTCTCCATCATGAACCTTGATGAGAGAATGATTAAAATGATAGAAGTCAGGAGTGCTCCACCAGTGAAATATTCTCCACTGTCAAGAAATGTGTGAGTAAGCATTCTCCCAACAAACATATAAAGACATACATCAACACTATTTAACATGAACATATTTTATTTGTATTAAAACTTTTAAAAATAGCATTGTAAAACCAAAGTTCCTTTAAAAGGATGGAGTCATAATTCAATTAACCAATTCCCCCATAATGTTGATGGTTTTGGAAGATAACCGGTTTTCAACTGCATTTATTTTTCTCTTTCAGTAGATATTTTCTAGTTATATAGTAATTCTTGGCAGAGCCACTTACCTAATGTGCCTTATACTCACTTTCTTTGCTGTCTAGGTAGATACTCTAGTGAAACAAAATTAAACATTTTCTCCAGAATAATGAAGCAGTTGAAATTACGCATTCTTCAGTTTCATAATCCTTTAAATCTAAGGCCATTATATTTTTTTATCTCCTTTTAAGATACTACTTCTGTATTCCTTTGAAAAAGCATCTTGATTCTCATTTTAGTTATTTATGATTTAAATTTGCATACTGTCTTTCTTCTGAAAATATTATGGCATTGAGTAAAATCACTTTCAACTTTCATTAAACATCTGCCACAATTCAGTGCTAAAAAAGCAGCATAAAAGCTTTATGACAATGATCGAAGAAATATGATGAGGAAAATAAAATAAAATAGTAACAAGTAATTTATTATACCATTATTCAGAGCCCTATGACCCAGCTTCAAAAAATTTCTAATTTTACTTTAAATGTATTAATTGCACAAAATCCATTTTATGGACAAATAGTTAATTTGTGAACATGATGTACAACTTCTTACCTCAGCAAATTTGTTAAATCCTTTATTTAAAATGCTTATCCATTTGCATTCTAAGATTCATCTTTCAGTATTAAGATAAAAACATACATTGGCTAGGCAGACAAGTGCGGATACAGTATTTTGAATCTCTATGAATACCTCCATTAACAGATATTGAGCAATTTGGCTAACATAATGAGATACTTATGGACAACAATTACAAAAAGTTGAGTGAAAAATATTAATCAAAAGCAAGAAGATGTGTGGCAAGAGTTACTATTTGGGAGAAACAGGAGGAAAGGCCAAGGTAATTCTACATTTCTGACAGCAAGAGAGCTCTAAAATATTATTGTTAATAAGCTGTTGCTACCAAACCGAGGGTCACAACTTGAATGGAAATCTCAAAAGAATAATCTGGGAACACAGCCAAAACATAAAGATTTTATCAAGTTCCCATTCACAGGAAAATACAAGAGGACTGTGGAAAAGTCAAAAGAGTCCAGAATGCTCTGTAATGAAATAACTTTCAAATTAATTAAATTAATATCCTTTCAAGTATAAAAACCATACCTGAGAAGAAATTTTTCAGAGTATAAGTTATGTTGAAAAATACCGATTATTGGTTAAGAAAAGAGAAGAAACATTTATTGTAAGATACGAAAGAATAATGAGCAGGATTACAGGTAGTAAAAGACAAAAAGAAACACAAAACTAGAAAGCATATACAAAATTTAAGCTAATGTTAAATACAAGATAATGTAATTTAAAATGTAATCAATGTATAAATAGAACAATATAAATTATAATTGAAAGATTCAGAAATTAGATATGTTTAAAAAAATTACAGAGACCTGATGCTAAGCAGGAAAAAGTTAGAAATGACAAAAATATTTATTTTGATATTAAAGATTAACCTGGAAAACACAGAGTGAATAAATGCCACAGATAACATCATAAAATAAATAGAAGATGGAAAGGACAAAATAATAAGATTAAGATATTGAGGAAATAATTTTAGAACATGAAAAGGTGATAGTTAAAGTAGACAGGCAGCAAAGGTCCAACATACAGATAACTGGAGTCTCCCTAGGAAATATATCAAGCACTGGAACAGAGCAAATACTGAAATTTATGGTTATATACTCTGGATGAAAATATGACTTGAACCTATATATTAAAATGTCATACCACATAACTAATAAAAATACTTCAGAGCAGCCAATACCAAGACATATTCTAGTATTAAACTTTAAAATCAATCTTTAGAAAGAAAAAAAATAAGATATTTATAAGGGGAAGAAAATAAAATTAACATCAGATTTCTCTACAGCAACACTTTTTGCCTGGAGAGATAATAAAGCAACATTTTAGCTTGCACAATGGAAACTAATTTAGTCACGTTTTTTATAGCCAGGCAAATTGACTTTCAAGTATATTGGCTGCAGACACACTGACACACATGCACAATTCTCAGGGTGTTGTTCTCATGAAGTCAAATAATCATTGAGCTCCAGACAAGTAAAATGAATAATCATCAGCAGGTGGCTTGTGTTGAACACTGAATGTAAATTTACCTATAGAACTCAGCCTAACTTCTGGCCTAAGAATGACGTTGTGTAATGTCATGGTGATATATTTTAATAATATGGCCATAATATAACATAAATTGGTACAGAGTGAAAAGAGTACATGAAAAATAAAATGAGGTTGATGATTTACTGTGTTTACTGAAAAAATTATGTTAGTTTAAAATTGATGCTATGGGTAAAGGAAGAAACCAATATAAAAATACTCATAATATTTAAAGTAGGATATCATTAGATATACCAAAATATATATATATATATATATATATATATATATAGATATTTTATCAGCATGCTATATAATAATCCCCTTTATTTCAAAATACAAGGTACACTTCATGTTCATATATGTATGAAAGTGAAAAAGAGGAAAGAAGATCATATCACATAGCAAAAATTAATTTCTCTCTCTCTCTCTCTCCCTCCTTCCCACTCCCTCCCTCCCTCCTTCCCTGTCTCTCCCTACTCTCTCTAATGGGATTTGGGTTAAATATACTTGTATTTATCTCATGAAATCAACTATTATAAGAAAATGAAAACACTTTGTCCAACAAAAAATCCAATGTTATGCTGTGAGTAAAGAACCCGTAAAAATACTTCTGAAAGGTTGAAAGAGTAGAAATAACAATTCCTACTAGGCAAATTCAAATTAAAAAAATGGAAAGATTAATGTGATATTTAACAAATAGAACTCAAATCATAAAAGGGTAAAAAAGAAACCATGTTATAATGCTAATAATTACAATTGTAAAATTAAATGTAATATATATATAATATATATAATTATATAATTATATAATTAGTTTCAGCTGTACAAAGCAATGTAACAGTTAGACAGTTACACCCTCACAAAGTGATAACACCCCCAATCTACTACCCCTCCGATATAGTGTATAGCTGTTACAATACCATTGACTCTATTTCCTATGATGTAGTTTACAAACTGTGAATATATTATGTGTGTGTGTGTGTGTGTGTGTGTGTGTGTGTGTGTGTGTGTGTATATATAATTATAGTTGACATTCAGTATTATTCTACCTCAGCTTCAGGTGTACAGTGCAGTGGCCACACATCTACACAGTCCACGAAGTGATTCCCCTGATCAGTCCAGTGCCCATCTGGCAGCCTACATCATCTTTACAACATTATTGATTATATTCCCCATACTGTATTTCATATCCCTGGGACTATATTGTGACTACTAATCTGTACTTTCTTATCCCTTCACCTTCTCTCCTATCCCCATCTCCTCCCATCTAGCAACTATCAGTTTTGTTTTGTTTTTACCTATATGTCTCTCTAAGTATTTCTGTTTTATTAGCTCATTATTCTGTTCTTTAGATTCCATGTATAAATGAGATCATATGGTATTTGTCTTTCTCAGTCTGACTCATTTTACTTAGTATAATTTCTAGGTCCATCCATGTTGTTGAAAATGGTAAGATTTCTTTTTTTTTTTTTTTTTATGGCTGAGTAATATTGCATTGTATAACTGTACCACAGTTTCTTTATCCAATAGTCTATCAATGGGCATTTCAGTTGTTTCCATATCTTGGCTATTGCGAATTGCACTGCAATAAACATAGGAGTGCATATGCTGGGGGTGCCAAAAAATGTATACACATGACGTGTATATACACTCTAAGAAAGGAAAAAAATGTATTAAAAGTGTATTAAAAGTGTTTTAATGTATTAAAAGTGTATTAAAAATGTATTAAAATGTATTAAAAGTGTTTTAAATATATATGCCAATAACATAGGGGTGCATATGCTGGGGGTGCCAAAAAATGTATACACGTGACATGCGTATATCGTGACATGTGTATATACACATGACATATATATTAAAAACACTTTTAATACAGTTTTTTTCCCCTTTCTTAGAGTGTATATACATTTTTTGGCACCCTCTGTATTTTTTTGAGTTAGTGTTTTGGACTTATTTTGATAGATACCCAGGAATGGAATTGCTGGGTCATAAGGTTGTTCCATTTTCAATTTTTGAGGTACCTCCATACTGTTTTCCATAGTGGCTGCACCAATCTGTAATCCCACCAACAGTGCATGAGGGTTCCCTTTTCTCCACATCCTCCTCAGCACTTGTTGTTTGTTGATTTATTCATGATAGCCATTTGAACCCGGGAGGGGGGTGGGAGGTGGGGTGATATCTCATTGTCGTTTTTATTTGCATTTCTCTAATTATTAGTAATTTTGAGCATTTTTTCATGTCTGTTGCCCATTTGTCTGTCCTCTTTAAAGAAATATCTCTTTATCCCCTCTGCTATTTTTAATTTTTTTGTTTGTTTTCATTTTTGGTGTTGAGTTGTATGAGTTAATTTTTATACATTTTGGATATTAACCCCTTATCAGATGTATCATTGGCAAATATCTTCTCCCATTCAGTATTATGTTTTTTGTTTTATTGATGGTTTCCTTTATGGTGAAAACCTTTTTAATTTGATGTTGTCCCACATGTTTACTTTTTCTTTTGCTTCCCTTGCCCAAGGGGATAGATCAGTAAAAATATTACTAAGGGTAATGTCTGTGAATTTACTTCCTGTAGTTTCTTCTAGGAGTTTTATGATTTTGAATCTTACATTTAAGTCTTTAATCCATTTTTAATTTCTTCTTGTATATGGTCTAAGGAGGGGTCCAGTTTTATTCTTTTGCATGTGTCTGTTCAGTTTTCCCAGCACCATTAATTAAATAGACTGTCTTTACCCCAATGTAAATTCTAAAATACTTAGGAATAAATTTAACCAAGGAAATAAAAGACCAGTACTCAGCAAATTATAACACATTGAAGAGAGAAACTAAAGAAGATGCAAATAAATGGAAACATACCATGCTCATGGATAGGAATATTAATCTAGTTAAAATGCTCATACTGCCTAAGGCAATAGATTCAACTCAATCCCTATCAAATTACCAGTGATATTTTTTACAGAAATAGAATAAATGAATAATCCTAAAATTTATACAGAACCGTAAAAGACACTGAATAGCCACAACGATCTTGAGAAATAAGAACAAAGTGGGAGGTATAACACTATCCAGTATCAAGTCATTCTGCAAGGTTATAGTAATCAAAACAGCATGGCATTGGCATTAAAACAGACATATAGATCAATGGAACAGAACAGAGAGCCCAGAAATAAATCTAGCCTATATGGTCACTTAATCTATGACAACAGAATATATATTAATATTTATGTAAATAGAAACAAAGCAAACTTTCATGAAGGACAAACAACAGAAGATCAAGGTGAAATTGAATTACATTTATACTGCGAGATCTTAAAACCTCTTTCAAATTTTTAACACATATCTTTTTAACACAGGTCAAATGCATAAAAGTATGTAGAAGACCTAGTTTCTTAAGATTAGAGTTTATATCTTTGATTTTAAATGATTCTTCCAGTCCAATATAAGCATAAAACATGTAACATTCCCTATGAGCACTGATTTTCCTGTATCCCACATAATTTGATAAGTCTTTTTATTATTATACACTACAAATATGACTTTATTTCACTACTAAGCCATAAGTTTGTCCCTATTTTTATTAATTTTCAAATATATAGAGATTTTAGATATAGTTTACCAATTTCTAATTTAATTCAATTGTAATAAGAGAATATATTTTGTATGAGTTCAGTCATTTTAAATTGACACTTTTTTATGTCTCAAGATGTGATCTAGCATACCATCTGTGTCATCTTGTATAAACTGATTCTTGAGTTAAAATATATATAAATGTAATTTTACACTATAATTGTTTTAATTATATACTATGACTGAACTTACATTTTATCTCCTCCTGCTTGTATCTTTTTTTTCCCCCCATCTGTTATTGTTACTACTTTATTGCTCTGTTTTGGTACTGATTGAAATTGTTTTAGTATTCCATTTTTATATCCCCCAATGCCATTTTACCTCTACCTCTTTATATTATCTCAGTTTTCTCTTTAACAAGTAAAACAATCATGGTTATCTTATCCTATTCTATCCTGAATTAATATTATATTGATTTATAGACATTATAAGAAACTTAAATAGCATTACTAAACTCTATCCCATATATTGGGTTGTTTCCATATATTATGACACTATTGGTATATTTTTGTATCTATTATGAACTTCAAAATATATTTTATTTTAGTTAGTTAAAATAAATAATATATTATATTCACTTATATATTTTTCCCTTTCCCAGTGTTCTTCATTATTTTCTTTAGATTGAATTTTTACCCGGTAAGAATTTTCCTCAGTCTGAAAAACTCGCTTTATCATTTTCAAAGTGCATATTTGATAATTTCAAAATATGCCTGCTTTTTTATCTTTTTACCGTATTTTATCTTGATCATTGTTCACATTGTCCTTATTTTTCACAATTTGTGATATACCTGTTTTTGTTTTTGTTTTTTTTCACTAAAAGAGAGATGGTGTATGTGTGTGTGTGTGTGTGTATATATATACATATATATATATATATATATATATATATATATATATATATATATATGGCTCTAGATTGATTGTATCCTCCTATAATCCATAGGTTATCAGAATGGTGACCCCTGATCTTCATGTAATTAAGAAATGACTTGAGAATGGGTTGGATTTTCTAGGCTCATTACATTCTTCCTTCATTTCGACTCTGGGTATAATGCAGCATGGTACCAACTGAATGCCTGAGTTGTTTTCTGGTCCCGAACTTCCCCCCCACCCCCCTTTAACATTGCTCTACTACTCTGTGGTTTTCAATTGCGTTTCCTTGCTACTTGTCTTTCTAGCTTACCCGTACTAAATATGTCAAAGGGACCACCACGTTGCCATCTGGGTCTCTCAAATGTCGGTGGCTATGGCAGCTCTGAATTCTGATTTTATCTCCATGTGTTAATAAAACTTCTGGAATCTGTCTAGTCTTCCCTTCTTCTTATGGTAGTAGTACTATTTAGCATAGTCCCACTGCTAAAGATAATCAAATAGCTTGAGAGGAAAACTTCATATCAGTGTGAATGGATCAAACCCGTCCAAGGTAAGGTAAGATAAAACAATGAGGATTAAAGTGAAGTTGTTCAAGGTAAAGGTATCACTTCGCTTGATATAAGGTGGTGATGGAAATGAAGAATACATGTTGGTGGAAGATATAGTTGAAACTTTTAGGGGATTTGGTCATGGGTGAGGGGATAATAAAGAGGGACGTATAAAAGATGACTTTTGGCTTGCACATCATGAAGGATGCGTTGGACATCGCTGATAAACAGACTACTGCAGAGGATAAGATTTGAAGGAAGACAATGAATTCCATTTTAATTGTAAAATTTGAGATCGCTAAGAAAGATAAAAAAAGGACTATTAAGTAGTTAGCTCAAAATATCAAAAATCTCCTTGGAGCTTTAAGGAGAATTTTGAACTGGAGATATATAGGTGATAAAATGAACTAGAGACAGAATGATAAGAGTGGGACAAAAAGACCCTTGGTCAAGGCTCGATGAATTTGAATATTTAATGACGTTAGATAGGATGAGTCCAAAAAGGAGACTGAAAGGAAAGAGCCCCCAGAGAAGGAGAACTTGTGCCACTGAGGTCAGGACAAGCAAATATTTCAATATAGGGGAAATGACATCTGGTATTAAATGCTTCTGAGGAATTAAGTTAATTTTTGTTTGTTTTTGATAATTGTGTATAACAAATACTCTCCTACTTATGACAGAGTTATAGGGAGAACCAATGAGAAAAGGTATGTAAAATAAATCTCTAAACCACCATACGCCATATTAATGTTTATTATTATGTAAAGGATGAGGCAAGGGAAGTTACATTAGATCCCTTTCATTTTTGCAAGTCTAAAGGATAGAGCATATGAAATGCCAAAGAAGAACTCTAGTCCACTAGAATTTTATGTGAAAAATAATTCAATTATGAACTAGATCAAGTATGAATTGAGATTGGGAAGAATTATTAAGAGATTGTTTGGATTTAGAGGATAGAGAATTGGGTTGGGGGCTGTAGTATGATCTTCAGGTTTCTGTTGAACAAAGTGTAGTAGAGAATGAAAGGCTGGTAACAATGAAGAGATGGAAAAAGAGAAAACATTCTTACTGTACAGGGCACTGCCAATAATTCAAAAGCAAAGATGCAAACAGGTAAAGAAAATTACAGACAATCACAACTAGTGAATTTCTAAATAACTAAGCACTAATCTTATGCTCCAGAATACTGGATAAATGTACAAGAATCTGGGTGTCAGTGGGTGTGAAGTATAATCTGGAGGAAAGGACATCTATCAGTAGAGATTGTGTTTTATCCAGTTTTGCTAATCATGACATGGAAAGCTTTATGATAGTGGAAAAAATAGCAAAATGTGAATATAACAAATCACTTTCCTATGTCATGTATAAGCCTATGCATTACAATGACATTCTTCACCAGTTACAAATTTGTCTATGTAACACAGAAAAAAGAAATGAATAACATTGAATTATATTTCTAAGCAAACACATTTAGAAAATATGAGCATCAAAATAACTGTGATACATCTGCAATGCAGTTTTTTTTCCCCCTGCAATTTGCCTATCCTGAGTGAAATTTCTTTCCTATGTTTATATTAGCTCACTCTAATGCCTTATGGCAAAAAAACAACAACAACAAACAAACAAAAATGCTAGCAAAACAATACCACATATAATATTTGCACTTATTTGAAAATACTTTTCTGGAAGCTGTGCTGACATATTAAAATTCATTTTGGTTAAAATCCAGCACTGTGCTTTAAAACTAAATCCAAAGCTTAGATTTCTGTTCCAAATTATTTTTTGTGTGTATATAGGTAATATAATTTTAATTACTTTTGCTAATTTTATCTTCTGTTGCTGATTAAAGCAGAAATAAAATTCTTATGTTTACAAAAACACATAAAATGGAAAGTATAATTGATACTTATTCAAATATTATTAAATGGGAAATAGTCACTTATTAAATTCAAAGAGGGGATGCATTTTGACATCTCTTGCACATAAGTCACTTGCACCTGGCTTCTACCTTTTTCCTTACAGATTCATCTATAAGTGTTTCCATTTTCTGTCATTGACTTTCACCCTTGAGGCCTCAGGCTGATAGACATATAGACATGCTCACACAAACATAACCACTCATGAAATAGAGACTGATTTGGAACCTCAAATAAACGAATAAAGGTATTTTCCATAGGGACTATGTAAGGTTCATTTTTATTGGAATTTTTCTCAAGAAAAAAATATGTAGTACACTTCTCAGAAAGCAGCCAAATAATTAAGCCTGTAAAGAAAAGGAGGCAAATTTCTTATTGCCATTAATAGCACATATTTTTAATAAGTCTAAATTCTGAACATATATGTGCCCTAAATTTCTGTTTTCAGAAATAAATGTGATCAATAATGTATGGAAAATTCTAAGAGCAAAATCACATTAGTTGTATTTTAAAGTGTTTGTAATTACTAGCAATTGATAGGTTAAGAACCCTAAACACATACTCCAATGATAAAAACATATTTTTCCAGTGTCATATGTCCATGAATGACCCGTAACACAGTGATAATAAAAACGGGATCAAGCATTACTATTATTTTATTTTATTTTTCTTCATCAGCATTTATACTGATTTAAATAATATTTTATTTTCCAGAATTCATTTAAGAATACATCTATAATTGATTACTTCTATGTTTGTCAGATTCTGGTAGCTCTAAATTATAGTATAATTGATTTTTTATAAATTCCTCATAAGATTAGTCATTATGTCAAAACATTATTTGTACCAATTGATTTTACTCTGTATTATGAAATGTTTCTAATACACTATGATCTAACCCAGAAAATTAAAAGATCCTTGACTTCCATTAGTAATCTGTTTGCAAGCATTATTTTTAAGTTATCAATATACTGTTAATGAAAAGGAGCAGTAGAAGTTTACTGAGTTCATCATAAATTGTACAGTTCTTTCTTTAGCTACATGAGAGGTTTGCACTTCCACTTGGAGCCAGTAAAGTGGCTTGAATTAGCGAATTAAATATAAATGTAAGTGTGGCATGTTGCTTGCAAGTGGAGTCATTTAATTGTCATTGCAACCCATTTTAGTGATCTCTTCCCCCTGTACATGTAATCATGGAATCTTGTTTCCTAAATAAACAGGAAGAACAGAGATCCTTAATGATCTTCAACGGGCATATAGTGAAATATAACACGGAAGTTAAATCATGGAAGTTATTGCTGCAAACAGAGTTATGATGAATGACATGGAAGTCTAACAGAAAACAGTAGTTTGCTAACTATACTCTTATCTGGTGAAACAATTTCTGAGACAGAACTAATATTAATAATCATAAAGATCATGATATGTAGTCAAGTGATATAATCTTATTTGATTTGGTTCAACTTAGACAATTTTTTATCCATATGTGACGGATTAGTGAACAAGATATTTAATTGAATGTGAGACAGTCATAATATTAAAATAATCCAGATTCATGAGAAATTGTTTTCTAAGATCTTTTTTTTTAAATTAAATTTATTGGGGTGACAATGATAAGTAAAATTACTACATAGGTTTCAAGTGTACAATTCTGTAATACATCAACTATATATCACATTGTGTGTTCACCACCCAGAGTCAGTTCTCTTCCATTACCGTGTATTTGACCCCCTTTACCCTCATGTATCACCCCCCTTCCTCCTTTACCCTATGGTTACCACTAAACTATTGTCTGCGTCTATGAATTTTTGTTTGTTCATTTGTTTGTCTTGTTCCTTTGTTGCTTTCAGTTTTATATCCCTCATATCAGTGAAGTCATATGGTTCTTGATTTTTTCTCTTTGACTTATATCGCTTAGCATAATAATCTCAAGATTCATCCATGTTGTCCATCCAAATGACAGTATTTCATCTTTTTGTATGGCAGAGTAGTACTCCATTGTGTATATATAAAACATCTTCTTTATCCAATCATTTATCCAAGGATTCTGGTTGTTTCCTTGTCTTGGCCACCGTAAATAAAGCGGCAATGAACATCAGAGCAGATATATCTTTACAGATAAATGTTTTCACATTTTTTGGGTAGATACCCAGGAAAGGGATTGCTGGGTCATGTGGTAATTCTATTCTTAATTTTTTGAAGAATCTCCACACTGCCTTTCATAGCGGTTGCACCAATCTGTGTTCCCACCAACAATGTATGAGGGTTCCTTTTTTTCCACAGGCTCTCCAACATTTGTTATTATTTGTCTTGTTGAGGATAGCCATTCTACCTGGTGTGAAGTGGTAGAATTTGCATATCTCTGATGATTAGTCTTTTTGAGCATCTTTTCATATGTCTATTGGCCACCTGTATATCCTTTGGAGAACTGTCTCTTCAGGTCCTCTGCCCATTTTTCAACTGGGTTGTTGTTTTTTTGTTGTTGTTGTTGTTGAGTTGTATAAGTTCCTTATATATTTTAGCTATTAGCCCCTTAAAGGAGGCATTGTTTGCACATATCTTTTCCCATTCGGTCGGTTGACTCTTTGTTTTTCCCGTGGTTTCTTTTGCAGTGCAGAAGCTTTTTAGTTTGATATAGTTCCATTCATTATTTATTTTAGCTTTTACTTCTCTTGCCTTTGAGGTCAAATTCATCAAATGCTCTTTGAACCCAAAGTCCATAAGTTTAGTTCCTATGTTTTCTTCTATGTAGTTTATTGTTACAAGTCTTATTTTAGGTCTTTGATCTATTTCGAATTAATTTTAGCACATGGTGACAGCAGTTTAATTTCATTCTTTTGCCGGTGGCTTTCTGATTGTTCCAGCACCGTTTATTGAAGAGGCTTTCTTTTCTATATTGTATGTTTTTGGCTCCTTTATAGAAAATTATTTGCCCATATTTATGTGGGTTTATTTTGGGGTTTTCAATTCTATTCCATTGGTCTATGTGTCTGTTTTTCTGCCAATATCATACTATTTTGATTATTGCTGCTCTGTAGTACTAACTGAAGTCAAGGAGTGTGATACCTCCAGCCTTTTATCTTAGGAGTTTGGCTATTCGGGGTCTTTTGTGATTCTATAAAAATCTGATGATTGTTTTGTTCTATTAACTAAAAATAAAGTGCCATTGGAATTTTGTTGGGGATTGCATTAAATCTGTGTATTGCTTTGGGTAATATGGCCACAGAATGCTTTTCTATTTCTTTGTGCCTTCTTTGGTTTCTTTTAAAAATGTCTTATAATATCAGGTGGATAGATCCTTCACATCCTCTGTTAAGTTTCTTTCTAGGTATTTTATTCTCTTTGTTGAGATTGCAAAAGGAGTTGTTTTATTTTATTTTATTTTATTTTATTTTATTTTATTTTATTTTATTTTATTTTATTTTATTTTATTTTATTTTTTTCCTGAAATTTCATTGTTAGTATATAGGAATGCAAGGGATTTTTGTATGTTGATTATGTAGGTGGCAACTTTACAGTATTCATTTATTATTTGTAATAGCTTTTTGGTGGAGCCTTTAGGGTTTTCTGTACAAAGCATCATGTCATCTGCAAAATTTGACAATTTAACTTCTTCTGCAAAATTTGACAATTTAATTCCCAATTCTGATGCCTTTATTTCTTTCTCTTGCCTGATTGCTCTGGCTAGGACTTCCAATACTGTGTTGAATATAAGGGGTGATAGGGGATAATGCTGTCTTGTTCCTGAATGTAGAGTGAAATGCTTCATTCAGTTTTTCACTGTTAATTATATTAGCTGAGGGTTTGTCATATATGACCTTTATTATGTTAAGGTATTTTCCTTCTATATCCATTTTATGAACTGTTTTAATCATAAATTGATATTGTATCTTGTCAAATGCTTGTTCTGTATCTATTGATATAATTATATGATTTTTATCTTTTATTTATGTGGTTTATCATATTGATCGATGTCTGTATGTTGAGTCATCCTTGTGCCCCTGGGATGAACCCCACTTGATCATGATGTATAATCTTTTTAATGCATTGTTGTATTTGATTTGTTATAATTACGTTTAGGATTTTTGCATCTGTATTCATCAGAGATATTTTTGTGTTATCATTACCAGATTTTGGTATCAGGGTAATGTTGGCCTCATAAAATGAATTAGGGAGTACTGCCTCTTCTTCAATTTTTTTGGAAGAGTTTGAGGAGGACAGTTGTTAGGTCCTCTTTGAGTGTTTGGTAGAATTCACTAGTGAAACCATCTGGTCCTGGCGTTTTCTTTTAGGAAGGATTGGGATGACTGATTAAATTTCCTTACTGTTGATAGGTCTATTTAGATTTTCCAGTTCTTCATGGTTCACCCTAGGAAGGCTATATGTTTCTAAGAACTTGTCCATTTCTTCCAGGTTATTGAATTTGGTATCATATAGTCCTTCATAGTATTCTTGCATTATCCTTTGTATTTCTGTGCTACCCATGGTAACTTCTCTTTCATTTCTGATTTTGTTTATTTCCATCTTTTCTCTTTTTATGTTAGTGAATTTAGCCAAAGGTTTGTCAATTTAATTACTTTTTTCAAAGAACCAGCTTTTTGTTGTATTAACTTTTTCTATTGGTTTTTTGTTCTCTATTTCATTTAGAGCTCTGATATTTATTATTTTCTTCCATCTGCTGACTTTGGGTTTCATTTCTTCTTCTTTTTCTAGTTCTTCAAGGTGTAATGTGAGATTGTTTATCTGGGATTTTTCTTTTTCCTTGAGATAGGCCTGTAGTAATATGAATTTCCCTCTTATTACTGCTTTTGCTGCATCCCCAAAGTTTTGGTAGGATGTGTTTTCGTTTCCATTTGTTTCTATGTATCTTTTGATCTCTCCTCTTATTTCCTCTTTGACCCAGTCGTTCTTTAAAAGCATGTTGTTTAATTGCCACGTGTTTGTGGTTTTTCCTGTTTTCTTTTGACAGTTGATACCCAGTTTCAAAGACTTGTGATCAGAGAGTACGCTTGGTATGATTGCAATCTTCTTAAATTTGCTAAGGCTAGTTTTGTGTCCCAACATATGGGCTATTTTTGAGAATGTTCCACGCACACTAGAAAAGAATGTATAGTCTGATGTTCTAGGATGAAGGGCTCTGTAAATGTCAATTATGTCTATTTGTTCTAATATATCATTTAAGGCTGGTATTTCCTTATTGATTTTCTGTTTGTGTGATCTATTCATACCTATCAATGATGTATTTAGGTCCTCTACTATTAAGTGTGTTTTGGTCAATTTCTCCCTTTTGTGCTATTAGTAATTGCTTTATATATTTTGGTGCTCTCTGATTGAGGGCATATGTATTGATAAGTATTATGTTTTCTTGTTGTATTGTCCCCTTTATCATTATGAAATGTCCATCTTTGTCTCTTGTTACCTTTTTTTATCCTGAAGTATGGCTAAATACCTTTTTCTCTGGATACCATTTGCTTGGAGAATCAATTTCCACCCTTTCACGTTGAGTCTGTATTTGTCCTTGTAGCTGAGATGTGTCTCTTGGTGCCAGCATATGTTTGGGTTTTATTTTTTGATCCAGTCTGCTCCTCTGTGCCTTGTTATTGGTGAGTTCACTCCATTTACAATTAGGGTGAGTATTGCTATATGAGGATTTCCTGTATCTATTTTATCTTTTTTTTTCTGGTATCTCAGTGTCTTCATTGGTTCTTTGCCTTTTTGTTGATGTCTGTTATTTTAGTGTAGTGATAGTTTATGATTTTTTCCTCTGTTTTTATCTTTTTTTTTTTTATGTTCTATATCTCAGTTCTGGATTTTTTTTTTTTTTTTTTTTTTTTTTTTTGAGTGGTTTCCATCTAATTTATGTGAAAATGTTTCATATATATACAGTAGTCCTTTTACTTCAGCATGCTTATCTCCATTCCCCTTTGTGGATTCAGACCTTTCGCTCTCCCCTTTTATCTTTTTGTTGTCACAAATGATCCTTACGTATGCTGTGAGTTGATTTCTGAGTTGCAGTAGCAAGTTGTCTTTTTCTTCTTTTTCTCTCGTTTTTCTTCTTTTTTTTTTATGTTTTTTTCTTCTTTACCCTTTATGTTATGTTTAAGTCTGCAGTGCTCCTATTTTGTGTAGGGGTTGCCATTTCCTGCTTTTGTCTGATCATAATACTGCTTATGGTTTTGTATTTTTTTGATTTTTTGTTTCAGGTCGAATAGCCTCCTTCATTATTTCTTGTAATGCATGTCGTGTGTTAGAAAATAACCTCAGCTTCTGTAAGTCTGGAAAGGTCTTTATGCCTCCTTCATATCTAAAATGATGCATTTGCTGGATGTATTATTCTTGGCTCATAATTTCTCTCTTTCAGTAGTTTGAATACTTGATTCCACTCCATCCTGGCTTGTAGAGTTTCCGCTGAAAACTCTAATAATGATCTAATGGGCTTTTCTTTGTAGGTTACCAGCTTCTTTTCCCTGGCTCCCTTGAATATTCTTTCTTTGTTGTTAATTTTTGACAGCTTCAATACAATGTGCCTTGGAGAAGGCCTGTTGTGATTGAGGTAACTAGGTATTCCAGTTACTTCTTGCATTCGGGGATCCAGTTCTTTCCACAAGTTTGGGAAGTTCTCATTGACTATTTATTTGAATATACTCTGTGTTCCTTTCTCCCTTTATTCTCCTTCTGGTATACCCATTAATCTTATGTTGCTCTTCTGAGGGAGTCAGAAAGTTCTTGTAGAGTTCTTTCATTTCTTTCAACTCTCAAGTCTCTCTCTTCTTCCATCTGTGTCATTTCCAAATTTCTATCTTCAATGCCATTAATTCTTTCCTCTGTCTTATCAGCTCTACTACCAAAGCTGGCTATTTCATTCTTCATTTCTTTTATTGAGTTCTTCATCTCCAGAATTTCTATTTGGTTCTTTTTTAAAAATTTAAATCTCTTTAGTAAAATATTTATTTTATTCTTTGATTGTGTTTATGAGTTCATTAAACTGCCTGTCTGTGTTTTCATGAATCTCGTTTTTTTCAGAACTGCAATCTTGAATTCTCTGTCATTTAAGTCACTATTTCCATGTCTTTAAGTTCATTTTCTGGAGAGTTTTCATTTTCTTTCTGAACTGGCTTGTTACCTTGGTTATTCATGGCAATTAATTTATTATTATTTCTCTTCCAATTCATCTACAAGAGTGGGTTGTACAGTAGGTTGATAGAAAGAGGTCTTTTTTTTTTTTTTTTTGCTTTCCAGTAGGTGTTGCTGGAATGTTTTATTTTCTCTCCTGCTGCAGCTTTTTATTTTCTCTCACACTGTAGCATTATATTTTATTTTGCACTGTTCCAGCTTCTAACACAATGGGGTTTCCCTGGAAAGTGGGCTTCTCCTCTGTGAACAGGTCACCTGGGTCTCAGGGCCTGGCCTCCATGGGAGGATGTGGAGGGTGATAGATTCTGAGCTTCTGAAATCCCAGTGCTACCCCTGCAGCCTGAAGCAAAGTCTGTGTGTCTCTGCAGCTCTGGGTGCCCCAATAGGGATCCGCCCAGGAAGGTGGGGGTTGGATGGGCTGAGAGAGATGGCTGGTGCTTTTGTGACTCTGAACAATGGCGACTACCAGCCCCCTATAGTTCCTTAGGAGAAATTTTAGATGTAATATATGCATATGCTCCAACATGCAATCCACCAAAACTAAATATATTTTGAAAAGGATTTGGCTAGTATATTGTACCATATGTTTTATAAAAAATTTCTCTATGGTTAGACATAATTCTTCCCATGGATAGGCTTATACTTTGCTTAGATATAAAGGGTACCAAAAAACATGTATTTTTTGAATGCTAAAGTTTTAGTAGTTCAAAGGAAACTGGTTCTAGAAATTTTATTAAATATAGGATGAACACTTAATATAAAAAGTGCATTGCCAGTTTATGCATGTTAATAGGTATAATTATCAATAATACTCTTTTCAGTCTCAAAATCACCACAGTTCAAACAATAAATTATAGTCACACTACTAAATTGTGTGGTTCCTGCATAAAGTTTATTATAGGAAGTGAAATGAATGCTGAGATTTGCAAAAAATATTTAAAATTAGATATACAGACTATATTCATGTCCCACCATATCGTGTTTCCCTGAAAATAAGACCTAACTGGAAAATAAGCCCTAGCATGATTTTTCAGGATTACATACCCTGAACATAAGCCCTAATGCGTCTTTTGGAGCAAAACTTAATATAAGACCTGGCCTTATTTTCAGGGAAACACAGTAATGTAATCTCCACGAAAGCAGAGCATTAATGCTCTATAATTAACACTATTTATGATGTCTAATAATTAATGAGTGCTCAAAAATATTTATGGATTCATGGGTGATAACACTAGATGAAATGGGTAATGTATTAACAGCAGATTTAAGGTTCAAAAAGATTTTAATATATGGAAATTAGTCGACTGAGACCAAAATTATGTGAATAAAAATCCTGAATTTTTTTTCAAAAATTGTCTTTCAAAAACATGACAAATGTTTTTTATATGTAAAAACATACCACGAATTTTAAATATGTATTGATTCATTTACTAACTTCTTCGAAAAATGATGATTTTGCGAGTAAAAGAAAATAGGATGATTTATATTATAATTTACATAATATTAACTTGTATTGCCCAGGAAGAAAAATATCCTACTCTATGCTGCACTGAATGCATGTCTACTTTATTGTTTAGCTCAGACATTTAATGATTTAGAAGATGAGAGCCTCTGAGATTGTAGGGGATATTATTAAACCAGCTTAGCATTTGCTAAGGGAATTGGGACTGTTTAGCATGGAGAAGAGAATACTTAACAGGTTATAATAATTGTTTGCAAATATTTGTAATACTGTAATATATAGAAGAGTGTTCAGATTTTGTTTATCTCCAGAGGGCAGAAATAAGACCAAACCAATAAGTGAAAGTTTTGAGAAGGCAATTTTTGGCTCTACATTAGAAGAATTTGCCAGAAATTGGAACTGTTTAACAATGAAATGAGCTGATTCAGAAAGTATGGAATGCCATGTTAGAGGTGTCCATCTTTGTGGAATAAAAGTTATTTCCCCCTTGGCAGGAGAGGTTGGATATTTAAGATCATTTACAACCTTCAAATTCCATGTATTTATCATATCATTACATCATACTGAAAAATATTAGGTGAACGAATTATGAATCTACTGATATGATTAAAACAACAATTAGAATACCTAGACCATTCAAACCAAAGTGTACATTCAGTGTATTAGAGGAATAACTACAATTATGACAGAATCGTCCATGTTCTGATCTCCAGTAGAATAGCTGGAATGCCAAAACCTCAATGTTTATCTTTCTCTGGCAGGATCATGAGGAGTGGTTTACAACTTTTCTTTGAGGGCCATTTTGCCTGTCTTTTCTCATCTGTCACAATGATGTCACAATAATAATGCCATTTCTTCCAAATTAGTAGAGAGCGGGGTGCTCCTTCCATTATTTGTCTTGCCCAGTTATCTTTTTTTAGACAGGGAATTTTCTCACTACTTTGTGAAAACTTTCTCATCATTATCAAGTAAGTGATAGAAATCAAACTTTAACGATGACACCATTGTATTTCCATGTTACTCTTACTCTGAGGGAGAAGGGCATTCTTCCACATTTTCCTTTTTCTTTTTTTTCACATTGACATAATATTCTTGACTTTCTTTTACTTTTACAAGATTCACAGTGATTTATGTCCTAGTTTTTAAATTAACTTGCTTTCAGTCTGAAACATTTTTCTGTAATTCAGAAATTAATGTTTCCCTTAAGGATGGTTGCAAGACTACATGTAGGGTAACACTACATTAAGGAAAAGTATAAAAACTTCCCTTGCCAATGGTATTTTTTCCATCTGCACACTATTCAAGAAGAAGGGAGAAATATTTGTCCTCTCATTTACTTCAAGTTTTCATTCTAACTGTTCCAATTCACCATATCTTTTCCATAAAGTCTTTTTATTTATTCAGTGAAGATTGCAGAAGACACCTATTATCTTCCCTTGATCCATCACCCCAGCTGTCTCTTCACAGAAACTACTCACATCGACTACCACATTCACCAAGTTCCAGTGGGGGTGTGGGAGTGGATGGCAGGATTGTAGTCAGGATTGATTCAAGATCAATCAGTCTTAACTTGGAGACTATTTTGTGATGAAAGAAGGGAAAAGAGAAGAGAGAAATGGAACAAGAGAGGCGAGTGTGCACCAGGGTTTCAATTTCCTAGTTGTAGTTGTTTCTAAAGTCCACAACATTACTGTGTACATAACCCTAAAATTCAGAAGTTCTAACATATCTTGACAATATTCAAATAAATTTCCTTTTGTTGATGCTAGTGAGAGTGAGATTTCTGGTTACTGAAAAACCAAGAGATTAATGAGTAATATGAAAATGTATGTACTTGGTTAGGCTAGCTTCTGTGATCTCTTCAAGTATTAATTAACCTTGAATTATAGATTTGATAGAATCCCTTACTTCTATCTTGTTACTATTTTTTTTTTAATTTTCTTCTTCTGAAACACATATTTTGAGCCAAAATTATATAATTATAACTTAAATTCTGAAATGTTTTAGGAGTTTTAATTTTAATTTAACACTTGAAACTAAAAACATGATGTAAATTTTTATGATTATATATTAGATATACCATCATAAAGAGGACATATGAAATATGTTGGGAAAAATATGTAATTTACATATAAAGTTGCATTTTATATTTTAAAGAACTAATATTGCATTTTATTTTGAAATATGTATGTGACATTCAAGAAGTAATAGAATTTGAAATTCCCATCCATTGTAGCTTCAAAAGAAAACTTTTTTATTACATTTGAAATTCACTGGTGGTTTATTCCTCATTCAATATATGTGGACACAAATTTATGAGACATTGTGGGTTTTTAAGGTGCATACATCATCTATAACTTAGTTTCTTAAAAAATCTTGAATCTGAAAAGCAAAAGACAATACTATTATCAATATTTTATACACTCAAAATTATAGCTCTAATGTCATAATATCAGTGAGTACATGTTGCTCTGCATTCAAAATTAACATATAAGCTTATAAAGAATTAATGAACAACAGATAATGGCTAATTTTACTTTAAATTTGTAGCCTTCTATTAAAATCGACAAAAATAATACCCTGTATAATAGCAATGCAAAATAAAGAAATGCTAAACTCCTCTCCCTTTCTATTATTTGGGTTGGCTTTGTTTTTAAAAGAAATTCTTTCCTGAACCATAGGAAGTGAGAACACAGTAAATGAACATGTGTAAAACTTTTGTTACTGACGTTGTCATCTAAAACTGAAAGTAAGTCATTGCCCAATACCTATCAGATTTTTAAAATTAGTTTTAAAACACTTAAAGGTAAATATTAGAAATTATGGTTAAATCGACATGGTAATAAGAGCTACATGTGAGTGAATTTAATGGTGGTAATTGGCTTAATAAGGCAATAATGCCTGAATTCTGCCCAAAATAAGCAAATCTGCCACCCAAACTCCTGAGGGAGGTTCATGCACAGGGGGTCACGGCAACCAAAATAATACTTTAATGTTTAACTGAGCTTAGTCCATAATTCCATTTAGATCAGGAAAAAGGTGAGCTGAACCCCACTTCAATGATGTTAATATCTCTCCTAAGGCAGCCTCGAGAGATCCTTGAAATAACAAGAATTGTAAAGTTTATTTTATCTGTTTTCATAGAACTTCCAAAACTGGTGTGTACCTTCCGCTCTCACCAGTCTTATGAGAAGAATGTTGGGCAGTTGCCTGGGACCTGGGTGGGGCAAGGCAGGAGGGAAGGGGGTTGTGGGAACAGACTCTGAAGAGGGAATTTGGCCCAATACCTCCAGTCAGTTGTTTACCTTAGGCCAGCCCAGCAGTCTACAGACTGCTGCCAAATTGACAAGAAAGGATGGAGGCCCCATATAGTCCCATACTTCTCTAGAATTCTGGAGAGAAGAAGTTTAGAAAAATTTCCCCAATTAATTTTATAAATGTCTAAACATCAGTGTTTAGCTCCTTTTTGTGTGTGTGTATGTGTGTGTTTCTAGATCTTTAAACCTCTTTGAATATTACCATTGATGTAAACAGGCCAAGTCAGAGTCCTGTAATTGAACTTATTTAGGTCAACATCTGCTATCTTTGAACAGTACAGTGTGGAACGAAGGGAATGGTAGGGAACATTTCTGACGTAGTCTCAGGACTTCTTGGTGCCTGTGAAACCCATGTAGTTAGTAGGATGTTTTTAGTGAGTCAGACTGTGCCTGCCCGTTTTAGGGAGAAAATAAAGGGAATCGGAAAAACACTGCCCCAACTTTTGATGCCACTTTCCGGATCCTTGTTCTTGCAATTCTGTGACCTTCTCATTGTAGTTCTGGCAAACATGGACTCTACATCTTTTGATTACCCCTCCATGATGTCTCTAGAAGCTTCTGAACAGGTTATAAAAAAGAAACAAACAAAAATAATTTGAACATAAGGCCACATTATACACTATACTGCTAATCATCCTACATTCTCTTTTCCTTCCTAAATTCTTCTCTGCTGTGTTGTCCAAGTAAGCTCACCAGTCTCCAAACACCGCCTTTGACAGAGAGAAATGAAAGTTTAAAAATTAAATCATTCTACTCTTATAATCACATCTATTTAAAATTCAAATTCTAAAATGACCTGCCACCCAATATCATCATCATACGCTGGCCCAAATCAGAGGGGTGATATGCAAGAACAGATGTGAGGCCCACAGCTGGTAATGTCACTAAAGCAGTGTACCAGTTCAGAACCACACCCCATCCCCAAACTCTCATAGGTCCTACTTTTCCAAAGTTTTTCAATACACACATGCTGACATTATGAAACGAGCCTTTAATCCAGAGCTACCACAGGGAAGGTCCTAAAATGGTACCTCTCTAAAGTTTATAATTGCAGTATAATCCCTTAATACACTCCTACCTGAGCAAGAATAATGATCCCAAGTTCTAAAATATATTAAATATTATGTAACATATGTTGCCTTTATTAACTCTAAACTTAATGCTATCTGTGAGGAAGAGGTAGAAAGAGAAAATGAGAAACCATAATTCTTTGTTGACAAGGGCCCAGTTTCATTGGTCCATATATGTCTACATAGCATTCTATGATTTTTGTTATAGATTGAATTAGGTAACCCCAAATTCATATGTTGAAGTCCTAACCACCAGTACCTCAGAATGTGACCTTATTGGAAAAAACAGTCATTGCAAGTGTAATTAGTTGAGATGAGGTCATACTGGAGTAAGGTGGGACCCTAGTCTAATATGATTGGTGTTCTTATAAAATGGGGAAATTTGAAGACAGACATGTATGTAAGGAGAACAGAATATGAAGGAAGATAAAGGCATAGATTTGAGTGATGTTTCTATATACTAATAGATACCCAAGATTTCCAGCAAACCATCAAGAGACCAGAATCTTCTTTACAGCTCTCAGAGAAAAAACAATCCTGCTGACACCTTGATCTCAAACTTCTGCCTTTAGAAATGTAAGACATTATACTTTTGTTGTTTAAGCCACTCAATGACTGTTAATTTTGTTATAGCAGCCTAGTAAACTAATACAAATATTTTAGCTTATTCATCTGTTTTTAATCATCTAATGAAACTATCAACTATATTAAAGTGGTGAAAATATGCTGCAGTAACAAACAACATAAAAACAGTATATTCTTATAGTAAAGTTTATTTGTTTACACTACCTGTCCATTGAAGATTGGCTGCAATTCTGCCTCCACTCACTCAGTGAAACAGCTAGTTGGCCATCTGCAATGTGTCCATTTGCTACAGTAGGGAGAAGACATAATGGTAAATCACACATTAGTCCTTAATGCTTCCCTCTGAAGGTGGCATATTACCATGCCTTTGGCTAATGAAAGTCACATGACCTCACTAAATTTCAAGAGGGAAAGAAAATCCTACAATATGCTCAAAAGGAGAGGAACCAAATATGTATATTCTAATAATGGACATTTCATTCCAAATCCAATATATTACCAATAGCTTATATCACCACAATCTTGTTTTAGAACATTTCCATTTTCTCAAAAAGGCCCCTTTAACCACATTAGCAGTCAATTCCGTTTTCCTTCCCCCCTCCTCTAGCTGAAGCAAATCATGATTTGCTTTCTGTATCTGTAAGATTGCTTTTCTGTACATTTCATATAAATGCAATTATATAATATGCAGTCTAGCTTCAAGTAACTTTATACCTCTGTAAATAAATTATAAAATCTCTATGACAATACACTTCAATTTGTACCTCTCATCTGTTGTGCTATTATTAGCATAAATTTTATTGCTACATCGGTTAAAAACTTCAACACACATTTGTATTTTTTAGGCATTTAAGAATTAATTATGTTTTAGAGATATTTTTAAAAGGAAAAAAGTCTTATATCAAAATATTTGAAGAATTATTATAATTCAAAATAAGAAAATGTACAACACAATTTAAAAAATGAACAAAAGACTTGAACAAATAGTTACAAAGGAGATGACACAAAACACTTTACAAAAGACAACATAAATGGTCAATAAGGACATAAAATATATATTGAAATTCATTAACAGAGACACTTAAATTAAAACAAAAATTAGTTATGTCTGTACACAGGCTAATTTTTTGTTTTTAAGTGACAAATCCAAGTGTTGGCAAGGATATAGAGAAACTAGAACTCTCATTCCTAAGTGCTGGGAGTATCTTAAAAAGTGATACATGTATTTGTGATCCTAAATATTTTGTTTAAATATGTATACCCCCATGAAAATATATGTATGCATACTTACACACACATTTGTACACAAATGTTCATGGCAATATTTTTTCATAATGGCCAACAACTATACCTAATAAACATCAACATGTAAATGGATAACAAATTGAGGTACATGAATATAATGGAATACGTCCCATAAATATAAGAAACTATTGATACATATAAGGTGGGGTCAAATAATATGGTGAAAGTTTAAATAAAAAAAATATTACAATAAAAGACACATTGCCAGTAATCCCCCTCAAAATATCCCCCTCACTTCAAACACACTTATCCCATCATTCTTGCCACTTTCTGAAGCAGTTCTGGAAGTCCTCTCTCATGAGTGTTTTTAATTGTGCTGTCCTGGCTGCCTCGATGTCCTGAATTCAAAGCATTTACCTTTCGTGGTCATTTTCACTTTAGGGAAGAACCAGAGGTCACAAGGTGCAAGATCTGGTGAATAAGGTGAATGAGGACACACCGTAATATTTTTATTTGACAGAAATTCCCGTACAAGAAGTGATGTGTGACATGGAGCCTTTCCATTGTGATCAAAACAGATGATGAATGCTGCTGCCGAGTACCATCCAATAGAAAGGCAGGGATCTTCATTAAGGGAAGCAGTGTGTGGAACCTTAGTAACAGTGTGTGACAAGCTTCAACTTGTTCAATGGAGTCAGTTGGGTGAGAGAAGGTGTGTTTTAAAGTGTGTCATAAATCATCCTCCATCATGACAATGCTCCATGTCACACATCACTTCTGGTATACGGCAATTTCTGTCAAATGAAAACATTAGGGTGTATCTTCATCCACCTTATTTACAAGATCTGGCACCATGCAACTTCTGGCTCTTCCCCAAAGTCAAAATGATTCAGGACATTGAGGCAGCCATAACAGTGCAACTAAAGACACTCACAAAAGAGGACTTCCACAACTGTTTCAGAAAGTGGCAAGAACAATGGGATAAGTGTGTTCAAAGTGAGGGGGAGTATTTTGAGGGGGATTAATGACAATGTATCTTTTACTGTAACACATTTTTGTTATTTTATCGTATTGTTTGATCACACCTCGTATAGCAATAGGGATGAATCTCGAAAAGATTACTATGAGCTAAAGAAGTCAGACACAAAAAAGATATACTGTGTGAGTCAATTTATAGGAAGGCCTCGTACACACCAAACATATCTAAAGTGATATAAATCAGATCAATTGTTGCCCAAGGTGATGGATATGTCCTACGTCTTGGTTGTATGGTGGTTATATGGGTATATATATATTTGTCACACTTTGAACTGTATTAGTTCAAGTGAATGCATTTTATTGTATGTAAAATACATTTCAATAAAATTGATTTTTATCTTTTATCCCTAATCATCCTGTATGACCAATAATCGCAAGCAAGGGATATTTACATTTCCCATCTTTAATGACAGTTAATGTCTATGTGTATTTCACTTTCAACTTAATACAGAGGGTACCAAAAAATGTATACACATTCTAAGAAAGGAAAACTATTAAAATTGTAATACTCAATATATACCGATAAAAAAGATGACTACAAGTCACATTTGACTTCTGCAATTACAAGAGGTGCTCAAAGTAGTTACCATCAGCATCGAGACACTTCTGATTACTGCTTGAGCAGCGTTGTAAAGTGTCCACTTGTATACATTTTTTTGGCACCCCGGTATACATCTATTCTGACTTCAAAAATTTGATATATCTTTTATATAGGAATTTCTTTTCCTTTTCAGTTTAATTTAAACCTAAATGGGCAATACAAGGGAATACAAGGGAACATGTCTTTATCTTGACTATGGTGGTAGATCCATGAACAAACACATGTGATAAAATTGTATAGAACTTAATACACCCCCCTCCACACACACACACACACACACACACACACACACAAAGGAGTACAAGTAAAACTGATGAAATCGAGTAAGATCACTGGGTTTTTATCAGTGTCAATATCCTGGTTCCGATTTTATACTATAATTTTGCAAGATGGTACCATTGGGGGAATATGGGTAACAGGTAAATGGGATCTCTCTGTTTTATTCCTTATAACTGGATGTGCATCTAAAATTATCTAAAAATAATAATTTAAAAAATTTAATTAAGAAAAACCTAAATCTGTTCCAAGAAAAAGAATTTTTCTTCACTAAAAATATTCTATATTCACTGCTCTTACTTACTACAGTTCTTATACTCTACCTGTGGCAATCTGAGTCAAAAAGCCAGGAACTTCTAAAGGCAATTTTTTTAAAAACAAAATTTTAACTTTGGAGTTACGTATATTTCCTTTAATGTTCTTTGAAGTTGTTCCAAAAAAAAAAGTGTGTTTATTCTGATGTCCCATTATATTTTTGGTATTCACTGAAGCACACTAAAAATTCACTGTGGTTGAACTCACAATCTAGTAACCTGGATCCATAACAATAGCTGCACTAAATAACACATAAATAAGAACAATGTAGGGAGCATGTGTAAGAGAGGGCTAAGGCAGTCTCCAGATATGCCACCCATGTCAGCTCTCTCTCTACCATACATGTGGTTCGCAACAAGACCGTAGGAGGCCAAGGATGCTTTCCATGCCCTGAACTCATATATAATACTCAAGGTGGAAGACCCCTGTTGGGCCAAATTTTCTTGGGGGGAAGAATCATTGTGCAGACAAACATCAAATATATTGGGTATAATCTTTCTCGTTCAGCCATTTACAGGAGTGGTAAGGACACAAAGGATGGTTTCAAATAACAGTGATCTTTGCCTTCTCTTTAGATGTGTTTTGCTCTTCCAAGGGTAAGCCTAATACTCGGTTATCCACCAAGAGAAGGAGATTACATAATTGCTGCTTAGCTTCTTTTCTTCATACTGAATTCTCTTTCTGAAATAGAAGTTTCAGGTGAGAAAATCTGCTAGGAAACTCTGAATCCTTAACACTAAAGAAGATTTAGTGAACTTCCCAAACCTAGAGGAGAAGATTCAGGTATTTATTTTTTTAAAGCAGTTTAATCACTTTTAAGTAAAAATGAGAGAGTAGAGGAAACATATTTATTTTGCTTTGTTTCTAGCTAGAAATTAGAAATAGTCACTAAGGGAGCCAGTCCAGTGTCAAGGTGATCGTAGCTGAAAGCTCTCCAAATTATTGCTATACATAGTTGTCTTTCAGCTCTTCATTCCCCATTTCCACTAACTGCCACTCATTGTATTCTGTCCTCTTTTTGCTGCTGTTTGCTATTTTTATAAAGCAAACCAAGGTTTGTGGCGTTAATGACTTCTACCAAGAGCTGAGTTGACCTGTACTTGGTTTTTGATCACCACTTAGTGTCATATTGCACCTAGTAAATCCACCTTTAAACAAGTGGACCCTACCTTCATTTATACTTCTTATTCTAAACGCATTAATTTGTTATAAAGTACCTAGAATAACTTTTCTTCTATTCCTTTACTTAATCGTAAATGTATCATTTTCTAAAACACCAAGTTAGCCCCGCCTCCATTTCAGTAAATGCTGGTAGACCTCAAATGCTCTATCCCTACAAAAACCTATTCAGACTTTCCCTATTAGTTTATTTGTGTGATCTTTCTATGCTTTTAAGACAGTAAGTTTTTAAGTTTGAACGGTGATTCTAGCTGAAGTAATACTGCCTAAGAAGCTAACCAATCACCTGGAAGTCAAGGACTCTGATTTTTTATTTACTTTCTTTGACTAACTTGCCAACATTCTGGGAAAATCACAAATTCCAGGTACATCAAATCCTGCCTTAAGTAAAGTAGGGTTAATAATGGAGTGAGGATTCGGTGAGGTGGAACTAATTGATTTTAATACTTTGCAATGATAAAATATCACATGGGGCTATTTGGAAATAGGTCTATCATTTTACTAAATTTAGAAACGTGTAAATTCTTTATTGAAACCCAAACCCAATCTTTGTGTGTTTATTTTGTTTTTGGGCACTGCTGCTTTCAAATATACATATATGTATATTTGAATATATCTATCTATCATCTATCTATCTATCTATCTATATTCATGAATAGGTTAAGAACAAATAAAATTAAAGTGACTTTGCCATTATTCATATTGAAGCCACCTTTGAAGACTAAATAGTAAATGATCCGTAAAAGGAACAGTCGGCTTAAGCCCAGCTGGAGAGCTCCTCGGGTCGGCGGGGGGACAAATTTGGAAACTAACATTTTTCCATTTGCTGCATTTCTTCAGAGGTGTAAATATCTAGGAAGTCACATGGGCTGTTTAAATGGGAAAACCTACAGAGCAAAGAAAATTCTGCTCTCCTGGCCATTTCAAACTCCTATCCTCCTGTGCACTGGAACCTCTTATCTCTTATTAGTGTAAAATACCTGTCAAGATTACATATCTGATTACGGTACTCACTGTAGATCCTAAATAGACCAATGCTCCATCAGCTTTTTATAAGAAAATTGATAATTTCTTACATCAATGAGGTTTAGGAAAGCTCCTGGAGTTTTAGGCTCCTGTGGACGGAGGAGCAGTTTTGATTCCAAGGGGACATTGAACAATGCACATCCGTTCAGTTCCAAAAGTAGGCACACTGATTTTTTCCCCAAAAAACTCAACGAATATACAAGTCTCTCAGCAAGGGACTACTAGCCTTTCTTCTGTTAGACATTCAGTCATTATTGTTAATAATGATAATCACAATGTCAGTGACACCTCCAATTTGTTTACCGTATACCAGATACCCGACTCTGTGCCTTCTGTATGTATTTTCTGATGTATGTTCTCACGACCACCATATGAGGTGTTTTTATTCTTATCTTGTGTATGAAAATATTGAGGCCTAGAGAATGGGAGTAACTTGCTGAGGGTAACACACTAATAAGATGTGGACCTACGTAAAACCTCAACTTTCTCTGAATTCAATGTCCATCATGCCAGTCCATCAGTCCATATGTCATTACTGTCACTCTTCATTAGTAGATGCTGCTGTCATGTGTTATTCATACATAAATGTTGGCTTGATGATGTGATATTCTGAGAGGTAGGATGACTCCAATTTTCCTGACATGAGGTCTAAAATTTCATAATTGATCATTTTATAAATCGAATCATTAGGAATCTCTTTGAAAAGGCAAATGTTGTTACTCCCAGGTGAGTGACAATATATTTTAGCTTTCTTTTCTCCAACAACTGTGGATTCCTGGTTGCTATGAAATGAATATTTTAACAGAGAAGTTATAAACTAAGGCATGGAGAAACAAGTAGGTCAGCTTTCTATCCCAGGTCCTTTCCCAGGTTCCATGCTTTTCCCTTTCTCTGTTCCTCTTCCAGGCCTCTAATTATATCCCAGAAGTTTCTTTCTCTCACTCTCACATCTCTCTCTCTCTCTCTCTCTCTCTCTCTCTCTCTCTCTCTCTCTCTCTCTCTCTCTCTCTCTCTCTCTCTCCATAATTTCTCCCTGCCTCCTTCCCACCTCTATGTCATAAATATTGTTGTAAAAGTCAGCAGTCCTCAAAACGTGCCTACTTATGTTTGCATATTCAATTTTGTTTTATTCTGAGTAGAAATGTGAAGACTGAATATCTCTGGACCCTCAAGCTTAGAATTAAGGTATGAAGACTGACCAGAGGAGGTGTTTGTTTGTTTGCATATGATAGCCTTCTTGGAAGACCTTAAATTACACTTCTTTCTCTGTACAATCAGACTGGAGGAAAACAAATTATATTTTTGAGACTGCAAGTAATTAGGGAAGTTTGCTACTGGAGGATGCAGGGCAAACTGGCATGGATGCTGATCCTAGAGCTTATCACTGAGAACACTGGGTTTCTAATTTTAAAATATTTGCCAAAATGATAAATGGCAACTCTTGACCGAGATTGACAAACTTTTGTTCTGTAAAGTCCAGAGAGTACATCTTTTAGACTTCATTCTCATAAAATTTTATTTACAGAAATGAGTAGATAACCAGATTTGTCCCACAGGGTATCATCTGTGGATTCTGTTTTAGACTCTCTTTTATCTATCACTGACTTTATCTAATCAATCATCATATTTTAAATAATCTACCTTTAAACAGGCTTCTCTCCTTTCGTAGACATTTATTATATGACATTCACTGAGTTAATCAGCATCTATGAATTCTCACTTAAACTTCCTACCACTTGTAATTTGTTCTATTATTCTCATTATGAGGCTTAGAAAGGTTAAATAAACTGTCCCACCTCATGCAGCTCGAAAGTAGTGAGAATATGTCTGATTGGGGAAGTTATGGTTTTAATGGTCTCTAATCTCCTTTCTCATTTTTTTGCCCCGCGCTCTTTCCCATCCTGCACAAGGCTACTGGAGTGATTAATTAACTGAATCCCAAACATAATCAGGTTCCTTACATGATTAAACATCCTCAACGAACTGGTCTTGGTTTACCTCTCCAGCTTTTCTCCAGCAAAAACCCACTCATCCTCACCCATTCCCTTTGACACACACAGGCATAGTCACACTCACGTAGCTGAACAAGGATCTCATCCATACAAAACTGCATTAAGTCTCATAAACAAACACGTGAAACAGTTTCCATGCCACCATAGTTTTGCTCATGCTGCTGTCAAGTCCCCCTCTTGCCACTCAGTCTTCTTCACTTATCTTTTTTTTTTTTTTTTAATTATCTGCCTTTCAGTGTGTTTCAAACATTCTTCCATGGTAACTTGTCTGACAAAGTTCAATTAAACATTTATCTCCTCATTCTGAATGTTTTCCTCTTGTGATGCGTATAATATATCATTGCATAATATTTTTCTTTGTTTTACTGTGCGCTATGGTTGCTGTCTTTTTATTGTGTCTATCTTTCTCTTATATAGACTAGAGTTCTAGCTGAGAAGGAATTTGACTAATCATCATGCAACTAGAAAATTTCACATAATTTGCAAGAGAGTAGAGAGTGATGTAATTCTGAGAAGACACAAGAAAGGGTGCTCAATATGAACTGTGGTTATTCAAAAACATATATTATGCCTTTGTAAATATGAAAGTATACCTTAGTGATAAAGGGCATGGATAAATACAGTTTGACAGTCTTGGATTTTTGTTTTGTTTGTTTTTTTTGGTTTTTGGGGAAAAGAGGAGCTATAATGTGAGAGATATGCATTATGAGCTAAGTGATGTGACCCTTACAGTGTCGGATCTATGATACATGGATTGCCTTACAATGAAAATTTGATCTAGATAAAATAAGAAGTCATATTCTTAATATTATAGGATAGTTACTTCATACCAAATGAGAACCTTATACTAAATAAAATTTTCAAAATGCTGCATTCTAGGATCATTCAAAAACTGATGATGATTATGACCATGATTTAGAAAATCAACTATTAGAATTGGCTTGAGGTATGGATTTAAGAATAAAATCTAGGCAATACGTCTATAATAACAAATAAGCCTGCCTTCGAAATCTTTTTGATGTTTATAAACAATCTATACTAAAAATAATTTTGCATGTAAAAGCACAAAAGAAGTTTGTATCATTTAATACAAATGTACTCAGTGTATGTTAATAATGTGTTTGTCCTCTTGTTTTATTATTTTTCACAAGAGAAAATATTTTACTTTGCTATAGTTGTCCTCTTACCTCAGGCTGACTTTTTAGTATTCTAATTAAAAATAAAATATATATATATAAAACAGAAAAGAACAAAAACAAAACTCTGATACTACAAAGTAACCTTGAGCCTCATAAGTTAAGTTAGTTTGGAAACTTTCCCTCTAGATTGTAACATTGCTGAAGGGGCACATCACATGGAAGCAAATAATCACCTGTAAAATTGGCAAAAAGCAGTCATAGTTTTTGCTGCTTATATGGCTAGGGAATAGTCCATAGGGATGAGTAAATTGGGGAAAAGAAGGCTTCTGTGTGAATTTACCTGAGAACAGTGTTTACTAATGAACTATTCCAAACACATTAGTGGCCCAAGGGAGTCTTCTCCTTATCTCAGAAGTATAGTAGTTGATAGCTAACACTCTTCACTCATGGCATTTCTAAAATGATTCCAGCCTGCAGCCTTGTCTCCTAACAAGGATGCAAGGGATCCCCAGGAGACACTCAGGAGATACACTTGTGCATTATACCTTCTAATTTCAGAGAAGCAAAGAGGACAGGAAGAAAGCCACAAATAAAGTCCTGATTCATTAAAATTAATTGAGAGTATGGTGTGCCTGTCTTCAAATTAGCAAAGGATTTTGTCTTATTATTGATCTGGGAAAATTAGAGAAATGCTGGGTAAATAATCATATCTCATGACTGACAACATGTCTCAAATCATTATAGGGAATGCGGTGGCTGAGTCTGCTGTGGTTTATTAGTGACTATAGGTAATAGGAGACAATGGATATATAGATCGGATATACATGACTTAATCTAAGGAAAACATAGACAGAGATCTACTAGGTTTGGCTGCAAAAAAAGACCCATGGAAAATCTCAGTTGATAGAGTGTATTTCTTATTTTCATATTAAAATATCCTGAAGTACATCATAGGGACCATCGATATTGATCAAGGCCAATGTATTAAACAAATAGCCTCTAAACCCATGGTTCTTAAACTGTGCACAGAACCTCAGGAGGCTTTCATGGGATATTTCAAATATTCAATAGAAAAAAACAGATATATCACTAGAACATTAGATTTTGCTACATTCATTTTGATAATGTCACATCTTTACAAAGATGGGAATGAGACAGTTGCTGTTACTGACAGCAAGTACTGTAGGAAATGAGTGGTGTCCAAAGTTTAAGAAGTTGTGTGGTGCCCAATTCATGCACACGTCCCATGGTAAATAATTGCCTTTCTGAATTGTGCCCTGGTGTCAATGACTGTTAATACCTGAGAACTATGCAAGATGCTAATAGTGGTCTTTGTGTAACTTAAGCGAATATCACTTTATTAATAAAGTGATTCAAGCAAGCAACAATGTAAAGAACATTCATATAGGAATCGTCAAAACAAACACTATCTTTTTCATGCCTTATTAGATTTATTATCTGGTTTACAAATTTATTTGGGGCACAGAATAACATGGCAAATAGTTTTGGTTGAATAATCCAGGCAAGAGTAAGAACTATGAAACAATGCAGGCTTTTTTCTAATCATCTTCTGCCTGACAAATTTCCCTACAGTTTCAGTAAATATTGGACATTTTTCTTCCCTAGGCTGAAAAAATCCCAGAGTGCACTGCCTCCTATTGAGATACTGTTGAATAAAGCAACAGGGCATTGCCAGCAGGCTCAGGCCCTATAAGAGATTTTAGGGGACAGAGATGCTCCCAGGAAAGTCACAAGAACAGCTGTTTGCAGATCACCTCTTCTGATCTAAATCCTTTTAATACTAGGTAGGGGGAGGGAGGACATGGAGGGTGTTAAAGGTTGGGGAAGAACGCTTGTCAAGAGTCAGACCAGGGAAGAAGAGATGTGAGGAGAACTAGGAGAAATAATCTAAGTTGTACTTATGGCAATTTGCATTCTCTGAAGTCACACCTACCTGTTGTATAATGAAATGATGAGCCCAGTAAATGAGAGTAGATTCTTTAACATAACAGCAAACACAATGCCCTTTAACAGTACTCTCTCTGCTTATCCATTGGGCTCAAAGTCAAAAAACATTACTTGAGAGGGAGCAGTAATTTGATGAGCCAGCATAAGCTCTACCTGAGTGGAATGCTGTGGTCATCAGGTGTATCCTGCTGCCAGCAATTAAAAATTAACCTTGGCATGTTCAAAAAAGAATGTAGCAATTCATATGCAGCTTCTCTTCTGGTTGACAGTGTATCTAAAGAGCCTATGCTTTCTCAAGTCAAGACAGTTTACACACAAAGAACCTCTTTTGTGTGCAATGTGCAAAGCTAGGTCATTAACACACCTGCCAGAATAAGAGGGAGGAAGGAAAAAAAAAAAAATCCTCCCTCTTGGTAAACTCATTCATTGAAGACATTCAGGTTCACAGTGCTGTCCTTTTGAACACCCCAATTACCTCTCTTGCCCTCACAAACAAGTCGTGTGAATTTTAATCAGATGGAATGCAATCAAGGGCTGAAATAAATTGTTGTTAAATCATCTTCACTGAGAAACACAACTCACATGCCTAGCTATATATGTATGCCTGATTTTCACAAGGGTGGAATGTCCTTGCTATGGACAGAAACAATGTTTTATTTTTGTTTCACCTCTGTTGACTTTGCTCTACATTCCTTTTCCCTCCTATGCCAAAGACTCAGTTCTGAGAATAATTAGCAACACCCACTGGTGATAACAGGGCCACAGCAACCTAACAGCGATATCTTGCCGGCGCCAGCTGTGCTTCAGTATTTATTTATTAAGATCACAATATTTACACAGTATGAACTCATTGAGATGGTGGGAGATTGAGCAATGCTCCAGCAGCTAAATTTCATCTCTATTTTTAAATGGAGAGGAAAAAAAAAAAAAATCCTAGGCTGTGTACTGTTTACTCTCTGGATGGAAGATTCAAGCTTCTAATTCCATTTCTGTCCTGTTTTCTGGCAGTTTGGGGTATAGTCCCTGGAGAGGCTTTGCAGGCATGCACTGCAGTGGCTGCTGCTATGAAACCTGCTTGTCTAACAGAGGGGAAGCTTAAAGCTGCAACAGATGCATGGAATGACACAGCAAAGAAATTAGGCAGCCAGCTTTCAGGGGCTAATTCCACTGAACCCAGATCTGTGACTGAACTAGTTAGACATTTGCACAAAATCCCACTTCAGTTGAATTATTATCTCTTTTAATTTGCTCTTTTGCAAGGATTTGTTGACATGGTGGTAAGCAACATGTATTGCACTATTCATTTGCTGAGTGAGTTGCTATGTAAAGCTCTGACTCAGAAAGAGTTTTTGATGTACATAGGTAATTATAGGACTTCAGTTTGGAACAAAAATTGTTAGAGGTATATTTTCGGCAAGAAAGCAAGGAATGGCAGGAACAAAGAGTACAGGACTTCTTTTTTTTTTTTTTTTTTTTTTTTCTTCAGCATGTAGAACTTCCTTATATTTCTGTCTTGAAGTTCCTCAAGGAAAAGTTGGTTCTACTTTGAAAAAGTTGATCAATGAGCAAAAATCATGATGAGATGGGAGGCATTTGGATAGTGCCTTTATCAGAGTGGGCTCAAATTGCCTTTTATGCATGTTTATTTTCTTACACCATAAATATAAAGAGAATATATTGGTCACCAACTTAATTTGGTATCTTTAAAATCATTGGCTTAATATGTTTAAATATTTAGAGTATGGAGGCTTAAAGTAGTTATATACATCGACTTCAAAAATAATAAATATATTAAATCTTAATACAAGAGATATTTTGTCATTATTGAAAAAAATAGAATTTTCAAAATATAGTTTTGTCCACAAGTAATAATATTGATGGATTATTCTAAGTATTTACAATAGCTTATATAATTATTATAATATATCTAATTATAATTATGTTATACATTATATATTATATTATATGTATTATTTACAATATTATAAATAATATTTATACTTAATGAAGATTTACCAGACAATGTTGCATAAGATCATAAATTATAAAGTTATTCCTAAGGACTGGTTATTTTCATGCCAGCCTTAGCCTTTTTAAAAATTAAAAAGAGGATAATGCAGCAGTTCAGTTGACATTTAATATTGTATTCTCCATTTCACTTTATCTGTCTTATTGCCTTTATATTATAAAAATGTCCCAGAAGGATTTAACATGAATAATAAATATAATTTCTGTTTTAGAAAATAGCTACAAAAGAACGTGGCTATTTCAAGGGGTAAAATTATGAGTGAAGTAAAATATATGTATAGAAAAGTGAACAGAACATAATCACACAGATTGATTGATATTCTCAACCTGAATACATCTGTGTTTGCAGACCTATATCAAGGAATGGACTACTACCTGCACACAGGAACCCCTTGGGGCTTCTCATGCAATTTCCAGACCCCCTAGGTAACCATTATTTTGACTTCGAAAGACACAAATGATTTTGGAGGATAATTTAAACATTCACAAAATAAATAGATCACACACACTAACTTCTGGTTTAACATCGTTAATATTTCAAATGTTAATGCATAAAAATTATTAAAGATAGTAAGAAAAAGTGGTTGGAATTTTAAGGGAAAAACCATGCATACATCCGAATAGCAACAGCTGACAAGGATAACTGCTGTGTTTATTTTTGGAACATGAAGCAATACTGTCCTATCTTCACTTGGCTACAGGCAAAATTTAGTAAACTGAACTTTGCTGCTGCCTCAGACACTGATGGTGCATTTTACGTTGCCCGCAAGATATTTAGTTGAAAAGTTACCATGTAAGAAGAATTCTTCAATTCTAGATAGAACAAATAGAAGATGAGAATCTAAACCCTGACTGAAGCCATCAGTGTATCAGTCTTACTTTGTTTCAGTTTCAGGTGACTATTTCAAGTATGTATTCAAAGATACTCAGCATTTTTGTATTCTCAAAAACACACAGATTGTTTTAACTTTACTTAGTATTGAGGGATTAAATTCTCAAAAGTGAACCATGAAACATATTTTTAAATTTTGCTCATCTGATGCTATTTTAGGAAAGATGCTAATACTTGTGACTTTCTTATAAATAACTGAGTGCACACAGCAATTTTTTACATAGAAAGAATAGTTCACCTATATTGATATAGAAAAGGTAGCATAAAGACTTCATTTAATCCCATGTTAGTAGGGGGTAGATTTGTGTATAAAAGTATATATTTATCACTACTGAATGTATTTTTGTACTGTTAGCCTTGAATCTTCTCACTACTGAAGCAACACCCCAATACCACTTTAGAGTGAAGCTCTGGACACATTGAATTATATAAAAATGAACACGTAGGCATGGGGTGTCCAATCTGAATGTCAAACAGTCTTCCTTTTTTCATATTCAAAGTTGTAGATTGAAATTGTCAAAATGCATCCACTTTTTGGCAGCATATACTTGAGTGTTCCTAAGGACCATGAATGCTGAGAGTCATCAGGACAATTCCTAATGACTTGAGGGTTTCAGATACTCATTATTTCAGTAAAAATTTGCCTTCATTCCTCAAAATATTCTTTCATTCAAAATATTCCCTCGTATCAAAAGGATATAGAATTATAACAGCAAGCAAAATATAAAATTGGCTAATTAGTATAGATTTTGGAAGGTGTCTTTTTTCATACTCCAATGAAATGTAACTCTTCCTTATCTTCATTTCCTCTAGCTTGTTAACTGTTCATCAAATATGAGTGATTGTTCATAGCTCTGACAAAATTTTAATGTATGTTACCAGAACAGGAGATGGATTAAAACTAATATCCAACAGGCAAAATAGGAGAAAGTAAGATAAATGTTTTAAGTTTAAAAGGTTATTGATGTGATATACTTGGTTTACTTCATTTCAAATTTAATTAAAAACGTTTAATGTTTTTACCAAAAAGTTCATACTATATGGTATACATTGAATATTTTATTTGTTGTATTGCCAAATATTCTAAGTCTACTGAATTCTTCATATATTATCTCATTTTATTATCTTTATAGTCTTAACTGATTTATGTCTTGACATAACATATATAATAATTGAAATTAATAACTTGATATGTTTTCAAAATATTGAAAACTTTGTGCTTTTCTGTAAATCAGGAAGATATCTCTTTTGCCATCATTCTATCCAAAATTTACTATATTACATATTAAAAGGGATTTATGATGTCAAATAACCTGTTTACTGATTTAGTTACAGTTTTAATAAAAAATGTATCTAGACAATTAAAAAAATGAAAAACAACTCTTGGACAAATGCATATATTTTTATCTAATCATCTGCTACTTTATTTATAAACTGAATCCTTTTACTTGTCCAAAAAGAATTAATCAGATGATTATGTCTCTCCTCCTAATTTAGAATTTACAGTAAAAATTGTAGCTGTTTCTTTTTGGCCTTCCTTCACTGAATGGTAACATTTAATCCTGGGCCAAAGTGTGGCTGCATGAATGATCTCAAAAGAAGTAAAATGTTCTTTTGGGAGCTTTAATCTAGTATGTCATTGTAGTTGTTAAAAAATACTGAATCTGCGAATTTGGGGTCATGTTCATTTTCTATCAAATAATTGTTTTGTGTCCTTGAACAAGTTTTATAATTTCCCTGATCATCTATTTCTTTTTTGATTACATGCAGATCATGAGAAGTTATTTTATAAAGTGGTACTGAAATAGACACTTTTCATTTTCTGTTGTTCCATAGCCCATTCTTTTAGGAACCCTATATTCCATACAATATTTTCTCTAATGTCATTGGTGTTATTCTATGATTCTAGGTGGAATAATCATACTTCCTCACTTTCTTGGTGAAAATGATTTGAAATAAAAGTGAATTAATGAAATAATGTTGGGCTTTGGAACTTCCTGTGTGCACAAATAGTGACCAAAACAGATAAAAATCTTTATCCTCATGGAACGTTTATTCTAACGGTAGAGAACGAATAATCAGTAAAGCCTAAAGCATGTCAACAGAAAAGTTTTATGGAGGAAAAAAAGCAGCAGTGGGGCATGGGAATACCATGACTAGGTGTTTACAATATTTTAATGACAACATCACTTATTACTATAAAAAAAAAATCATCTACCAAAAGTATGTCAGAAAAAAATAAAAGCACTATAGGTTTGGTTTGTTTTTCAAGTTGTATCATCTACCTGGTCTAGGATATCTGAAAAAATAATATAATATAAAACTAATCTGTAGTTACGTATGCCCCTAGGGTGCCTGGTAATCAGCAAACATTAATCTGGAAGGACACACTCTCATTTTCATTCAGACAGGATTCCCATGGTTAAAGCTATAAGAAATATGAAATCACATTTTTAAATTACAAAACACATAAAGAAATGATTTATGACAAGCAAGACTCAGCAGTAACCATAAACATTAGAACAAAACTCCAAAGAAACTCAGTTAATAAAATTATAGCTTAAAATGATCATAGACATCAAAAATGCATCGAAACATAAAAATGTAACAAAATAATTTTAAAAGCACCAAATAAGTTTATTCTGGAAATAGAAATTGACATGGAAATTTAAGACATTAAGCATATACAAGAAGTTTTACAATGAAGGATAGGATTAAAATGTACAAAATATGTCCACCAAAGTTTCTAGAAATGGCAATGAAAGACAATTGGGGACAAGCAATATTCAAAATAATAAGGCTGAGAAATTTCCCGAATTAATGTAAGTCATGAATCCTCAGATTCAGGTATCATACTAGTTCTCAAAAAGAATAATAAAAAATATGTCAAACATAGAATTGCTACAAAAGGAACTTGAGATGGTTCCTTCACGCTCTTATGTGATTTGAAGACAAATAGACAGCTGTCTGTGAACCCAGGAAGTGGACCCTCACCAGATATTTAAACTGCTGGTGCCTTAATACTGGACTTTCCACACTACAGAATTATGAGAAGTATATTTCTGTTTGTTTATAAGCTATCCAGTCTATGGTATTTTGTTATAGAGGCCAGAGTGACTAAGATAGACATTTCTTAGTACAAAATTTAGAATATCGATTGTAATTATAAGAGCTACATTTATCCTCAGCTAAGAAACAGATTATTTACAAAGAAACAATTAGACTGACACCAGATTCTGCAATAGGAAAGAGTTTACTGTGAATATATTTTCAATAAAAGAATGTCCAAATGGTAAATTTCAGGAAATAGAAAATTGAGCAGAAAAAAATAAATAATTCAAACAGGAATATGTGAACAAAACTAATGCTAAACTGTGGGTATAATGCAGTTCTGATTCCAGTGAGATGCGGAAAGCCACAGGGAACATTGTTCCCACTCTAACAATGACTAAAGGCTGGATAATCTACAGAACCCTAACTTTCATTGAGTGCCTCAGAGAGCTGAGGTCACAAGACAACCAAGTGAACTGAATTCCCAACATTGGGCACATAGTTTCACCGTTGGGAGAGTATTAGAGGAAGAGGTGAGTGGCCACCAAAAGCTGGTAGGAAGGAAAGTTAAAATTTGAACAAATTCCTGAAAGCTGAATGTGGGGTACTGTTAAGGTTTAGAACCTCTGTAAACCCCAGTCATGAGAGTCCATACTCACCAGTTATTTCCTATAAGCCTCCACCCGGCGCTCATGACAAAGACTGAGGTCAGGGCGGAAACCCTAAGAGGGCTCTCCACAGTAGCACAAGTGCAAGAAACCCCACTCACCTCCCACACATTTTTTACATGTGAATCGAGAGCTGGTAGCTGTTGTGTGAGGAGTAAAAATGCCTCCTGCCCTAAGGCCCAGGAACTGCCTTTGAGGGAATGAGGGAAGGAATGGTTACAAAGTTTTTGTTTGTGGCAGATGGATAAGAATACGTGCTGGGGGCCAGGATACTGCAATACATGACGGAAATGTCTGCTACTGCCATGATGGTGCAGAAAATTCCCTCCTGCTCAAGACCCTCCAAAATGCAAGGCAGAGTTCATACACTATGAGGGTGGGCGGTCATGCTGACAAAGTCCCCCATCAAAAACCAGGTACATGGCACTTGCATAAAATAGGCTGGTGAAAAAGAACTGAAAAACTGTTACGGGTTGAATTGTGTCCCTCAAATGTCGGGTCCTAAACCCTCTCATGCAATACCTTATCTGTGGGAATGTGACCGTATTTGGAAAAGGGTCTTTGCAGATGTCATCAAGTTAAGGAGAGTTCATCTGTGTGGATGATAATCTAATATGACTGGTGTCTTTCTACAAAAAGGAGAGAAAAACACTCAGGGAGAATTTCATGTGATAATGGAGGCAGAGATTAGAGTGATGCATCTTCCAACTGAGGAATGCCAAGGGTTGCTGGCAACACCAGAAACTGAGAGAAAAGCATGGAACAGATTCTCCCAGAGAGACGTAGAGAAAGCATGGCTCTGCTAATACTTTAATTACAATCTTCTAACCCCCAGTACTGTGAGAGAATATCTGTGTTTTGTTTTAAGACACCCACTTGGAGGTTCTTTGTTATGGCATCTAGGAAGCTAATGCATCTTCCTTGCCCCCCCCCCCCCCCCCCAAGAATCACACTGAGTAATAATCAAGAAGTGTCTGGTAGAGGGTGGAGCAAGAACACTTAAAAAAGTCCTTAGTACTCTAGGTCTCACACTAACCACATGATAGCAACTGCATGCATTTGGAAAAATTTGGAGTGTTTGCCGAAGATAATTACAGCAACATCCTAATTCAAACTATCTTAACTCCTTACTGGACAGACTTAATCCCCCATATTAACAGCATGACAGAGATGAGGTGTGGCCATTCTGGGCTTAAACACTATTTATCTCCATCTTAACTGTTTTTTACACACAGTGTCCATTATTGCATCAAAACTGAGGAGACACATGAAAAAGTAAGTGTGGAAAACACTCATTAACAAGAGATAAAGCAGATAACAGAAGAGGCACAGAGATTATTTAGATGTTGGAAATATCTGACAGGGACTATGAAATGAGTGTGGTAAACACTTCAGAGGATCTAGTGGGAAATGTGGACAGCATATATACACAGAGATTTCATCACAAAGATAGAAAAATACATTTTTAAATAAGTACAATGTAAATAGTAGAAATAAAAGGACATTATTAAAGATGAATTCTTTTTACAAGCTAGCAGAGTTGACATGGCAGGGAAAACAATCTTTGAAGATAAAACACTAGAAATTATCCAAAATGAAATGCAAAGAAAAAAAGACAGAAACAAAACAAAACAAAACAAAACAAAAACAGACTCATAGAAACAGAGATCAAAGGGTTGGTTTCCAGACGGGAGTAGATGGGGGTTTGGGTGAAAAACATGAAGAGGAATAATATTGTAATATGTTTCTGTACTTTTGAATGTTAACATAGGTAACTAGTAATTTTTTATTATGTTTCACTGATTTGGTAGAAGATTCTATATGATGGAAACTAAAATAGTTTGGTTTGACCAAAAAAATTGTCTATTATAATTGCATTGTGTTTGGCTCCTATGTTAAAACACCTAGTTCAGGAAAAAAAAAAAAAAAAGTGGTAAAATACTAATGTAATGTTTACCACTTAGATTTAACTCCTACATTTAAATATTAAATTATTTGATGAAACTAGATGGTAACATGGTTAGATTGAATGAGTAAAGCATATTAACGATCAAGCTAGACTACTTGGCCAATGAAGTATGAGTATAAACAAAGACATTCTAAATAAATTTTACCTATCTTAATTTATCTTTGAATAATACAAATTTAACCTATTAGTGATAGAAGTTAAGGAGGAAGTTTTGCTAAAGCCTCACATTAATACTCAGAATAAGTAATGTAATATGCATATTATATAAATTTCTCCTCTTTAAAAACTGACGTTGAAATTCTGACTGGACATTACATTCTGTAAAATATCAAACAGAAAAGATTACTAGTGAGACATTTTTACACAAAGCTGAACATTTATAGGCAATATTAGTATTAAAATATAAAAATTTCAGTAAACAAATTAGAATGTCAATTCAAACAGAAAACCATTTCAGTGTTACATATGAATTGAAGCCATACAGTCTGAAGACGATTTTCTACTATATTTCCATAATGTCATAGATATTATTAACAGTAATTATTTAATCAACTCTTTATAATTATAGTTTAGAATGCAGTTCAATTATTAAAAGGGTTTTATATTTGAAATATTTTATTCAAGATGTTATAAAAATCTGTTTGGCTTCTGTTCTAATGGACATTATGTCTGCATCCAGCATTTTCATTTATTAAATCATGACACCTCTCATTTGAATGATGTTATTAGCTATTTTAAGTGAAGTAAATGTTCTTCAAACATTATAAATTACTCTTTAAGTATCTGATAATGTGTTTAAATGGGCAACACACCAACAAAGTCTTAGGAAATCAATAATGAAGCTTAATCCAATCTACTACAGCTCTGCTAGCTAGTATAGCATTAAAAAATTTAAGAGTATTTAAGCTATTGAGACATTTCCTGGCATTTTTAATAGACCATTTTATAACAATCTTTTTCCCCCTGTACAAGCAATCATGACAATTGCTAATGGAATCAATTCAAAACTCATTAGCTTTTTCTTTTCTTTATTTCTTCTTCCTTCCTTCCTCCCTCCTTTTCTTTTCTCCTGTTTTCCCTCCCCCCCTCCTTCTTTTCTTTCTTACTTCCTTTATTTTTGTTTTATTTCGGCTTTTCTTTCCCTGGTAAAACATCCACCTTATGCCATCATTTATTACTGACAGTCCTGGAAGAACAGAATCAGTTTTACTCATCAGAGATAACTGCAGGGTACATTTTAGGTGGATTAAAAGGTGGAACCTTCATAGCACTGAAGATCAATCATTATGGAGGAAGAGAAAACATTGTTCCAGAGCTGTAAATAGCATCGAATCAAGTTGGAAAAATATTGAAGAGTTATATTTATCAGTCAATGCTGTACATACTGACAAACAAAATTATTGAATCTTAATTCCAGCTAAATTCTTCTGCACTTTTGTCACTACATTCAATCAAGGTTTAAAATAAGTAATTAGAAACTTAAAGTTCTATCAATTAATCTTACTGCCACAAATTATACAAATGATGGCATATCCATTTTTTAAATAATAAATAATAATAAAGTGCTGTAGAGGTACTAATATTTGCAAGCATTCATGTTTAGGTAAAGTAATTAAAATTTAGCAATGATTTTGGAGAACGGGGTATGTTGACGTCTGCCTGTCTGTATCTACCTATTGTATCTACCTATCATATCTATCTATCTATCTATCTATCTATCTATCTATCTATCTATCTATCTATCTATCTGTCTATCATCTATCTATCTATCTATCTATCTATCTATCTATCTATCTATCTATCATCTATCTATCTATCTATCTATCTATCTATCTATCTATCTATCATCTATCTGGTCTATCATTTATTCATCTATCTACTCTTTAAGTAATCTTAAGTAGTTCATTTGTTCTTGGGAATTACTGAAAAGATAAAGTCTCCTCAGTAGTTTCTAGATATAATTTCTGATGTCCCAATTTATTTTCAAAAATTCCAACTACTTGTAGAACAATTTACAGCAGTTGACTCCTTTTCTGATTTCCACAAATAATAGAGGGAAATCACAATTTTCCGTATTGGAGGTTGTCTGCCAAAAAACTAAATTTGTTGTGTGTTTTTTTTTATATATGTAAAAACGAAGTTGTTTCAAGGTAAATTCAAAGAAAAATAGAGGCTTTCATATTATTTAGAGTATATTTTATATGGCAAATAAAAAATTGGAAATTCAATGTCTTACTCCCTTATATTTAGGATTCCTCTGTTAATTATCTATTATTGACCTATATTTGTCTGCACACATGTTTATCATTGCCTATCCAAATATTGCAAATTGCACAAATAAAAACAGATTTCTTGGTCAAAGATGAAGGCTGGTACTTTATTCACGCTACTCTTAATGGCATTTTGATGAAAGCTATATATATATTAAAAGAGGCAGAAATGCTTTTCTAATAAATATCATTTGACTAACTCTGAAAAGAGACTCTCAGAAAAGATTGTCAAGTAGGCGGCCATTTTTTGTTTCTTTGCTTGTTTGTTTTTTAATTACAAGTGTCTGTTGTTATCTTTTTGTATTTATTTATTTTTATTAAATTTTTTGGGTGACACTTGTTAGCAAAATTATATAGATTTTAGGTGTACAATTCTTTAATACATCATCTGTATATTACACTGTGTGTTCACACCACTCAAAGTCAATTTTTCTTCCATCATCTGTATTTGACCCCCTGTACTCTCTTCTACGTTTCTCCTCCCCCCTTACCTTCTGGTAATCGCTGAACTGTTGTCAGTGTCTATGAATTTTTGCTTTTCTGTTCTTCTTGTTTGTTTGTTGCTTTCAGTTTTATATCCCTCATATAAGTGAAATCTTATGGTTTTCAATTTTTTTCTGTCTGACTAATCTCTTAGCATGATAATCTCAAGAGCCATCTATCTTGACCCAAATGGCGGTATTTCATCTTTTCCTATGGCTGAGTAATATTACATTGTATATATGTACTGCATCTTCTGTATCCAGTCATCAATTGAAGGATATTTCGGTTGTGTCCATGTCTTACCCACAATGAATAATGCTGCAATGAACATCAGGGTTCATATACATTTATAGATACATTTTTTCAGATATTTTGGGTAGATACTCAGCAATGGATCACTAGGTTGTATGGTAATTTTATTCTTAATTTTTTGAGGAACCTCCATACGGTTTTCCATAGGGGCTGTACCAGTTTACATTTCTACCAGCAGTGGATGAAGGTTTGTTTTTCCTTAGGGCCTCTCCTACAATTTTTATCACTCATTTTGTTGATGATAGCCATTCTAACAGATGTGACAGGGTATCTCATTGTGGTTTTGACTTGTATTTCTTAATCAGCTAGTGAAGTTGAGCATCTTTTCATATATCTGTTGGCCTTTTGTATGTCTCCTTCAAGAATGTGTCTGTTCAGTTCCTCTGCCCATATTTTAATTGGATTGTTTGCTTTTCGTTGTTGAGTTGTACCATGTTTCCCGAAAATAAGACCAGGTTTTATATTAGTTTTTGCTTCTAAAAATGCATTAGGGCTTATGTTCAGGGGATGTCATCCTGAAAAATCATGCTAGGGCTCATTTTCTGGGAAACACGGAATGAATTTTTTAATATATTTCAGACATTAGCCTCTTTTTGGAGATATTGTTTGCAAACATCTTCTCCCATTCCGTTGGTTGTTCCTTTGTTTTGTTGATAAGTTTCTTTTGCTGTGCAGAAGCTTTTTAGTTTCATGTAGTCCCATTTATTTATTTTTGTCTTTACTTCTCTTGTTTTTTATGTCAAATTCATAAAATCCCCTCTAAGACCAAAATCTATAAGTTTAGTACCTATGCATTCTTCTATGCAATTTATTGTTTCAGGTCTCAGATATATGTCTTTGATCCATTTTGAGTTAATTTTGCTGTATGGTGACAGAGAACTGTCTAGTTTCATTCTTGTGTACATGACTTTCTAATTTTCCCAGCACCGTTTATTGAAGAGGATTTCTTTTCTCCATTATGTGTTTTTGGCTCCTTTGAAGAACATCATCATCCCATATATAGGTGGGTATATTTTTGGTTTCTCATTCTGTTTCATTGTTCTGTGTTTTTCTGCCAATACCATGGTTTTTTTTTTAATTATTGTTGTTTGTAGAATAATTTTAGGTCAGGTACTGAGATACCTCCAGCCTTGTTTTTTGTTTCTCAGGATTGCTTTGGCTATTTGGGTTGTTGAGAGTTTATACAAACCTGATGACCGCCCCCCCACCCCTGCCACATTTCTTGAAAAAAACGTCATTGAGATTTTGATGGGAATTGCATTAAATCTATATTGCTTTGGGTAATACGGCCATTTTAACAATGTTGATTCTTCCAATCCACAAACGTGAAATATCTTTCTATTTCTCTGTGTCTTCTTCAATTTCTTTTAATGACGTCTTGTAGTTTGTAGTGTGTAGGTCGTGCACATTCTTTGCTAAGTTTATTCCTGGATATTTTATTCTTTTATTGCAATTGCAAAATAAATTGTTTTTTTGTTTTGTTTCGTTTTTTGGGGGTGTGTTTTTTTTCTTCATTTCTTTTTGTGAAATTTCATTGTTAGTATATAGGAACACAATGGATTTTTATACACTGGTTTTGTGTCTTGAAACTTTACTGTATTTGTTTGTTGTTCCTAATAGTTTTTTAGTGGAGTCTTTATGACTTTCTGTGTAAAGAATCATGTTGTCTGCTAAAAGTGACAATTTGACTTCCTCATTCATTCTCACTTTGAATGCCTTTTCATTCTTTCTCTTGCCTGATTGCTCTGGCTAGGACTTCCAAAACGTGGAATCACAGTGGTGAGAGGGGGCATACTTGTGCTGTTTCTGATCTTAGAGAAAAAGCTTTCAGTTTTTTACCATTTAGTATGATATTAGCTGAGGGTTTATCATACATGGCTTTTATTATGTCAAGGTACTTTTCTTTTATACCCATTTTATTAAGTGTTTTAATCATAAATGATGTTGTATCTTGTCAAATGCTTTTTCTGCATCTATTGATATCATCATATGATTTTTATCCTTTATTTTATTTATGTGGTGTATCACATTGATCAAATTTGCATATGTTGAACCATCCTTGTACTCCCACTTGATCATGTTGTATAATCTTTTAGATGCATTGTTGTATTCAGTTTGCTAGTATTTTGTTTAGGATTTTTTCATCTGTATTCATCAGAGGTATTGGTCTGTATTTTTTGTGTGTGTTATCCTTACCAGTTTTGATATCAGGGTACTGTTCGTCTCATCAAATGAGTTAGAAAGTATTCAATTTTTCAATTGAATACTTTCAATTTTTTGGAAGAGCTTCAGAAGGACAGGTATTAAATCATCTTTGAATGTTTGAATAGAATTCACTAGTGAAGCCATCTGATCCTGGACCTTTGCTTTTGAGGAGGTTTCGGAGGATGTTTCAATATCCTTATTGTTGATTGGTCTATTTAGATTTTCCAGCTCTTCATGATTTAGTCTAGGAAGGTTATATATTTCTAAGAACTTGTCCATTTCTTCTAGGTTATTGAATTTGGTGGCATATAGCTTTTCATAGTATTCTTGTATGATCCTTTATTTCTGTATAATCCGTTATAACTTTTCCTCTTTCATTTCTGATTTTGTTTCTTTGTGTGTTTTCTATTTTTTCCTTAGTCTAGCCAGGGGTTAGCCAGTCTTGAAGTTGGAAAATTTACTTTTTTTGGCAAAGTGGTGATAATTCATAACTGAACAAGAGTGAATATCGATTTTACGGAGTATTTTCAAATAATTATTTCAAGAGTGCGAGCTCTCTCTATGAACTCCTAAGTAGTACAACTCATATCCTCAGAGAGAACAATACAATAGTTTCTCTACTCCTAATTGTTTGAGATATTTTTTTGAAACAGTGCTTATCTACTCGTGTAAGTTATTTCAGTCTTTCAATTAAATGCAGCAAATATGTTCAGTGCTTACCACTTGGAAGGGTCTGTGTTAACTGCTTCAGGGGACAAAACAATGAATGAAAGACAATATCTCTTCTTAAGATATTTATAGTATTATTGACTTTTGGACAATTGGTACTGTCTAAATGGTACATAGAGAAATTTGGCCCACACCAAAAAGGTCCTTGATATTTGGTTCTATACTAAAATATCCAGGAAATATTTGGTGTATTCTGAAATATCTGCCTAACCCCATGAGCCATTACAAGCTAGGTTATTGAGCCAAGAAGTGTTATTATTGACAATATAGCCAAAACACTGCTATTGGACTAAGAGAACATGATAGTATTTTGTATGTATTATTACTGTAAACTGAAAGTATAAATAAATGTTATGGGGTAGTTAAACCCACGGGTATTTTCTAAATGTGGAAGTTCTGGATGGGACCAAATTTCAAAGACCTTTTGTCATGGACCAAATGCCCTGCAATAGTTTTTTTTTTTTTTAGACAGGATAATATAAAAAATAATGTTCATAATATATTTATAAAATATGTTAAGAAATCTTTAAATATTATTAGCAAGAAGAATTTAGTATAAAATTAATTTTATTGTATTCCTGTGTACCAGAAACAATCCTGGGCACTCTAGATATGTCATTTAACTGATTCTCACAAAATATTTTATATGATTATTACTATCAGGAAACATATTAAGTGAAGTGAGTAGATTGCTTTACGCCTCTATTTATTAAGTGACAGAACAAAACTACAAATTAAAAACTAACTCCAAAGACACAGTTTCAAAATTATATTAATTTAAAATGAACATGTGAAACTTTAGCTAATAAACTTGCTTAAAGTATAATCTCTTTTTCTCTAACAGTAACATGTGAATCCAGAGAATAAATAATTGAATCAAAGGGAATACTAATCAAAATAATTTCAATTTTGACCTGCAAAATAATAAACAAAAGAAATATGTGAAAAGAAAATGAAATTTGCAAAAATTCCTTCTAATGTGTGTGTTTCTTTTTCTTTTTTTTTTTTTTTTAAGCATCCCTTGTTCATCATTAGTTTTTCAACTTATTTGTGTGACTTTGTTTTTCGGTGTGATATACTTCAAGAGAATAGAGCTCAAGATTTTCTATGATTTTTTTCTTGTTTTTAAACAGACTGAAAGAATCTTTTTTATTTTTGCTCTACTAAATTCACACTTATTATTTAAAAAGTTTAAATAATGTGTTTCATTTATGTAAAATACAGTTAAGAAGCTGGAATTCTGAACTTCTGATATATCTTGTGGCAAACCAATGCTCCTTACAATAACAACCAGAAAAAAAAAACAAACAAACAGGTTAAATTCCAATACCATAGTTTTTGCGATATTAGAAAACTGTTGAATTAATCAAGACTCTGGGGGCCAACATTGCCAGAATAGAAAACTCTGCAGCTGATTCTATCCCAGGGCATTTGCTAGTTCTTTGCACAAATCTTAGCCAGTGGCAAAGAATGATGTTATCTGCTTTAGGAAAGAAGTCAGCACAATTTTTGGCAATATCACAGGGTTAGAGAGACAAAATTGGAGTTTGGGGATGCCAAAACAGCCAGGAATGGAAGGGAACCAAGATCTTGGTGAGAATGGAAGTACAGGGATTTGATCTAGAAGTTCTGCCAATCCCCACTTGAAACATATGCTGAATATTTCAATTACAAAAGAAAGGACAATAAGAAGCTAGTCAGAAAGTTGCTCAAATGCAGGGCAAAGTGCTCCACACTTTCACAGTACACAAAAGAAAAAAAAAAAATGTAGTTCAGCACTTGGTAAGAGGATGAGGTATTTATAAATACCCCAAGATTTCAATTGGGATCTTTAAAGGACTGCACCTAAATACAGGGTGAACCAAAGGTAGACTGAGCCTTATAAAGGCTGCAATCCATCATGAGATCAGCCCAGTGCCGCACTGGATATTGGTGATCCACCTCCAGTCTATGTATCTTCCAGAGGAGGGGGTTAACTCTCTCTATATCATAACAACATCATCTGCAGACTTTACGCTGAGTTTTATTAGTATGCCCAGAAAGTATACTACAAAATGGAGAACTTCACCAGAGAACTAGAATCTGTAAAATAAAATAAAGGAGTTTTGAGAAATGAAAAATTCAATAGCTGTTCCAAAAACCATTGACTCCAGTCTAATTATGAGCAAAGCAACAGGAAAATACCAGCTGAGGGATATTGTATGAAATAGCATAAGGAGAAAATGTGACTAAATGTGATGTTTCCCAGATTGGATCCTGAAACAGAAAAAGGACATTAGGTAAAAACTATGGAAACCTTAATGAAATATGGGCATTAGTTAACAATAACATATCACTATTGGTTCATTATTTGTAACAAATATGCCAATTATAATAAGATGTTAATAAAAGGGGGGATTGGGTATGGGGCATAGTATAGATTTTATATATGTATTTTATTATAAGGATTACCAAGAATTCCGTATTATAGAAAACTGAGGACTCAGGGAGCTGCAGGACTTGAGACATTTAGGTGAGAGACAGAATTAATACAGCACCAACCTCTTTGCCCATATTTTGTTTCCTTTGGATCGTTCTTCCTTCAGGTTCTCGATAGATTTATGTCAAACTTTGTCCTAAATTCTCACTGTATTATCCCAGTCAGGTCTAATTTTCACAGATCAAATATAGAATTCACGCTTGCTACAGGATGCATTGTAAAATCTCAGTAAACAATTAAATTATTGAAACAAATAGGTTAATTAATTAATCAATTTTAAGTTATGCATAAAATATAGAGAATAGAAACCATATAGTTAATGAGATTTGTTTGTAGAATACATTAAACAGTTTAATCTGGATATAATGACTATAATTAGTTTTTATAGTGCCTGCGTGTTCAGTGATTGTTTCCTCTGGTTAAAAAAATTATAAGGCACAGTCATTACAGAATTGTTTTTATATGCAAATATAAATAAGGAGAAAAATGTATTTAAAAATCTGTCAATATGTAGGGTTTTCTCTATGCTTAGCAACTATACTTTTAATTTTTTTTGTTTTACTTTTTTATTGGTTTTCCAAGAGTCTGCAATGTAAATTTGTAACTAATCCAAGTACATTTTCAAATAACACTATGCCGTTTCATGGTAGTATAACACCTTATAATAACAAAATAATCCTAAATCCCTCCTTTCTCTGTCATCGATGCTATCATTCATTTCACTTATATATATGCATACATAAGCATATATATATTTATAAGATATATACATAAGCATATATAATCGAATACTTTGTGGTACTATTATTTTGAACAAACTGTTACCTATTAGATCGGTAAAGAATAAGAAAAAAAGCAAAAAATAAACAAATGGGACTATATTAAACTAAAATGCTTCATAGCAAAAGAAACAAAATGAAAAGGCAGCCCATTGAATTGGAGAAAATATTTGCAAATCATATATGGGGTAAAGGGCTAATATCTAAAATATATGAAGAACTCATACAAAACTCAATAGCAAAACCAAACAATATGATTTAAAAAATGGTCAGAAAATCTCAACAGACAGTTTTTCCAATGAAGACCTACAGATGGCCAACAGGTACCTGTAAAGATGCTCCACTTCCTTATCATGAGGGAAACGCAAATTAAAACCACAATGAGATATTTCCCTCATACTTGTTAGAATGGCTATTGTTAAAAAGCCAAAAAAATAAGTGTTGATAAGGATGTGGAGGAAAGGGAACCCTCATGTGCTGTTGTTGGGCATGCACATTGGTGCAGCCACTATGGAAATCAGTATGGAGGTTCCTCAAAAAATTAAAAATAGAACTAACATATAAGATCCAGCAAATCTAATTCAGGTATTTATGCAAAGAAAATGAAAACATTAATATGAATAGATATAAGTACCTCATGTTCACTGCAGCAATATTTGCAATAGCCAAGGCATGAAAACCGCATAAGTGTCTACCAATAGATGAGTGAACAAAGAAAATGTGGTATATATGTGTATGTATGTGGAATACTGTCATATAAGGGAATGGAATCTTGTCATTTGTGACAATATGAATGGATTTTGAGGGCATTATGCTAAGTGAATAAGTCAGTCAGAAAAAGATGGATATTGGTTGATCTCATTTCTATGGAATCTATAAAAACAAAACAAACAAAACCCTTAAAATGAGCTCATAAAGAGAACAGTGGTGATTGCCAGATGTGGAGGGTGGAGGTTATGCAAAATAGGTGAAGGGGGTCAGAAGGTCCAAATTTCCAGTTATAAAATAAACATGGCATGGGGATGTAGTGTTCAGCTTGGTGACTATACTTACTAATACTGTATTTCTTATTTGAAAGTTGCTAAGAGAGTACATCTTAACAGTTCTCATCATAAGAAAAAGTTTTGTAACTATGTGTGGTGATGGATGCTAACTAGACCTGTGGTAATCATTTAACAATATATACTCATTATTTTGTACACTTGAAACTAATATGATGTTTATGTTAATTATACCTCAAGAAAAAATTACAGATATAGAAGTTTTTATTTTACCGTTACTTCATCCTTCTGATAGCATCTTTGATGTTCTTTCTTTCTTTATGTAGATTTGAATTTCTAACCTATATTCTTTTCTGCTCTCTAAAGAACTTCTTTTAACATTTCTTAAAAAGGCAGGTCTACTGGCAACATTTTTGTCTCAATTTTTGTTTGTTTGAAAATGTCTTTATTTCTCCCTCACTTCTGTTATATTATTTTTCAGGGTCCAAAATATAGGTTGGTCGGTGTTTTTTTCTCAACACTTTAAATATTCATTCCACTGACTTCATACTTGCATGGTTACTGAAGAGAAGTCAGATTATATTGTTATCTTTGTTTCTCTATAGGTTCAAATTCTTTTTCCCCTATGGCTTCATTCAAGATTTTTTTTAAAAAATGTATGACTTTTTTTGTAATTTGAAAATAATACGCCTATGTGTAGTTTTTGGCATTTATACTGCCAGGAATTCTCTAAACTTTTTGGATCTGTGGTATGGTATCTGCTGATTTGAAGAAATCTCTGTCATTGTTTCAAATAGGCCTTCTGTTCCTTTCTTTATTCTCCTTTTGGTATTCCAGTTGTACATTATACATATGTTATGCCTTTTGTAATTGTTCCACAGTCCTGGGATACTTTTTTTTCTTGCCTCTGATTTCTTTGTGAAAGTTATTCTTCACATCAGTTACAGTGATTTTTATTGTGTTTGTTTGTTTGTTTGATGTCTAGCATCTTTTTGGTTCTTCACTATGACTTCTAACTTTCTACTGATATTGCACATCTGTTCTTGCCTGCGGTTCATTTTATCCATTAGAGTCCTTAATATATTAATCATAGTTGTTTTTAATTTCTAGTTGATAATTCTGAAAATCCTTACAATATTGGATCTGATGCTTGTTCTCGCTTCTAATTTTTTTTTTTTTTTCCTCTTTTGGTATGCCTTGCATTTTTTTTTTTTTTTTTTTTTTTCAAATGCTGGGTATGACTATAGTGGGCAAAAGCAAGTGTTCTAAGTAGACTTTTAGTCACATGATGGTAAGGTGTTGGGGGAGAGACAGTGTTCCATTGTCCTGCAATTAGGTCTCAGTGTTTTAGTGAGCACCTATGCCTCTGAACTGTGAATGTCACAATTTTTTTTCCTCCCCCATTTAGTGGGATAGGTTAGCTAGGCTGGGCTAGAGTTGAGTAGATCTGACCATGGAACCGTGCTGGGTACTGGTGCTAACCCCAATGTGATCCAATAGCCATGTATACCTTTTGAATCTAAAGTTGGCACTTCGTATCTGAGCAGTCAACTAACCTCAGACTGAAAACAATGTTTTTGATTTGTGGTTAGGAATGCAAAAATATTGTTTCCAATTGTGGTTGTTTGAATCTGTTGATGTGAAACTCATGGATAAGAAGGGCCTATTGAATTTATTGAAAAAAAAAAATCCACGTATATGTGGACCCGCAGAGTTCAAATGGCTGCTGTTAAAGGGTCAACTGTACTACCATTCTGCCAGATGGAAAGTTAGAGTGGATTGGAGTTGAGAAGTTTCTTCCCCCAGGTGAGTTGAGCTCAGGTAATACCCCAGCAGATTAGGTTCGGCTGAGTTAGTTTCTCTTGAGGGAAGGACTTGTTAAGAAGAGAGTGCTGTGATGTATTTCAAAACGGTTCCTCTTCCTCTCCTGCTTCCAGCAGGAGAGCATTTTTCTCTAATATTAATATTCACCATGAGGACCTGACCTGCAGGTAAATTTCACAAAATTGTTGGACCTGCCCTATGCTGGATACCCTTGGAATTTTTAACTCTCAGACTTATCTACGCTGAGCCTCCTGAAATTCCTCAACTACAATTTTTGTTTTCTTACCCTAGAACTGGTTCCCCTGCCTGTTTCTTCTCCTGAGTATCTGCTCAGGTAAGTTGTTATTCTCTGTATTTGCCTGTTGGTCTCTCCAATCTTGGGAGCTTCCATTTTCCCTGCATCTTAAACTCTCTTTAAGGCTCCGAGAGGAGTTGTTGAGGTTTTCACTCTGTTCAGCTTTATTTGTTATTAGGATGGAGTGGTGGTTTCTACGTTTCTTACATGCAGAACCAGAAATCAGTCAGCATTTTGTACTCGTGATTAACAAATGGAGTTTCAAATTGCATTATAGAAAATTATAAAATTCAGAGTTGGAAAATGTAGTTATGAGACATGTCATAGAAAGCCTTATGTCGTGCTCTGCTTAATTTGATGGATACATTGGGAGGAATAATATAAGATACCATTAACATTTTGAGTTTTCTTTTTTCTCCTTTTCCACTGTTTTTACTATACATCAAGAGCTGATCCATTCTTAATATGTCAACCCTACCTCTGCCCCTAAACTCAAGCAGAAGAAGCAGAAACAAAGACTCAAAGATATCAGCAACTCATAGAGGCAGATTTACAAAATATGCATTATTCCCTGAGTGCTTACTATATACCATATATTAATATTTCAAGCATGATAATCTTGAAAAAATCTATTACACGCAATATAGAAATGATAAAATAAATATTAAATTACTATTTCTATGCATAAGTTTTGATAATTTTTAGAAACTCACCATGGTGTGATATTATCATTCTGAGAAGATTGTTGAAGAAACCCATACTATTTTAAGAAAGAAAAAGTATAGTAGAATAGTCCAGAAGTTATCCTAGTTTCAGGTTTGGAAGGAAATATGGGTTTAGATAATGATATCAGAACTGATTTTCTCAAAATCTTGGCTCCGCTATGTGCTCTGTTTTGGGAGTTGGTCCCATTCTCAGAATACTCTTCATTTATGGGGGCAAGGTAGCTTGGAGCCGATCAGTCTTGAATGCTCTAAGATTAATAGGAATGAAGGATAATACTTCTTCCCAGTCACTGAAGCAATATTCAGATGGGTTTTGGTTGGACTGGATCACAAGAGCATCCCTATACTCTCCCTGAGATTGAAGAATAGTGTCCTCTAATGAGTAGGTGGAGACAATTTTATCTGGAGTGCATCAGTTTAATGAGGAAGGGGTATTTCTTTTTAAAGTAAAAATTACAGGCTAAAATCAGGAAACGTGTTAATTAAGATTCTTTTGGGAGGCAGTTACAGTAAGCCTATTTAATGAAATAAGAGAAACAAATTTTTCCATGTGTGAGTTAACACAACTATAATAATGATATATTTATTGACATTAGAAGAATCACCAAGATTATATATTCAAAATTCAAATTTTAGTAAAAGCTGCATTCTCTTTTTTACTCTTCATTATTATTTTCTTCTCTGAAGCTTGAGTATTTTTTCTAGGAAATAAAATTTAAGTAAAAATTCTGGGTACAAATAAATCATGGATCATAGTTACTTGAGGAATAAATTAAAATTAATATTTTCCAAAATATCCTTAGGGGGTGTGTCAGGTCAATGTCTGAGTGGATGTTATCCCAGGGGTAAGGTGTCTGAGTCTCCGGGAGCCGGAAGAAGATGTGTGGAGCCGAAGGCAAAGTAGACATACTTTATTCACAGGCCTCCTGGGATACAGCCAGGAGTTTTTATTGTTGTATACAGCTGGATGTTATCGGGTTACACCCTGTAGCCAGCAGCAGCCTCATAACTCACAGCGTCCTGCTTCTCAGCAGCCACAGCAGCCACCTTTGGGCACGGGCCCCATAGGCCATTGTTGGTCAGTCAGCAACACGGTACATACAGCACAGCCCAGGGTCTCCGCCATGTCTCTGCTTCAGCCTCTCTGTCTCTGTGCCAGCCCGGTCTCCGTTCCCGGTCCCCTAACATGGCCGGGCCCTTTATATCCCACAGAGACAAAGGTGGCGTACAGCCAAAGGTGCTTCCATAAGGATATATATATATATATATATATATATATATATATATATATATATATATATATATATATAAACAAACAACATCTTCAGCATGGACGGCACTTGCGCGACCACTGACCTAGAAAGCTGAGAAAGATTAAAAAATCGAGTATTTTCACAGGTCTGGATTTCTGGTATATTTACTTGTAAACACCTGGGATTTTTATTTGAGGAAATGTGCATGCAGGAAGTTAATTTGGGAGTGTTTTAGCCTTCAATACTGTCCGGAAGTGAAGGAAGCAGAGCTGGGAAGAGGGAGTATATGGGCCACCAGTCATTATAAAAATAAAAAAAAAATCCTCTGAGTGTCTGAGTCCTTTAGCTAAGATGGCCCCGTACAACTGGACTGCATTAAGGCAAGTAGTTGTCGTGCGGAGTGGCATGCGGGGTCTCTGGACCGGCTCCCCACATAAGAACGCAGGATATGGTGAGGCCAAAAAGGAACACCAATGGAGCCACAGATAGGGGAGTCATACTACTATATTTTCACTGGCAGCTGAGTTGGAGACACAGGAAGCAGGAGCCACATGATCCGCAGCCTGCTGTCCACTTCTCTCTGCCAACCCACCTCACTTGCTAGCTTCAATCCACTCTTGCTAGCTCAGCCACCATCTTCTTGCCAGCCCCCATTTTCTGCTAGCACAGCCACAGCAGTTATATTAGTGGCCAATGGCTCACTGTTTACAGCTGACCGCCAACTGGCCACAGCTGATGGTCATCCAATCACAGTTGATGGCCATTTACTACCTGAGCCAGAACCTTTCCACGTGAGGCTGAGAGCCTGGAAACTGCACTCCCAGCTCTGTCCCCACAAGTCTACCCAGACAATATCATGAATATTGATCAGTCATTGAATATATGCGGCATCAGGAAGATGACATTACCTTGGGTGAAAGCAACTTTCTTCAGCTGAGGAAATCTTCATGAAGGGGGATGAGATATAGGGTGTTATTTGACAATACACCCAATAGCTGAGGAAATGAGCATTTCAGTCCTGCAATTAGGTTGCTGGTGGGAGGGAGGGAGAATCTTCCTGTTACTCTCAGCACCTTCTGGCTGGCACTCTAACATTAATAAAAGACCAGCACAAAATTATTGTCTGTAAAGGATACATCATCTATATAGCTGGGACAATGAAGAAACTTAAAAAGATTACCTGTTTTTGGTTGAGAGTACACATATGCCAAGCATGGCATTTTTGATGCCACAAATACAGCAGTTTGTGCCACACAGCACTAATTTGAAGTGATTGAGGGAAAAAAAAAATCGATGCAATTCATTTGTTCTGTAGAAAGAGATCTAACTGAAGAAGCTTAAAGTTCTTCTGACCCTGTTACTTTAATTCACATAATTTCAACAATCCTCTTCTTTTAATTTTCTGGTGTGTGCTTTGTGAGACCATGCTTTTCTTAATGTATTCTGTGTGTCCTCTGAATAGGCATAATACAGAGGAAATGAGGGCCTATGAAAATAAACAAATACACATTTTAGCTAAAAATATCCAGAACTTCCAATAATCCAAAACAAATAATACAGAACTGCACAGAGGATCATTTAAAGGTCAATTTTCACTATCATGGGCTTTTAGACCCAGCAAAGTAAATATAATGTTCTTGCACTTATTAAGCTAGAACAGTTTAAACATGAGGCATGAACCAATTAGATTGGCCTGTAGTACATTATCATTAAAAACAGTAATTATCTTTACTGCTGAGTGAATTAGTAAATTGCTCCTGACCCGCTTTCCCATCTATTCATAAGACAGGCCAGATTGCTATTGTTTTCCTAAGGATTATTTCCAGTATGTTGGCCTCAGTGTAATAAACCTGAACTCTGAATGAAATTATCCCAATAATTTATGAGACTCTGTCTTTATGGAGCCATGTCGTTGAGTAGAGAATTTCTAAACCTGAAAAATGTCTGTTACTGCTCTATTTATTTCACTATAAATCAAAAATTGTTTCTCAGCATTTTCTTTCAAAGATTATCAAACTCTTGATCACAGAAAAAATGATCTGAAACATACTCTACATTTCTAACTGAAAACCAGAATACATTCATCAGAAAACTCATTCCAATAAAATCATTTCTGCTCTTTAATGTATAGTTTATCATGGATAATCCACTGCATCTATTGTTTGTACTTAACAAATATATAGTCATTATCACATATGTAAATGAGAAATTAACCTGATAGCAGTGCTTTCTGAGACAATAATATATATATAGTGATGATTTCCCTTGAAATCCAGTGATAACATAAAATCCTACCCCTTGTTTTAATATTGTGAATATATGTCTGTTTTTTTCCAAGCATATATACAGAAACCATAATATGAGTAAATTTCTATGAACCCAATATTATGTGAAAAGCATTTTAGAAATGACTTCAGAGAAGGTTTATCCCAAGTCCCAAGGCAAGTTTCAATTTAAACTGGTTAAATCTCAGGTTAGGACTTCTTCACCAAGGCAGATCTTGGCACGAATCCAGGGCACAAACATCTTGGATCCATGACTGCAATGTGTAAAGACTTCCCAAATTAAGGAACCATTGTGGACTTGTATTGAGGGTTGATTGCTTTCATGGACGTTTCAGCAGACTTTTTGTAATTAGTTGGGGAAAGAGGAAGCTTGTTCCTCTGAAGTCTTTCTGAAGAATCCTAAAGGACCTAAGAGTTACAGACACACCAAATTTCTTTTTTATTTTAAATGGCAACCCTTCATTGACCAAAAATAAATTGCTATCATGACCTCAAATGTTTTCAAATTGACTTAAAATTTTCTTTTTGTTTAAATGAAAATTCATTGTGGGTATTTCCATGATTGAAGGAAAAGATAAAGAGATTAACAGTAAAAGGGGTGTGGGTTACGTTAGTAATATTTCTTATCCTTTCACTATCAGTTGGGGGGATAATTTTTGTAAATTACATGAATATCTAATCACTGGACTGTACACCTGGAACAAATATAAAATAATATTGAATGTGAGCTGTAATTGAAAAATAACAATAAAGTAAAAGTTAAAAGAAAAAACTGAGATTTCCTAGTATGCCTGAGAGGTAGAACGCACTCTGGTAGGGGAATGATGTGTAGAGGCTCTAACAGCAGAAAATCATAGAGTGGTTGAGGACTGCAAAATATCAGAGGGGCTGGAAGTAAGTATTTGAGGAGTAAATGCAGTTGGAGGGGTTATAGGAAAGAGTCTCACCATGCAGACATTTATCTGTTTTGATTAGTTCAGACTTTATTTGAAGAGTATAAAATATATATATATATAGCTCAACATATTGAAGTTTGTTTTGGGATTTTATGATATTACCGGTTTCCCCGAAAATAAGACCTAGCCAGACCATCAGCTCTAATGCATCTTTTGGAGCAAAAATTAATGTAAGATCCAGTCTTATTTTAATATAGTATAAGACCAGGTCTTATATAATATAATACAATATAATATAATATGATATGATACCAAGTCTTATATTAATTTTTGCTCCAAAAGATGCATTAGAGCTGGTGGACTGGCTAGGTCTTATTTTCAAGGAAACATAGTATATCCACATTAATTTATTGTATACATGGTTCTTAGCCCAGTAAGACAGGATATTTCATGCCTACTGCCTCAAAGAACGACATGCAAAATTCAGAAGTTAAAAAAAAAAAAAAAAAAAAAAGTCAACTTCTTGGCCTCTAAATTTCAAAGAAGAAAGTAAAATCTGAAAATGGGGAGAATGCATGCTAATGCAAAGAAGATGTTTTGAATAGCTTGGGGTAGGAAGAACTCCTTTATGTAGGGTTTGATATCCTGGGAAGAGGAATATAAGGGATGAAATAGAGATGTCACAGATGTAGCATAAAGAGCAAGGGAACCTCAAGAAGCCCTGACAATAGTCATGGTGAGGAGGTCATAGTAGTGACTTATGTCTCACGTGTTACTGCCCAAAAGTTGGATGTCACCTTCCACAGAAAATGCCATAGATATTACCGGGTCAAATTATTGTCATTTGACACTGTTATTGGTACTCCCTCTCATGGCCTCTGCATTCCTGGAACAGCATATAAGCTACCTGAAGTAAGATGAACCCCGAAGGAAAGAATTACTGAGCCCAGTTTGAGATTAATTTATCTCACTTTAAAATTGGTCTTGCTATTTCATTTAGACCTTGGAAGGACACATTGCTTACACCCTACTGGGCTTTCAAAAGAGAACTAGGTCAAGAAATACAACCTCTTAATACCCTTAGTGATAAGGGAGAAGTGTTAGAACATAGTGCCTGGAAATCACTTCAGTGTTCTATTTAATCACAGCTATTGAAGTATTTTTTTCTAATCTTTAATCTGTTATCCTGGAAAAAACCATTAACTGAGGAAGAGGCAAGTAATGTTTGATCCATGTAGATTCTAAATTTGACATGTTGTAATTACTGGTAATTGCATACATTTTTGTTACAAAATATGTCATTTATACAAAATGTATAATTTATAAACAATGCAGAGAGAAACAAACTGTTATATAAAATAGCAGAACGTGAAGAAATATAGTACTTGCAGATAATATTTTAAAAATGATGCCACTCTATATGTGGCAAGCTGTTTAACATTTTTAAATGTTAAAGTAAATAACTTTCAAAAACTTTCCTAGAAAGACCAAAAATTTCTCAGAACTTATGTGAGTGTTTACTTTAAAATGTCTATTATTGGCAGAACAAAAGTCTGTAGCCAGTTTTAGTCCCACTGCCTTTTACCTGTCCATAAGACTAAAGTCTGAAATCATCGTATTATTGTATTTTAGAGAATTAAGCTCCCTTTCTTACCCTTTCGCTTCCCTTCCCCCTTCCCCAGTTACACATTGTGAAATGTGCAGACCTTAAGTGCAAAATTCAATGAATGCTGCTATGCATATAGACTCATGGAACTCCACACCTCCGCCAGGGTATAGAATATGAACATCCTCCAGAAACTTTGCTTATCCTTTCCCTTTCTCTGATTCCCAAAACAGCATTGGCAACTACTGGCCTGATATTTTTTTCACAATGGATTAGTTCTGTCAATTCCATAAAAATAAATTATGTACATGTTTAATTTGGGCTTCTGTCACTCAACATAAGATTTATTTTAAATTTCCGTGCATGTCTTTGCATGTATCAGTAGTTTATTCCCTTTTGTTGCTTAGTGGTAGTATATAGTAGGATCACACCATGTTTATTTTCCTCTTGATGGACATTAGTTTTTGGTTTGTTTGACTATTATAATTAAAGCCTTTCTCTCCTTCTAATATCTTTCTCTGGTAATATGTTTTTAGTTCTCTTTCTTAGAATAGATAAAAGTAAAATTGCTAGATAATGGAGTAAGTGTGTATCTACCTTTTTTTTTAATTAAAAAAAATCTTTTCCACAAGTTGTTGCACAATTTTACATTTCATTAGCAATTCATAAGTTCAAGAAGCTCCCATCCTTGCTGGCATTTGGTGTTAGTGTGTCTGTGTGTGTGTATCTCTCATTTTAACCATGATAGTGTGTTAGAAATGATATCTAATTGTAGTATTGATTGGCATTCCCAATCAATAATGATGGTGGGCACCTTTCTATGTAATTAATCATTATTCATAGATTTTCTTTTGTGAAATGTACACTTTTGCCATATTTTATTAGTTCGTTTGCCTTTTGATTATTGATTTGTAGTTCTTTATTCTGTATACAAATCACAAATCTCTTGTCTGATACATGTACTGCATATAATTTCTTTCTTTATTTGGCTTGTGTTTTTAATACTGTTATTATATAAGATGGTTTTAATTCTGATAGTATAATTTATCTTATTTGCCTCTCAAGATTTGTGGTTTTACCTACCCCAAGACTGGGAAGATATTTTCCATGATTTCTCACGGAATCTTTAGTGTTTTACCTTTTGTAGTAGGCCTACGTCTACATTGACTTAATTTTTTATATGGTCTGAGTTAAGGGGTAACATTAGTGGTTATCAATATGCGAATTTAGTTCTTCCAAAACTATATGTTGAAAAGACTTCTTCCAATACATTTAGATGATACATCATTCCATTCATTCCAGTCTTATTTCTCTCAACAATAATCCTGAATATATATTGTATACCTGAAGCTAATATAACCAATATAATATTGTATACCAACTATACTTAAAACAAAACAAAACCAAAAACCCTTTCCTTTTCTATAGAATTACCTTGGCACTTTTGTGGAGTATTGATTGAGTACATACATGTACGTCGTTTTTTCTAAAATCTCTACTATTTTCTCTTAGCTAATATATGTACCCTTGCATCGGTCCAACAGTCTCCATTAGGGTAAAGCGCTGACAGTCTGAATTTCTTACATTATTCTTTTTCAAGGATTGTTTGAACTATTCTAAGTCATTGAATTCTCACATGTTTTGGAATTACCTTTAATTTCTATAAAAATTGTTTAGGGGTTTTAATGGTGCTTTTAAATTTATAAATCAATTTAGGAATAACTTATACCTATTGATTTTGAATCTTCCAATACATTTAGATGATATATCATTCCATTCATTCCAGTCTTATTTCTCTCAACAATAATCCTGATTTACAGTGTAGAAGAATTGCACAGAATTTCTTAAATGTATTCCGAATTATTTAATATTTGTAACCCTTTTGTAAATATAATTATTTTCTAACTACAATTTACATTTTTGGATGCAAGTATATATAAGGTTAATTGATTTTTTAAAATGACTTTGTATCCTTTAAACTTGCTAAATTAATTTTAGTGCCAGTAAATTGTTTTGAAGCTTTCTTAAGGCTATCTACAAAAACATTCAAGTTGACTGAGAATACGGTTTTACTTCTTACTTAGCCATATCTATTTTTTTATTTGTTTTTCTTGTTTTACTGCATGCATATTGAGGACTTTTAATACAATGTTGAATAGAAGTAGAGAGAGAAGATAATCTTGCTTTTTTCTCCATTTTATTATACCAGTAACTGTACTATTAGCTGAGGTTATTAGTATCTTCTTTCTGTTAATTTAAGGAAGTACTCCTTTAATCTTGCATAATTTTTTAAATCATTGTGTTGACTTTGTCAAATGCATTTTCTGAATTGAGTGAGATAATCATCTACCCCTTCAGCAAAAATCCACAAATTATGATGTTTTATTTTTAATCCCTTCAAATTATTTTCTAATTCCCTTCATGATATTTCTTTGACCCATTAGTTATTTAGTAATTTGTATTGACTTTTCAATTATCTGGATATTCTAATTAAATTCCACTTTATTCAGAAAATATTATGTGTATTATTATAGTCTTTTAAAATGTATTTCCAGGTATTTTATGGTCCAGCATATGACCTATTCTTATGATTTTCTATGTGAAATTAAAATGAATTTGTATTCTGCTATTTACAAATTTATATCCTTAAAAATTCTTTTCCAGTTGCTCTATTATTTATGAAAGAAGGGATGGTAAAATGTCCAGCTATGTATGTGGATTTGTTGGTCTCCTTTTATTTATGTCAGTTTTTGCTTCATATACTTTAATACTGTCATTAAGTGTGAAAGTACTATGTAAAAATATTGTTATATCTTACTGATGAGTTGACACTTTCATCATTATAACATGTCTCCATTTCTTTCTGGTAGTAGTGCCAGTCTCAAAGTCTGTTTTATTAGAAAATTATATAGTCACAGTAACTCCTTATGATTAATGTTTGTATGTTATATCTTTTTTCTGTCTTCTCACTTTCAACATCTTGGTGCTTAGCACTTAAACTATATTTCATGTGAGTATCATACAGTTGTGTATTACTTTATTATCCTGTCTTATAATCACTGCATTTTTTAATTGAGTGTTTAATCTATTTACATATAAAGCAATTATTAATATGACTGTTTTATTTTACAATCTCTGTATTTGTAATCTAGTTTTCTCATCTGTTTTCTTTCCTTACTATTTCTCTTTTCCTGCTTATTGCGACTTAGTTGAATGTTTTCTGGTATTCCATCTCACCTTCTCATTTGCCATTTTAGCTATACGTATACTATACAAGTTTAGTACTTGTCCTCAAATATTAACTTCTTACAAACCAATTAGGGGTGACAACGTACAAATTCTTTCAAAATGTAACAAACTTAGAAGACTGATATCCCATTTGAAGTCACATTGTTCTTTTGCTATTGATGACAAATATTTTACACATTCATATATAATAAAATCTAATATAAAATATGTTTAACTCCACATGATTTTAGTTTCCAATTTATGTTATTTCCTTTCACTGTGAAAAATTATTTGAAAATGCTCTTGGTACATGTTAAAATATCTGTCTCAATTTCGGTGGGGTATTTCTTATATATTTGAGATTTTTTTTCTTTCTGCCTTTTAAGATACTAAAATATTACTCAACATTCTTTTGGCTTCCAGTGATTCTGATAGATAAGCCATCTGATCAGTGATCATTTTTGATACATCAGCCATCATTTATGTCACTTTTCTTTTCAATATAATGTGTTCTTTTCCCCTCTGGCTGCTTAATTTTTTTTTATATATATATTTTTTACTTTATTTTCATCAGCATTGTAATATTGGTACGTGTAATTCTCCTTATATTTGTCTTGTTTTGAATCCACTGAGATTTTTGGATCTGTACATTAGTGAAAATACATCAAACTAGGAATTTTCCACCACTATCTAAATAGTTTTTTTATCCCATTATCTCTCTTCTTTTACTTCAGGACACTAATTATATGTTTGTTCCAGCACTTGATATTACTCAATTATTTTTCTGCCATACACTGAGCCTCTGTTCATACATTTAGTGTATTTTTCTTTCTTTTCTTTAGATTGGATCATTTATATTTTTCTTTTGAGAGTACTCACCCTTTGTCTCTATTCAACTACTATGTTAATCAATCCAGAATATCAGTAAAGATATAGAAGACTTGAACACCTTTGTCGAGCAAGTTGATGTAATTAATACTTATAGAACACTTCACCTAACAAAAGCAGAGTATACGTTGTTTGCAAATACACATGTAACATGTAACAAAATGGGCTATATTTGGGGCCATAAGGCATGTCTCAATAAATTTAAGAGGACTGAAATCTATCAAATCAATCAAGATATGCTTTTTTGGCCACAACAGAAGTAAATTACAAAACAAACAAACAAACAAACAAACAATATATATACACACATATATATACACACACATATATGTATATATATATATACATATATTCATATATATACATATATATATATACATATCCAAATATTTGAAAATTAACAATATAATTCTAAATTACTCATGGATCAAAAATAAAATTACAAATACAATTAGAAAAAATTTTGAACTGAATGAAAAGATATATTAGTATTTAAGGGATGTAATTAAAAATTTTATGGGAAAATTTACAGCACTGAATCCTTAGACTAGAATAGATTGGAAGGTCTTCAATCAATGACCCAAGCTTCCACCTTAAACTAAAAAGAGAAGAATAAATTAGGCAGAGTATAAACATAATATAAGTTAAAGTAGAAATGAATAAAAAACTATACAAATCATAAAGTCAACAAACCCCAAAATGTCTTTTAAAAGGTCAATAAAATTGATAAATTTATAGAAATACTGATTTAAAAAAGAAAGTATAAATCACCGATATCAGGATAAGGATGCCCTATAGAATACAATTAATTTTTAAGTTCTAGAGTTTCTGTGTGGTTATTTTTGAATGTTTCCAGGTCTTTGCTGAGTTTCCTAAGATATTTATGCATTATGGACATCTTTAACTTTAAATTATTTTAAAAATGATAATAGCTGTTTAAAATTTGTTTTCTGATAATTCCAAAAGTGGAGGCATCTGGGTGACTAACTTTGTTGACTTATACTTTTTTTTTTTCCTTTATAGTCACATTTACCTACCTCACAGCATGTTCAGTAAACCTTTATGTTTGGATTATATATTTCAGAGACTGCATTGTATCACATTTTTTAAAGAACCAAGTCTTATTCTAATAAGTCTATTAGACTTATTCTAATAAGTCAAATTACTGACAGTACTTTTTATGCTGCTGGGCTTGTGTTTGTTTGTTGTTAGAATGCATCTGTTTTTGTTTTGTCCTTAGTTTTCAATCGTGGCCTTTATCCTAGGGTGTGGCACATACTCATAAGATGGGCTTTTCTAGGGCTCAATTGTTTATCGGTGGTACTAATGGCTGTCCCTCCATTCTGGTTATTTCTGATTTCCAGTATCTCCCAGAACTTCAGATTTTCTAGTATCTGTTCAGTTCACAGCTCTACAGCAATCTCTCTTTTAAAATTGACTTAGTCTTCTTACCCTCACTTGCTTTTAACCAAAGACCAATGCAAATCCTCACACAAACTTCTGAAGCTCTCTGTGCATTTCTCCCTTTTCAAGAACACTGACCCGCAAATTCCAGCCATTTCTATAGGCTGAAACTATGATAATTACCTCTTTCACTCAGAGTCCACCTCCTTATAGCACAACAGAAATATATCAACGAGCAACACCCAAGGAGAGTGAGGTCTGACCTTGTGTGTTTCTCTTTCAAGTACCACAGTCCAGTGCTGTAATTCAACAGCTGGAAACAGTCACCTCTGTCTGGTGGTTATGGCAGCGGGTAAATCTTCTTAACCCATTTTCTCTGTGATGGTCAATGGAAGTCCTCATTCTATCTTTTTTTTTTTGATGGTTTTTCACCATGCTGCTTATTGCTTAGTAATAATTACAGCAAGCCTATATCCAGTGTCTAGTTTACACTTATTATAATGAAACATTTTTATGTGGATTGGGACTATCATATTAGATACTCTTTCATCATAATTGAAAAATATTCATATTAGTGCACAGAACTAGATCTAGTTTCAAGAAAAAAAAATCTGTGCCAAAAATTTCTCCTTTTTCCTGTGTTATGACAGGGTTTAGGTTTTTCTCAAATTCAAAGCAAATTGTGAGTGTTGGCTCATAATTGCACTCTTGCCTTTATGTAGTTTTTTTTTTCCAGTGTTATTTATTTTTAATTCAATTTAAACTAAAAAAAAGAAAAATCACTGATTTTTTCCATTCCCACATCCTGCCTTTGGCAACCACCAATCTGTTCTCTGTATCTAGGAGCTACACACACACACACACACACACACACACACACACACACACACACGCACTCACTCTCTCTGTCTCACACACTTCCGTTTCTACCTATAAGAGAGATCATATGGTATTTATCTTTCCCTGTCTGACTTACTTCCTGTAGCATAATCCCCTCAAATTCTATCCTTGTTGTCACAAATGATAAGATTTTATTCTTTTTATGGCCAAATCACATATATATATATATATATATATATATATATATATATATATATATATATATATATATATCACAATTTCTTTATCCATTCATTGATGGGCACTGTTTTTCTGTCTTGGCTATTGCAAATAATGCTGCACTGAATATCGGGTGCATATGTCTTTTTGAATTATTGTTCTTATTTTTTTTAGATAAATACCCAGAAGTGGAATTATGGATTATATCTTAGTTATATTTTTAATTTTTTAAAGAAAACTTCATAGTGTTTTCCAACCTGTCAGCAGCAATTTATGTTCTCACCAACAGGGTATAGTGGTTCCCATTTTTTCACATTCTCACCAACACTTGTTTTTTCTACTTTTTTAAAGAAAATTGCCATTATAACTGGTGTGTGGTGCTATCTAACTGTGGTTTTACTTTGCATTTCCCTGATGATTAATAATGTAGAGCATCTTTTCATGTACTTTTTGGCTATCTGTAGATCTTCTCTAGGAAAACATCTATTCACATTTTCTGCCCATTTTTTTAACCAGATTATGTTTTTTTGTTGCTCTTGAGTTTTATGAGTGCTTTATGTGTGTTGAGTATTAACCCTTTATCATATATATGATTTGCAAGTGCTTTCTTCCATTCGGTAGGTTGCCTTTTCATTCTAGTCATGGTTTCCTTTGCTGTGCAGAAGCTTTTTAGTTTGATGTAGTACTGCTTGTTTATTTTTCACTTTTGTTTTTTTCTCTTTTGGTGTCAGGTTAAAAAAGAAAAAAAGAAATCATCCCCAAGACCTGTGTCAGTGTGCTTACTGCTTTTGTATTATTTCAAGAGTTTTGTGGTTTCAGGTCTTATATTCCAGTTTTTAATCAATTTTGAGTTAATTTTTGTGTATGGTGTAAGATAGTGGTCAATTAATCTTTTCCATGTGGCTGTGCAATTTTCCCAACACCATTTATTGAAGATACTGTCCTCTCCCGTTGATATTTGTAACTCCTTTGTCATAAATGATATTTTATGGTCAGGTTTATTTTCGGGCTCTCTCTTTTATCCCATTGATTTGTGGGTGAACAGTACCACACTGTTTTAATTACTATAGCCTTGTACTATACTTTGAAAGCAGGGAGCATGGTGCCTCCAGTTTTTTTCTTTTTTTCTCAAGATTGCTTTGGCTTCAGGGTCTTTCAGGGTTCCATGCCTAAATTATTTATTCATCTATAAGACAGGGCTAAAATAATTTCTTTTTGTATGGTTTTGAGTATATAACAGCATAATTCACATAGTCACTTGAATAGTAAGTACACATGAATTGTTATTTAAAGTTTATTAGTCACATTTTTACAACCTTTGTGAATAGCTACATTCTTTATATCTCCTTTATACATCATCTCCTTTCCTCTACCAATACCTGACTCAGATTATTTATATTTCCTAGCCAATAACATCTGTCCATTTTAAACTTAACCTATTTAAAAGTAAAACTATACTCTCCATTTAAAAACAATACTTTTAGTAATTCTCACTTTGTATGTAGTAATGCTTTATTTATATAATAATTTGGGTCAAGAGGATTTCTTTCTATTTATCCCCTCACCTTCTCATTCTTTACGCCAGTTGGACCCATATTTTGCATCAACTCTGTTTTTCCTGTTAGCATTCTTATTAACCCTTAATATCCTGATACTAGGAAAGGACAATAACTCTGTCTAACTGTGTTGATAACTTCCTGTCTCTTTCTGTCACTTAGTATACTGCAGATATGGGAGTCTCTCCAAACTCCCAAATATATGTGTAAAAAATATTATTCAGGGGGTGGCCAGTTAGTCCAGTTGGTTAGATCACAGTGCTCTTAACAACAAGATTGCCGGTTTGAACCCACATGGGCCACTGTGAGCTGTGTCCTCCACAACTAGATGAAGCAACAATGAAAATGTACTTGACTTGGAGCTAATGGTTCCTGGAAAACACACTTAAATTTAAAAATAAATAAATAAAAGTTAAAAAAAATACTATTCAGTGTATCCCCATAGACTGAATGATAGTGTCTATACTCCCTATTTTCACTTTAAATAGCCAAAAAAACAGAAACTACTTTTACGGAGTTATCTGTTAATTATTTCATATAATAGGCAACATTTGTAAGTGGTTATTATGTTCCAGGCATATTTATCACAGAAACCCAAGGAGATGTAAGCTATTAATAGCTGCATTTAATGTTTAAGGAAATAGAAGCCTAGATAGAAAGCATACATAATGTTTAATGTCATAGATTTCATTGACTTAAGCCCCTTGTGCCTCATTTTCTTTATTTGTAATACAATAGATGATTATACCAATTTAGAAGGGTTTTTGTGAGAATTAAGTAAATTAGTATATGTAACATGCCTTGAATTGTGCCTGTAAGTTTTCAATAAGTGGTAATTCTTGCTGTTTGGGGAGATGTTAGTAAGTGATGGAAATGGCAGGATTGAGATGTGGAACCCAGGAGCCCAAAGACCACTGTTGTGACCTAACCTCTTCCCCATAAGGCCTGCCAGGCAACATTAGAGGAGTTGTTCACACATTACCTCCTAAACCTCCCTTAAGCATAAACCATTCAGTTTAAGGCAAATTTATTTCCTGAGTCCACAGTAAACTTTTTTTACCTTCTCTTACATGGGTGCTACATACGCAAATACTTTGTAAACTTTAAGACTGCTCATAGTTATTCCCTGAAGTTTTCCCATAATGCATTTTCCCATATAGCTGTATAATTTCCCTCTTAATTTTGAATAATCATCCCAAAGAACATGTAGTCGGTACATATGAGTTCCATTTCCTTCTTTATAATGCATAGTGATGTGTTATTTTTGAATCCATAATACTTATTTCAGTTGTACTGTGGATATGCAACATTCCAACTTGAACATGCTGCTGTATGCTTGCTTTTTTTTGTTTTTATAATTCAATCCAATTTTAAGTTTAAAACATGTTGAAGGCAGTTACTTCTTCCTATATTTAGCACCTATTATACTTTGTACAGTATGTGAACATATGTGGTCACTAGTATTTATTTACAATTAGTAATATTCAAATATATTTGGCTAAATTGATAACATATATGGATTTATATTTCATTATTATACATTAAGGTTTGGAAGAATTTTATTATATCACTTTATGGATAATTCTGTTTAAAATACTTTGAATCAGATATACTTTATTACATTTTTCCATTCTAACATGTGAAATAATGAAAGCAAATAGCATATTATTATGTACTAAAATAAAATACTAAATTTAAGAAGCTGATCAGAAACCAAATCAAGTTTCTGTGGATAATGTTAACATTTCCTGAGTTATACCTTACCTAGTTACACCAGAGCTATATCTTACCTACTAAATATACACATTCAAATATTACTATTTCAGCTATTGATTTAAATTCAATCCCTGAATTATGGAACTTTACCAAATCAAAATTTCTACTGGAGACATAGCTTGGAAATTTCCCATTACTTAAGTGCAAAACTTAATTTAAAATAATATTAATTGTTGTTATTAATGTTTAATTCCTAAGAAATAAAGTGAAAGTGAACAATTTCCCCCTCCCTAATTAAAACAACAACAACAACAGCAGCAGCAGCAGCAGCAACAAGAGCAACAACAAAAGCACTAGCTATCTTGACTGCCCTACTTGGTTACATCTCTTACATATCAAATTCGAGGAACCCTATTTAAAAAATTAATTCCTACAACTTGCTTATGCTGCCCCCAAAATAATTCCTTGTCTTTGAAAAAATAGAATTTTAAAGAACATGATTTTTAAATATTTTATTAAAAAGAAAAAAATGTGGAAGTGTATGGCATGGAACCAAATTAGTATATTATAAATGTCAACTCATTTAGAAAAGTACATTGAAATCCACCCATACATGGAGTAAATCTTTGTCACAGGATAGTTTCCACCTGGGTGAAAGCCCTGTATTTCTCTTAAGCCTAATCTTTTAAAAATACTCTGCCTTTCTGAACTATGGCTAATAAAAAATAACCCTAACACTTTCTTTCAGTATTGAAAGTATCAAAACAATGAGAGATAATGAGCCAGACATAAATTTTGAAATTCATTAAGGAAACAATGAAATAAGAGAACTTTTTTTTGTGTGTTGGAGATCTATGTGTTGATACTTGGGTAAATAAAAACAGGAGGTCAGCAGGTTGAAAAAAAGTAAATATCATTTTATATTTCATTTTTTGAAAATATGTATTCTTATCTAGAATATTCTAATGTGGAAATGAAAACAAATATATGCTCATACATTTAATATATTAAGAGTTATCTGGTCACCTTCATCCTCTTTTTCTGAACATTTACACTATATTTAAATATTTTAAATTTTAAGGCATAATTTCCAACTGATGATTTCAACAAGTCATTTTTTTAGTTTCCATAAGTGATTTCTCATGTGTGTTAGGTCTTGCAGGTCTTTTCTTCAAGTACAGAAAAAAAATGCAAATGCACAAACTATAAATCTTTGTTGCTGGAAATTATCAAAATCATAAATAGTTTCCTTTAGGCTTAAAAATTCTTGCTGATTCATAAAATTATATGTCCCATTATCACATCTGTGCGCCTCATGTGGAATCAGTACTAAAAAATGTAGAGAGTAGATGGCAAAATAATGATTCATTTTGCAAGTATCTATTTCACAGTCTAGAATTCAAGTAATTTCTATGGCATTATTCTAAGTAATGGCGAATCAATAAGAATGTACATTTTCATCTAGTTATATTGCAGCAAAACAGTAAAATATTCTTTTTTATTAAATTTATTGAGGTGACAATTGTTAGTAAAATTACATAGATTTCAGGTGTACAATTCTGTATTACATCATCTATAAATCCCATTGTGTGTTCATCACCCAGAGTCAGTTCTCCTTCCATCACCATATATTCGATCCCCCTTACCCTCATCTCCCACCTCCCACCCCCCACCCCCCTTACCCTCTTTAACTGATATATTTTCGAAAGATTGAGAAATCAACAGATTAATAAGAAAGAAAATAAAACATTAAAATAAACAAAATTAGATGATAACTAGAATATATACAATAGGCAAAAAAATTACAATTAAAACTGGTCCTTCAACAAATAAAAATAAAGCATAAAGAGTTTACTAAACATATATCACTTTATTAAGGAAAAAGGAGCAGAAGCATAATAATCTCAACAAAACTGGAAATTTAAGTGAGGAAATATAAGTATATGAAATCAAAATATAATTAAGAGAACAACCTGTTCAACCTTATGCAAAATAACTTTTAATTAAAACATGAATTTCCTAGGAAAATATAAACCATCAAAAATGACCCCTGAAACAAAGGACTCTTCAAATAGAGAAATTGCTTTGGACAAAATCAAACATTTTGTCAGAGCTAATTTTAAAAACCACTGGCCTACAAAAAAAACCAAAAACTGAAAAACAAAAACAAACACTGGCCTACGTGTTTATATAGAGTAGTTCTCTCAAGAATTAAGACACTAATAACTTTATAATTTTCAACTTGCCATAAGTAATGGAGGGTCGATGTGGAAGGGAGATAACTATTTTAGCCCTGTAAGTATTATTTGATCTACCTAATTATTCATTAAAATGTAGTATACATATTTTAAAGTTAATTATCAAATAATAGCAATAAATAGCCACTTATATTCCATTTTCAGAATCTATAGTAGCAAACCTTAGTAGAATTAAAAAGACAATCCTTATAATAATATAATTAGTTTAGGAACTCTGAAATGCTTTCTCTAGAAATTAAGGAATTTAACAAAATGCATCTATTAAAATCTATAAACTCTCTATTTTAGTCCAATATTTCCACTTGAAAATAGCAGGTATTCTAATAGAATAATACATTCAATATTTTTTTCATATTCAAAATTAGCAAACCCTTAAATGTCAAACACAACAGAATGATTATGAGTGTTCTATTTAGGAAGTGGCAAAGGTGGCCATCAAAGTTTACATTGTCTTTTTAAAGGTATGGTAAAAGTCTTACTAGGTAATTATGAGTGGAACAAAGCAGACTAAAAAATTATGCCCGTACTGACTAGAGTGAATACATATCTGAATAGCAAAAATGTGGAGAAGAAAAGAAAATAACTTATTTATGATCATATTTAAATGTGGAGGATAATTGTAGGATTGTAGGTGTCTACATTCTGTATTAGTTGCTTGATCGTAAATTACTCTTATAGTCAGACCTTTTTTTTTTTTTTCAAGATTAATACTTCCATTTAAACTAACATTGCAAATTAGAATAACATGCATGCAATGTACTACTGGAATTATTTGTGAATATTTATATGCAAGTTTATGTGTACCTACACTCAGCTGGTTGACAGTTTTACTAAAAATGTATATATATATTAGAACAGTTGGCTTAGTTAACTTATTTGGTCTTGATGCTAATTTTCTATTCAACATTCATGAAGTTATGTAAGACCAAGCAAATGTCATTTCATTTATCATAATGTTCTGTCTGTTTCTCAATGATGTAAAGAAGTGCTGTTGTGAGAGTAAAAATGGTATCAAAGAATTGTGTTCCAAATATCCAAAGTTTGTTTCATTTATTTTTATATTTAAAACAAGTTGCTTAAAAATTATAAATGGTCCTTTGAAGCATCTTTATAAAATTTAAATTTAACTAAAAGTTTTTTAGTTGACTTGTGGGCAGTTATATAAAAAATACAGAAGTTAATAATTACTTGAGAAAACTTCGTGCGACAATGTAATTTAAAAAAATCGAAGTAACATACATCTAGAAAAGTACATAAATCATAAATGTACAGCAAAAATAATTGTTACAAAATAAATCCACCCATATACCCACTATCTAAGTCAAGAAAAATAATTTTATTAGCACACCAAAACACTATTACCCACGAATCATTACTACCTACTCCTTCCTAAAGGTAACTCTGATTTTTAGCACCATAGTTTACTTTAGCAGGCTTTTAATCTTTATGTAAGTGCTATCATATAGTATATATTATTTTGTATCTGACATCATTCCCTGAACATTGTTTATGAGTTATCCATACTACTACAAATAGTTATATATTATTATTTCAATTTGTAGAGTACTTTATGATATGAATATACTGAAATTTGTTCTACAATTTGTAGTTATTCAAATATTGGTAGATTTAGCTTGTTTCATACTTTTGCTATGTATATATTTTAAAGAACTTTTTGTGCGTATCTCTTGATACAAACATGTCTGTATAAATATATGTGAAATTGCTGGTTATAATGTATGCATTTATTTAAATTTACTTGAAAATACCAAACAGTTTTCCAAAATGGCAATATCAATTTATACTCTCTAACAGTACATGAGAGTACCAGTCTCTTCCTAGCCTTAGCTGCCCTTTGTGTTGGGAGACTTGAATTTAGCTTTTTATTATTACAGTGGTATTTGTTTATCATTTTAGCTTGTATTACTTTGAAACTAAAAAGGGTAAACAACTTTCGCCATTTTTGAAGTGTCTGTTCAAGTCTGCTGGACATTTTTATTTTGATTATACTCTTTTAACTGATTTGTAGGACTTCTTGATATACTCTTGATACAGGTCTATTTTCAAATACATGAGTTGGCATTATCTTCTTTAACTTTTTGAGATATTTTTCATTCTTTTTGATTCATTTGACCAAATAGGCATTTCTTAATTCTACTTGTATGTTGGCATCTCCTTCATGCTATTATGCAGAATTAATTTAATTATGTTGGCATCTTCTTGATGCCATTGTGCAGCATGAGTTTTTTAAAAAAACTTTGTCTATTGTTTCTAGCATTTCTCGCTGGGAGAGTTGGTCCCAGTTACCTCATTAATTGCTTCCACTAAAACTGTTGTTTACATGAGTATTATGTCATTCTAATTTTTTTTAGTGTCTAGATTTCATAACATATTCTGATCTTTACTACTTATCTAATCATGGATAATGTTGTCCTCTTTGAACAAAAATAAGACAAAGTGGGAAGATGAGGAAAAAAACAAATATATATCAAAGGCATATATATGATACCATTTTAGCTTAAATATTTAATAAAGTATTGTAGCATTATTTATAAATATCAGAATATTTTAAAAAATGCATTTAAGTTCCTATGTGTTAACATTGGTATAAAACTCATTGTAAGGCGTTTAATATTCAAGAGCAAGTATTATGATTACATAAGCTAAGTAAATCTATCTTTTTTACTTCATGCCAATCCTCGTCCCTAATGATATTTAATTTTAATGAGCTGGATCTCCTTCAATGGCTGTCCTCAGTCCCCCTCCATTTCTTCACAACCTTTAGATCAGGGGTGCTAGTAGAAGGGCTCTGATTAATTTCCTCAGTAATAACAACTCATGGCTAACATTTCAAAGAAATTTCAATATTGATTAAAACATTTAAAAGCTAACAATTATAGAGCACAAGATGAAAGCCAACAGGAAATTATTAAAGCTTTGCTATATGTTTGCTGATTATTGGGAGAGGTTAATAGAGGGGAAGGAGAGAATTTAAGCAAGAAAGTCTCATTGCATTCCCAAGATAAACCTCAAAATCATTTCCATGGTCGAACTTCTGTGTATCTTAGAGACTAAATAATGGCACTGTGGATTTCTGAAAAAGAAATCTTGCTAAGAATTTGACAGAAACTTCTGAAGAGGTATTAATGTAAATTGAGGTCAGAGCTTTAGAGGCCGTTCTGAAATTTCTCAAAAGGGCGTTTGTAGGTAGGTGCATGTATGTGCGCATGCACACACAACATCAAAGAAACTTTGTAAATTCTGAATATTATGCATTTAAATGATATCTGACAATGTTCATAGATGAGCTATTCCTATCATTAATGCTAAATGATGGGAATAATTATCATATATTGCATTTCTGAAGTGTATGAAAAGTTCTGTACCTTTTCACATAATTTGAGCTCACCACAAGCATTCATCTTAGTTTGTTTTATAAAATAAATGCAGACATAGACATTCTATTGCTCCTACTCCCAAAAGACTCATATTCATACTGAAACTATATCATTTAACGCATGTCTTAAAAGCATCATACGTTGGAATACCCAAAACATAAATAGATAGGTATTTCCAGCTGCTAGAGAAAGTCTACAAAGGAAATAATTAAATTTAAGGTAAGAATTGCCTGCTTTTAATTGTGAAATATAAGAAGGGAAAGAAAATGGGGTGAAATCTACCTCCATTTTTGTGGAAGGTGAATTCATTTCAGGGAAGAGATTAAAATTTTAATTAGGTTCTCCAATATTGGTCAGATATTTCAAAGAAAAAAATATCTTTCTGGACATTTTTTTAAAACACAGAAAGTTAATTATCAAACACACTGTGTTCATTTAAAAATTAAACCCACAAATTTATGATTTAAAATCTCTTAAAAATCTAAAGTAACAAATTTTTGTTTGGTAATAATTACTGATTTCTCTTCAGCAACTTCTGATTCCCTTCCATCCCACTAGTGAAGTATTCAAAGCATTTTTAAAGGGCATTATTAAAATTATGCATTTGGGGCAAAAATGGTAGATTTTTGCCCATTGTCAAAATTCTGCCCCTCCAAAACCTAATGAATGCATTTTTAAAAATACACTAACATGAGGGAAAAACAAACAAACAAACAAAAAAGAACTACAACATAAAAGGAGAAGAAAGACCAGGGGAGAAGAACACAATCTTATGACATTTTAAAATGGGGATTTGGAATGATGCACTGTTGATGCAGGAACAATATGATAAAATCAAAGTTTAGTGGGTAATATCCTGAGAAGAAAGTATTAACAACTGCACATTTTGAGAAAAGGGAATGAGAGAGACAATGAGAAGTATTATGGGTTGATTTTGGGGACCCACAAATTCATGTACTGAAATCTTAATCTCCATTACCTCTCTGAACGTAGTCCTATTTAGAAATAAGGTCTTTGAAGATGTCATTAATTAAGAGGAGGTTATACTGGAGTAGGATGAGTCCCTGATTAAATGTGCCTGTATCCTTATAAAAAGGAAAACAAAATTGTCCCAAAACCTCAGATTTTCATGGCTTTTTCTTTTTCTTTTTATCCCTGTCACTGGCTAAGGGAAAACGTGTATTACTACAGAGGAGCAGGTGAAGTAATAGAAATTCAATATCTCTGTTTAAAACAAAAGTTCCTGGAACTTTCCAGAATTAGAGGAATGAAGGAATCCTGAAAGAAGCAAGAAAAGATTGATAGTTATTTAAAATGGATGGAATTATAAAACATTAAATTTTAGATCAACATAACCAAAAGCTTAATGATGGAATTAGCTGCATATAAAAGAAGATTTGAAGCTAGAAGTAGGTTAATAAAGTGTAACCAAGTACCAAATATGCTTTAAAAAGAAGTCACGTTGGCTTCTAGGTATATAAGTTTTAAGATGCTGTCCAATCGTTTCTTAATTTATTATTTATATAAAAGAGACTAATTAAATATTATATTTGGCATTATAAAAAATCTAGAGACATAGTTAGGAAATAAATAGAAGTTGATAATGAGGTTTGTAGCATTTGGATCCTTTTTGTTAAATTCCAACAAGATAAGAAAATAAAAGGAAGGAACAGGAAGAATGATATTCCTTATGAGACTGTTTTACTTTTGTTGGCCTGAGTTTGAATTATAAAATTCGACAATAAAAGAACAATAAAAACAGCCATTTAAAATAAAGTCTACCTCTTAAATGTGGTAAAAAGGAATATATTTGACAAAATTATTGTCCCTCACAAAATAATATCAAGAATTATCATTTAATTTTTTTCGCTTGAGGAGATTGATATCCTTCAACAGTTCCTATGTAGTAATTTAGTAACTGGATATGTGAGAGTATTTGGAGCACTATTCTAATGAGGATTGGAATTTCTCAGATTAGCTTTATCAAATTTCCTGTCTTTTCATACTTCTTTCTATTTTTTATGGGTTTTTATGTTGTTGCCTTTATTTTTATTGGCAATAAACTTGCTATTTCAAAGATATAAAATATCAATAGTTTAATATATTTATTGAAAGGAAAATGAATTCTCCAGAGCCTTGAAATTTAAAGAACCACTAGTTATTAAATAGAAAAAAAAAGAAAGAAAATTAAATGACTGGGAAAGTTTTCCCCTTTAGAAACAATACTAATCCATTTTCTTGTAAGTAAAATTGTTAGAAAAGTAATGTAATGAAATATTTACTATAAAATATTTTTTCTGGAGGATATAATCTTGTATTTATGTAGACAGCTTGTTCTGCATTTTTATTGGATGTTTTGTTATAGTTATTACTTAGATTGTGAGTGAAAATAGTATCTCTTTCCTTAGTTCACTACAGCCTTGCATTTTCTAAATGTGGCATCATTGTTACTTGTTATAGAAATGACTTTGTTGTCAAAATAAAGACGCACTCAACATGGACGGTTTGACACAGTATTCCTTATTTTATAGAGAAACATCTATTAAATTATTGATATATATGCATTCGATGTAGTGCATCAAATGGATTTGTGAGTGAAGGTTCATTTTAGAAAGATAATATTCATATTTATTAAGACTTTAAAAGTGAAAAAAGAATGTACATAATTTTAGTGTTGCTCTGCCGTTAACTGAAAGGGCTGAGACGGGCTGGTTAGTGGCTAAAGGAAAGCACAGAAGTCCTGATTTCCCTTTTTTGCACACAAATCTCACCAATGGAACTCAACTGAGATTTAGAATGCAGACTCCCTTGTATTTTTTCAAATAATTCGACACATAGCTCCTTGAATGCGAATGGACAGAGTTGTGAGACATAGTGGGAAAGCCAGAGGAATTTCTCATGACAAGTTACACAGCCTTTTCAGACTGTCTTTTTCATTCATTCATGGTAGCAATGTTTAGTTATGAATAGGCTAAGGCAGTTTTTCTCTTCATTCTGGAAAAGTAGCTTTGGGAGATCCAACCAGCATTCAGCACACACACATTTGTTGGCATAAAAGGGCAATTGTTCTTTAACTGCAGAGAGACAAATTTTCCCTTTAATGAAGGTGAAATAAAGATTGGCAATTAGCCATTTAAATGGATCATGTCCCAAAACTAATTCTATGAAGAATTCCTAAATTAGCAATGTATGAAAAATGTCCCGAATAAACCCTTCAAAAACAACAAAATAGCAAATATCTTACTTCTTACAAATTCTAACATAAATGTAAAAATAAATGAGGCAACCATTTTGTAATATGTATATCATCACATTGTATATCTTAAACTTATATATCCTGTTTCACCGAAAATAGGACCTAGCCGGACAATTAGCTCTAATGCATCTTATATTATATAAGACCCGGTCTTATATTATAGTAAAATAAGACCGGGTCTTATATTAATTTTTGCTCCAAAAGACACATTAGACCTGATTGTCCAGCTAGGTCTTACTTTTGCAAAGCTGGAAGAAAAATTTTTTAATGAGAAAAACATGACATATTTTTACTATTTTTTTCCCCTCTTAGAAACCTTAGGTTTCTTAATGCTAGGTAGAAAATGAATTTTTAAATATGGTTTGATTTAAGGGGAAAATGGGAAAAATATGTTTTTGCTTAATGGGGTTTTGCACCCCATTAATGTTGCAAACTCAGATTAGATTTTTAATATCTCTACTCTCATTAAAAGTTTTAAAAAAACTGAGAAACAAAGATCAAGATAAAAGAAGTTACAAAATATTGTTGAATTTTCATCTTCACCATTTTCCTTAATCCTTAATCAGGTATAATTTTGGACTCCTAAAACACCAGTCCCCCTTGATTTATGCTACATGTATCGATCTTCTATGACCTACATATTTTCTCAGGCAGGAATCAGGTTCCTGGATTTATTCATCCAGTAACCCAATTACACTATTTCTTCCAGGTTTATTTCTCTGCCAGAGAAACATGTGCTTGTTGATGGGCTTACTTCAGGATCTTTGATTTTCATTGATGGTTACTGTAGTTTTGTGTGACCACTTTCTCTTATACCCTTTTCATGGGTAAGGAAAGTGTCTACTGTATATTTGGTTTCATTTTACTACAAATTTTGCTTCTTCAAGACTTCAAACTGAAGGGTAATATATAGGGATGTTTGAACCACTTTTACAGATAATCATAAAACTCTGTTTACATTTTAGTTGATTATCTGTGCTTTTCAGATGACTACATTACCTAGAGTGTATGATACACTCAGCTTACAACATAAGATATTGGTAAAATATGTTTTGAATATGTTATTTTTCTGATATTATTTTGAACAATGTCTGAATTGTAGTTTAGAAATTACACATTGCTATATAACATGTAAACATTATACTGAGGGGCTGAAAGCTTTTGTTTCGGAGAACAGAATTTTAAATCGTTTTTATAGTTAGAATTCAAAATTATGTATATGAACAATAGGGTTTTTGTTGTCATTTATTTAAGATTATGTTCTTTCATTTAAGACCCTAATGATTCTTAAAATTAGAATATGTAAAAGGAAAATTCTGTACTCAAACATTTTTTAAATGTGTTCAGTTATTCTGTTTCCCCAAAAATAAGACCTAGCCAGACAGTCAGCTCTAATGTGTCTTTTGGAGCAAAAATTAATATAAGACTCTAATATTATATTATATTATATTATATTATATTATATTATATTATATTATATTATATTATATTATATTATACTATATTAAAGACCCGGTCTTATATTATAGTAAAAGAAGACTGGGTCTTATATTAATTTTTGCTCCAAAAGACGCATGAGAGCTGATGGTCCAGCTAGGTCTCATTTTGGGGAAACATGGTAATTACTCAAAATCGTCATCATTTGTTATATTTATTCGTGAACATATTATTTCTTATATATTTGTGTCATATTTAAAATGATATATCCATTGATGGACACTTTGGCTGTCTTGGCCACCGTGAATAATGCTGCAATGAACATAGGGGTACATATATCATTACGGATAAATGTTTTCAGATGTTTTGTATAGATACTCAGAAGAGGGATTGTTTGGTCATATGGAAATTGTACTCTAAATTTTTTGAGGAACCACCATACTGTTTTTCATAGTGGCTGTACCAAAGTGTCCTTTGATAGATTATCATGCTAAGGAAAACAAGTCAGACATAAAAAGTAAAGAACCATATAATTTCACTCATAGGTAGGATACAAAACAGAGAGAATCAAGTAAGACAAACAAACAAACAAAAATCTCATAGATACAGACAACAGGTTAGTGGTTACCAGAGGCTAAGAAGAGGGGAAGAGTGTCAGAAGAGGGTAAAGGAGGTCAAATATATGGTGATGGAAGGAGAACTGACTCTGGGTGGTGAACATAGGTGGATATAGATGATGTATTATAGAATTGTAACTTTAAACCTACATACTTTTACTAAACAATGTTACCCCAATAAATTTAATAAAAAATAAATAACAAAAAGATACAATCCATAATGAATTATTTGAAAAGTACAAGAATAGTCTTTTAGCAGTCTATTGTTTTCATCTCAATGGTTTGTCAACTGAAACTTGTTTAAAAGACATGGTTTGCAGAATCATGTTTTTAAATCTCTTGCATTGTGTAATTTTATCCTTCAAAAGAGATTTAAGAAAACATTATTTTATAAAAACCCAAGAGAAAAATAACCACCAGAAATAACTAAGGCTGTACGTCAAAAATGAGAGTGGTCTAGAAGTGATATATCTTCACTGCCACCTTTTCTATGCATTCAACCTCTGTAGTCCAGAAACAGAAGTGATACAGAAATATTCAATATGCATTTTTATCTGTCTCAAAGATATAAGTCTCTTAATTAATGTACTGCTGTTGATTGCACAGCTCTTGTATTTGGTAAACTTGTATTAAAATATTGACTATTCTAAGGTAAAGCTGATATTAAGAAATTTTAAATTTTGTGCTAAAACTGCTTAATTGGCCTGCTTTAGAGTCCTGAAAAAATATGTTAATATAATTCAAATCATGTGCATGAGCCCAAATATATAACAAAAACCATGTATAAACCTGAGCTATCATGGCAGATACAAAGGAAGCAAGCAGGAGCTAAATAGTGCAGAAAAGTACACATTAAAAATAAGTGTGGTTGTTTTATAAACCTGAAACTAATAATAATAATAATAATAATAATAATGATAAAAATAATAGTAAATTTGATAATTTAAAAATATGCCTGTGAATTCTTTGTCGTAACTTTCAAAATATGGAACCTAATTCTACTCCCCTTAAGGGTAGTTTGGACTATTTAAATGATTTCTAACAAATAAGGCAGAAGTGACAGTGTGCAAGATAGAACATAAAAGACCTTGCGGATACCTTCTTGTTCTTCTCTCTCTTGGGTCACTTGCTCTCAGGGACCCTGTTATGAGGACATGTCCTGAGGATACTTGAGCTTCCTTATGTAGAATCTCATGTGGCAAGGAACTTGCCTCCTGGAAACAGCCTTGCAAGTACGTAATCTTGAAAGTGAATCTTCTAGCCCCAGTCAAGCCCTCAGATGATGACAGTCCCAGATGGTGTCTTGATTACAGACCCATGACAAATTCTGAGCCAGAGGAAACCATCTAAGCACTCTTGAATTCCTGTCTCGTAGAAACTGAGATGCATTTATTATTGTGAGCCCCTGAGTTTTGGAATAATTTCTCAGTAATCAATAATTAATAAAAACAATATTAGGCTAAATATACCTAGTAATAGAAGAGAGTATAAATGAGAATGTGTTGGAGGGAAGTATTTACTTTCAGTTTGGGAAGCTGGAGGAAAGAAACCCTTTCTACAGAAGGTATGCTCTAAACTGTATCTCCAGAGTTCAAAGATTGGTAGTATCTGGAAATTTCCAAACATAGGAAAAGACATTCCTGACACTGAAAATAGCATGAGAAAAGAATCATATAAAGAAAAAGACATTTGGAAGAAATAATGTTCCAATTTGAATAAATATGTATATAAAAGGTATAATGATGACTAAAATTGGAATGGTGTATAGAAATCAGGTTAAATGAGATCTTGACTTCTCAATTCAGTTCTATTTTTGGGGCCAATTTGGAACCATTTGTTAATTTTTTGGGGGGAGTTGTTTAAATAAAGTAAGAATAGAGCTACGGTTCAGTTCATGGGTTTTGAAGCAATATGAAAAAATATACCAGAAAATCAGTTGTTTATCTGTTAAGCACCTTGCTCCAATTTCAATATTCTGGGAGCAAGGTGTTTAACAGAGAAACAAGGATAGTTCCTTTAGGAATGTAATGGAAGGGAAGAATGCAGTAAAACTTGTACAGCCTGGTTTTGTACAACTTGCTATAGGTATGTGATATCTCTCCATTGGCAATAACGCAGATGGTGAAATGACTGACAGTAGGGGGAGAGGGAGGTTGAAAGGCAGACAGGATGGTTCGGAAACAGATTTTGAAAACATGTAGACGAAGAATAGCTGGAATTCGAAAAGTAGAATCTGGAGCACAAAAGTATTTGGGATTGCGGTTTAAAGGATTGAATATTAGTGGTATTTTCAGGGTAATAATAGAGAATGAAAAGTATGATAAAAGAAATAATTGGGAAACACTTTTGATTTTGGGAATGTGAAGGAGATTACTTAAAATAACATGATTTTATGTAAGACCATAAACTAGTAAGGAAAAGAAAAAAAGTAGCAAAGAGAAAAAAATTATTATGTACATAAAGAAAAATCACATTATGCCTTAAGCTTAGAATTTCCCTGTCTCCCTCTTTCAAACCTTGGCTAACTAAAAATCTTACGGTAAAATTGTTACTAATATTTCTTCTGGGCTGGGTCAATTTGCAATATGATAATTGCAAATGCTTTGCTAACTACTTGTTTATATTTGTATGCATTATGATGAATATTCCACTTATAGAATCGATTTACCAGATTTCTACGTTTGAATATTCTCATTTGTAAATCTAGTGTATTAGAAGTCAAACAAATTTTGACTTCTAGTGTGTGTGTAGATGTCAACAAAATGAAGGAAAACTGTATGGTTACCTCTAGATGGAATTCTAAGTGTTTTTAAAACTTCTCTCTCATTTTCTCCTTATTATACATTACTTTTTTATAAACATTATTTTATAACAATGTAAAAGTTATATTTTTTAGAAGTGCATAATGGAAGAAGGAAGATAGGATAGCAATACATCTATCTACTTCACAAAAAATGCAGATGACAGGCTGAGATTTAATAAGCTCATCGCCCAGGCAAATAGTACAGGCACATGGTAATACTTTTACAATTATTTATCTATTTTTACATATTTGAAAATCTTCAAATGTGTAAGATATAATCACTTTGCTTTGCCAGCTCCTTCTGTTAAGATTTCTCAAGTTTTCCTTCTTATAAGAAGTTGCAGGCCATAATTCACCTGGATGGTTTTTGATAGTGTATACTAAAGTCAATATTAAATCTTATTTGAGCCCCTTGGATGGATGGCTTTATTTATCCACAAGCTCCACTTCTCAGTGATTTGGGTGCTAAATGAGTGGTTTATTTCTACTTGCTAAACTTTCGTGAGTCAGTGAATGCCCCATTAACTCCTGGGAATATCATTACTCATTCTTCCTAGAATCAAAACTGAAGTAGTACATAGTGCTTTTCATTTACACTGTGGTAGTCAGTCAGCTCTGACTGTTACGTTGTCTACTGTAATTGTTGGAAAAATCTACTCATTTTCTTTGATCAGTACTGTCTGTGCATCCATTTGAACTATATTGCATCTGCCCCATTTTCTTGGCCTTTGTTATTGTTGGTCTCTAGAGAAATTATGGTATCAAGGTTAGGGTACATAAGCCACAAAAACAAGACAGTCTTCAAAATTATGGTCTTTCAATAATTTTATAATGGCCATATTTGACACATATTCATTTATATATATGTAAAACATGTAAGGAATGTTTGCAATAGACGAATGCCTTGGAAAGTATTACTTATAGACAGATAAATAGTAATCCTACTTTAAAGTATAGGTTTTAAATAACATTGCTATTTCAACTGAACAAAATTGAAGTGGGAAATATTTAAATTTTAATTAAAAAGAAACCTATTCTTTAAATTTTTAATTTTATGTATCAAACTTCACATAGAGATGAATATGTTTCATATATTTTTCCAAAAGCTATTACTTTATGAAATTTTATTTGATTTAGTTTTAATGATAAACCACTGTTGTAAGTTTTATGTAAACCAATAAGGATTATGAAACCACTATTTAAGGGGAATTTATAGTTGAGTAATTTAAAGCTGAAGAAAACTTAGTTTACCATTGATACAATAAAAACATTTTTTAAAATAATTTCATATTTGCTATAGTAAAATTATATAGAATGTTAAGCACAATGTTGGGTTTCTATGACTTTAATGTAATATAACAAATTTATACTTAATCAGTTTGATGAAAATATAGAAATGCTGTGACTTATAAGTAAATTAATATTCTTTTTTAAATGGCCATAAAATAATAGTAAACTTCATCACATCCATTGATACAAAAAAAAACTTTGTTATAATGAAGTATAAAATCTATGTGGGCTACATACACTGGCCTCTGTGCAATAAAATACATGCAAATATTTTAAAATAATGAATGTCCTAAATAAACATTAAAGACAAAAAAACAATAAAATGAGAGGGGCGATTTTGGAAAGAATGGCCATTGCATAATTTTGTATCAAAACTGATGAAATATGTTTGCAAGGTTTTCTCTGGCAAGCATTCAAATTTCAAATTAATTTATTATTCAAAAAGAAATAAATAAAGAAAGTAAATATTCACATCAAGAAACTAAACATAATGTAATTAAATTAATCTCAGGAAAGTAACTAGAAAGAATTAATAAAGATAAAAGAACTTTGAAAAAGCTAATATGCTGGTAAAGCTTGCATTAATAAGAACAAAAAATGAAAGATAAAAGAAAATGTATTAGCGATGTATAGGAGGACTTAACTGAGATCAAACAGAGATAAATAATACATTAAAGAGTACAGGAATCAGTTAAAGTGTTTTTGATTGGAAATGTCAGGGAACTGAACCCAAACTGGCTTAAGAAAAGTATCTGCTGGGACATGTAATTGAAAGACACTGGAATTGAGTTGATTTCAGGCATCGTTTGATTCATAGGATCAATGACTTTAGTGTTTGCTGTTTCTCACTATTTCAGCTACACCTGTCTCCTTCTGTGTATTTCATTCTTAGAGAGATTCTCTCCTTTTAGTACCAAAGTGACTGTAGCAACTTTAGCTTCATCCCATATTCACATCGATTTATAAGTGTATCTCCTGCTCTCCCTGCAGTCTAAGAAAAAGTCTCACCATCTCTCACTGGATGAGATTGGGTCAAATACCTATCATTGAATTAATCACTGGGTCCAACGTAATGATAGGTTTTCATTTTTTTTTGGATTTCAGACACATGAGCCACTGCTAAAACTGGGTTTGGATGCAACTCTATGTCCATTGACTGAGATCGAAAAATAGGTCATTGCCTTAATACAAAATCAGGATGGTATTGTTTGTCATGGAGAGTAAGGAAACTGAGCGCAAAATAGCATAAACAACAAATGTACATTGCACCATGTATTTATTCTGTCAAAACTTGGTTAAGCAGTTACTATATACCAGGTACTTTATTAGGTTCCAGTGATATCAAAAAATCACAAGGCCTTACCCTTGCAGTTTATAATTACATTAGATTTAGTGTTACTCTCATTTTAACATATTGATACGATTTAGTTGTAGGAAAACTTATATTAACTAAATTGCCTTAGTAAGACATTCTAATATCTTTAATAATTAAAAACGAACATTTCCTTTGACAGTGATTGCACTTCTCAAAAAAATATCAGAGATTTGCTCATTAATGTTAAAATGATATATAACAAGCTTATTTACTGCAGGTTTGTATTCAATAACAAATTTATTAGCAGTATCTCAAAAGTCTATTAAGATAAGACTTGACAAATTAGTTCCATGATGGAATAATATGTCTTCACAAAATTAGGAAAAATAGATCTTAAATGCTAAGATAGAAAATCTCCAAGTGGTACATTTCAATTAAAAAATATGTTATGGAAGCCTCTAATTCTGGGATATTATAATAGTTAAAAAGTTTGGAGAAATGTTTATGTGAGCATATGTGTGTGTATAAAATATTACTGGGGAATACAAAATGAACTGACAATATTGGTTATCTCAGGCTCAGGAACCTAGGGGTATAGAGATCAGATCTAGGAAAGTTTTCATTCTTTATTCTTTTTCTAACTTCTGAATTTTAAATTATGTGATTGTGAAACTCCTGATATAATTAAACCTTACATGTATTCAAACAGGTAATACCTAACAATAGTCTCAAACGGTGGCTAAATAGGACATTTGATTTTACTGAATATATGTTCGCCTAGAATGTGGAGAAAAAAGGATAAAGTATATGAAAAGCAAGTTAGAAAATGGGCAGGTTTAGAAGTTTCAGTATAAAGTTAACAATAATGTCATTATAAGGAAAATAGTCAAATTGAATTAGCATCCAACTTAATGACTTCATTTTGACTTAATTCTTTAAAGGCTCTAACTCTAAATGCAGTCTGATTATGAGATACTGGGGATTGGAGCTTCAACATAGGAATTTTGAAGAGACACAATTCAGCCCATAACAGAAGGAAAAAATAACAACAATGTATTTTATAAACAGATGTGAAATTCAGAATTATAATACTATTCAGGAATTAAAATAAAAAGGCATCATGATCATGTTGAGTATGTTCCAGGATTTAAGAACAGTTTAAACTGAACAGATCTATTATTTTACCTTAAGCTACATTAAGTAAGGTATTTAATGTAACTGGACTAAACTAGCAGAGAAAAGAATATTTTTAAATGGGTTAAAATTATGCAAGTTTTGAAAGGCAACTGTTATTCATAAAAGACTCATCTAAAGCATAAAGAACTGGAAAGAATAAAAATAAAAGTCTGAAAAATATATCACAAACTGAAAGCTTCTGTAGGTATACTAATGTCAGACAAAATTATACTTAAAACAATCCTTATAAACTGAGAAGTCATTCATGGTGATACAAATCCATTTCAAAAACAAGTTATACAACTTCTAAACATGTTTGTGCCAAGTAAAATAGACTTAAAATATGTACAGAAATTCATAAAACTACAAGAAGAAAAAACATGTCTCTCCTAGTTATTGACAAGTGTGGGAGATAAAACATCAGCAAAGTTATGAAAATCTTGAGGAACAGAGTTTATAAGTTTGCTTAATGACCATATGTAGATATCTGCATTCAACATTATTCCCACACACTTAGATATCCAAAAAAACCAATAGCATATCAAATCATAAATAGTTATACAAATATCAAATAATAGCTATCATACATACCACATTCTCTGACAATAATTTGAAATTTTAAAACTAAGTTTGAAAATGTCACATGTTTGGAAATTAAAAAGGAAACTTTCTGAACACTCATGGATCAAGGAAGAAGTTATTAGAGAAATGGAAAAAACTTAGAACAAAATGATCAAACAAATACAAGAAAAAATTTGGAACACAGTAAAAGCAAAAGTTTCAAGTGAAATCTAAATCTTCAAACTATCATATTCCAAAAATGCTGAAAATTGTCACTTGAACATTTTTAGAAATTATAAAAAAATACACTACAATAAAATTAAGGTAGAAGGAAGAATATAATAAAAATTAAGGCAAGGATCAATTATAGAGAAGACAAAACTGGAATGGAGATAAGCAAAGCCAAATAAAAGTTTTCAAAGATTTACAAAACAAATAAACTTTGCAAGATTGGCCAAAATCCAAAAAAAGAGAAATGAGCAAATATATCATAAATGAAAATTTGAATATAGTTACAGATATTTTTAAGGTAAATATTATTACCATTAAGTTAAATGCTTAGAAACAGAGGACCAATCCCTAAAATAAAAGATAAAAAAATGTTGAAACTGATGCAAGAAGAAATCTAAACCTGAATAACTGTATATTTTATTTAAGAGATTGAATGAGTAGTTAAAAATCTTGGTATAAAGAAAATATCATGCCTAGATACTTTTTGAGGGTATTTCTAATAAACTTTCAAAGGATATCTCATTACAACTTTATAAAAAATCTTGAGAATAGTGAAAGACAATATTTCTCATATTTTATATAGGATCACTTAACTTTGAAACAAAACCATATATGTATGTGTGTATATTTAAATTATACTTAAATTTATAGGTAGTTATATTTCTATATACACATATAATATTACATCCAATTTCATACTTATATATGTTATCTAGAAAGATAAGTAGATTCAGTTTCTGATTTTTTTATTACTAAAAGCACATTTATCAGTGTTTCCATTTTAGCTTAGAACTTTTTTTTAATCTTTTTTAAGAAATCCTAAACACTTAAATAATGTTCCTTGAGAGGAAATCCAGTATAGAAAAAAATAATTATTGTTACCAAATTAATTTGTGCAATCCTAACAAAAATTACAAGATGATTTTTTTAAACAAAACTTGACACATTGATTCTAAAATTATTATAGCAAGAGGTCATTCATGGACAATAAAAAAAATTAAATCTAGAGTACAGTGAGAAGAAACATATCCTAACAGCAAGAAAGAAACTATATTTCATGCTATATAGTAAATTTACAAAATAAAATTGTATGGTCAGAAAAAACTAATGTAATGTGAGTATATGTGGTTCATGAAAAAGGTTTACATTTTATAATAGTCTAGCAAAAGATAAATTGTAAATGTATTTGATGAAATTATGTATCTACTTAAAATGATTTGATTTCTTCTTAACAGAACTTCAAGACATTGAAATTCTGAATGTGAAAGAGGAATACAGTAAATATGTTAGAAAACTATATAGCAAACTAGTAAACAGAACTGAGTTAAGGAGGGCATACCTAATTCAGTAAATTTTTCTTAGTATCAGTAAAAAATATCCAAAATTCAACCTTAACTTTTATATTGCAAAGTGCATTTTAAAGAAAATTTAAGTACAAAAATACATTGATAGACAATATTTGCCTTAACAGGTAAGCTTTCGTAAGTTGAATACAAAAATAGTTCCTGTAGTTTAAATATGTATTTGAACTTAAAATATATAAACAAGATATGGAATTGTGTTAAACTCTTAACAGCAATTACTTTTGAGGAAAGCAGAAAAATTAAAGAGTAGATGTGAAAAGAGATCTTTGTGTTTCCTCCATATTGTTTGAACTCTATGGGTGAAGAGATCCTTATATCTGATGAAGTTTGAGGGTCTTTTTATGATTAGATCTCAGCCATGTTGTGTAGAAGTGTGAAATAGCATTGAGAGTTTGATATGCTGATACAAGTACTATAGAGCTAAGGTTAACAGTTACTATGGACAAAGGCATGGAGATCAGTTTAGAACAAGATAGTGAAGGTCTTCATTCTAAACTCTCTGTGACATACGGGGATTCACTAAGCTCATCTGAAGTATAAGGATAAAATAATTAGATTTGTGTTTTGAAAGATTATTTTGGCAGAGAATGTTGAATTTTAAAGGTAAATTAAACAGGATTTCTGGTAACTTGTTTCTGGTCCCAGTGCTGGAAGAGCTCACTATCTAGTGACAGAGAGAGATCTGTAAACAGACAATTTATGACAAAAAGCAGCAGTATTCAAGCATTTAGAAGTAAAGGATGGACTGGCAAACACAGCCTAGAGAAAGCATCACAGGCAAAGTGATATTTAATATAGGGTATATGAGTATATGTAGTGGTGAGCTACCGTTTTATTTGTGTGTAAATCAAATAAAAATCTTGTATTAAGGTACCATGGATCAGGAATATAAAAATATGGATATTCCATGGTGCCATAATTTGATGTTTTGGTATAAACTTAATCATTTCCTTTTTATTATTTTGTTGCTCTGGCTTTAGAGATCCTGTGTCCTAAATTTGTTTTAGAGGATGTCTGAAATAGCTGAGCAATGAAAACATAACTATGAAATTCGAGCATTGCATATTTGATAACATGAAATTTACATTATTTTGAAATAAAAAATGATCAGAAAAAGCAAAAGTACTGTTTTCTCACCATCTGTTGCTTTTAAAAACCCAATAAATGTTTCAAAATAAGTAACCAAAATCAGTATATGGGATGGTAGTGTCTATTTTGGGGGCATGGAATATATACAAAATTGATTTTTATCCATGCTCTGCTTTGCTTTTCTGATTTCACATTAGCATTTATCATGAATTTCAATATGTAATAGTAGAAATGCTATATATTGAAGCAAAATTATTTTTTGACGTATTTTCAAGTTAATATCCTAGCTTTTTATAAATGTCTACTCCAGGAAAACTCAATAGAGGAAACTTTAAGCTCTAAATCAATAAAAATGAATATTAAAATTTCAGTGATTTAGATCTAATGTATGCAGGTTGCCTGGTTGTGATATATATGTATCTCATAATACAAAACTGTGGATAATTTAGAACATCAATGTTAGATATCTGAGATTGCAGTTTAAAAGTCATTTGAAATACATCATCACTGCGTTAATTTAATATTTATAGAATCAGGTAAATATGATATGTAAGACATAATGAAGGGCATGGGAATTTAACATTTATTTCATAAAGTAAAGTTAAAGAGATGAATGGAACTCTCAAGAGTTTTTCCTTTTGGAGAGAGAAATACTTCTGGAGAAAGGATCAAACATTAAAATGGAAAATAAATGCTATTTGTGTTTTCTCGAAGATGATAACATTAAGCAGGAACCATAAATTGGATTTTATTTCTGTTATGGACCCATATTGCTGTTTATTTTGTATATTCAAAAGGATCTAGTTTATAGTGTTTTTATTCTGTTTCTAGGTGAACATATGAGTACTACGTCCTGTTTTCTGTTAAAGATTGTGTAATGATTTTGAAAAAATAAGTGTATGCACTCATTTTTAATGTGTAAGAAACTTGCATTCATTTGCACTTTGAAATAGTCATCCGCTCACATTTTCTGTACTTTGCTACTTTTGAACTAATTTGCATAAAGCATGAAAGTTACCCAGCTGTTCAGTGGAATACATTATTTTCTGCTTTCAAAGAATGTGCAAACTATATTTTCTGTCCTTAATACCCATTTCATTAAATTTCAAGTTAAAGAAACAAATACCACATAAACCAATGGATGCTTAGAATGAGGGACGGTGAGAAATAAAAATCAAGGAGTGGAACTCAAGAACTTTATAAGGTGTAATTGCATAGTAAATGTACATTTCTAATAGTAACAACTGTCCCAAATATGTCACAAAAATAGCATTACGTGTGATAGAAAAAAAGTTTGAAAATAAATAAAAATGATCGCGGTGGAATAGATAACAGATTTCAAAAAGTTTTTATGATAGTTTCTCACAATTTAGGCCTAGAATATCTTCTTACTTCAACAAATAACATAAAGTAGCAGGCATATAAATTGAATGTAACTGAACAAATGAGACTAGATTATAAGCCAATTTCATTTTCCGCAATGAACTGTATTAGACATCTGTCTTGTAACTAACTCTTGACTGGTAAAAAGCTTGGGTGATTTTTGACGCTTACCATATTTGTTTGAATTTTGACATTTGAAATAAAAAATACCATATTTAAATATAGTCTTTAAGTTCATTGTTCTAACTTGATTATATTATATTCCCAAATCATAAAATGTATTTTTTAGGTCTCTTTATGTTCAATTTATATTGTAAACTGATATTCATTTTATACTATGTTGGAAAATCTCTACCATTCTGAATTGAAAGTAGCAGTCAACAATTAGTGTCAATATTGTTATAGACAGTTTTGTACATAGTTATTCCCTAGTCATAAATGAATATAAAAAATAAAATTATGTTTAAGAATAATGATTTATTATAATTTTTTGCTACATGAAATAGACAGAAAAACTGTTTTGTTTTTGTTGCTTTGGCCGGGTAATTTGGAATTACATTGTTTTCCTTAAACCATTTGAAATACCAATAAACTTAATCTAGTAAAGTTCTTTGAAAAGATTAAAAAAATGTCAATAATTTATTTTAAGTTCAGAATTAAAATTCATGGTTCATAAAATTTATAATACTTTAAAATTTATTTATTCCCATTGGAAGAATTTGTAGGCAGTTCTCAGAGGTTGATTTTAGGATGCCAAATAAAAATACTTTAAGAAAATTTTATATTTGTGTGTGTAAATTTTATTAAATGTTAGCTGTCTGAGTATCTAAAAATAATATATAATATTCAGAGCCAACATTTCAGAAGAAATATGAATCTAATGAGAAAAGAGTTTTAGACAATTAGATTTTGTCAATGCTTATGATAGTCAAAAAGTATATTTTATATATAAAACATAGATGTATGTTTATATAAAATATTATATGTGTATGTTTATTTATATATGTAAAGGAAAAAGACATACAGAGACAAAGAAAGAGAAACAGAAATGGATCCTTAAAAAAATCACACAGCTATAAAGAAATCTGAATTTCATTGTATTGGGAGATGCCACTTGTAACTCCCTTTTTCGGTGTTTTAAACAAAATTACCTCCCTGCCTAATGAAAATGTATGTATTTATTCAAATCACCTTTTTTGCCTTAAATTTATTTTCATGTTTTAACTTAAAACAAGATTCAAGGGTTATTCTTATATGTCCTCTTTCCAATATTCATCAATTGTTTACATTTTGGTCATATACATGTTTCTAAGTATATTATACATTTCAGAACAATTTAGGGGTAAGTTGGAGAAATTATGACCCTTTACACCTAAATACATCTGTTTTTCCCAAGAACAGATATATTATGTGTTAGTGACTCTAGAATTTCCTTTGTCATGATCCTTACCGTGCTTCAACAGCCGAAGTGGGCTTTTTGCAAGGTAGACTATGCTTCCAGTGTGTGCACCCTTAGGCCCGCTTGATGGCTGAGGGTAGCTAAATGCTGACTGATTTAGGAGATGGGGCTGAGGAAATAGAGGTTGGATATGTGGGCTGCCATCTCCACATCCATGCACATGTCCTTTGGGCTCTCCTGATATGGAGATAGAGAAGGGTTAGGTAAGAACGGAGGGGCAGGTCATGGGTCAGGGGCCTCAGTATGTACTCTTGTGCCAAATCCTAAAAATTCTAATTAGTTGAGTTAGAATTTATTCCAGAGAGTTGGACACCAGAGCCCCCATTCTTATCCAGATTTCCAGACTAATTTTTGATATGTTCACAATGAAATAGAACATACTTTGTGTGTGTGTGTGTGTTTTTGTGTTTTTTTTTTTAGGCATCAATTACATCCTGCCAGTGATATGAAACAAACAAAATAATGAAACAAAGCATAATGTTCAGAAAAGATTTAGCAGGATTGTAAGGGATACTTTAAAAAACAAGAATAGCATGTTGTACAGCCAAAGAGAAAATATTCTATAGTATATCTGGTTCAGGTTTTACTTGACAGGAATTCCAATTTGTCTAGGTGAACCTGGTGAAATACTAGGACTGGTTGATTTACACTTAGCAATTTGCATTACTTAGTGTGCATGTGTTTCAGATGATTAAGAAGAAAGAAGTATGATTGCCTGGGGGGAAGGATTGAAATAATATGTATAATGAGCCAGATGTGATGGCATGGTGAATCCTAGCGAGTCTTAGGGACAGTGGACAAATATTTTATGCTCCAAGGAAAAGAGTTTTAATACTTACACCTCTTAAAGACAAACTTTATGGAAGATTGTTGAAATTTTGTCAAAAATAGTTCCAAATGGCATTGATGTCAATGAAAAACATTATGTTGACAAGGCAGATATTTAAAACAATGTGAATTTCCTCTCCTCCTTCTCCTCCTCCTCCTCCTCCTCCTCCTCCTCCTCCTCCTCTTCTTCCTCCTCCTCCACTTCCTCCTCCTCCTCCCATTACTACTACTACTATTTTGTAATTTTTCTGGTTCTGAATGCAGAATTCTTCCAGAGAAGTAATGGTGATGGACATGGCAAACTACAATTTGGGAGAACATGGTGGGAACAATACAAACATGGCAGAAGGCAAACACATACAGGAACAATACTTGTGAATGAAAGCATATGACATATGTCCTAAAGCCTCCCCAAAATAATTGGAATAAACATTTTTAATGACTGTGAGATCCTGTGTTTTATAAATAGAGGTTCAAAAGCTAGTAGTGTTTCATTATTGTTGATAATGTGACTTCATAATTATTCACAAAAGATGAGATACATTAATTTTTCAGATGAGAGGTTGGATCTATTCTGGATGGCTCCAGAACAGGGTTGGTGCCACATCATAAATATTATTAAAAGGTAGATTTTGGTAAAAGTGATATTTTTCTAATTATTAGAACTGTTTCAAGAAGGTCATTAATGGGAGTAAATCAAGTAGAAGTGGAATAACCACTTGGCAGGGATTTCATAAAAGGGAGCCAAATGAAAACACAGAATAAACACTGATGTCTTTTATAAAATGCTTTGATTTTAGTGAGAATCTTTCAGTTCCATGTTCTAACACATTCAAAGAAAGAGAATGAAAAGAAAGTGGATGAAGGGAGAAGTCCGAGGATTTAAACAAATTCAAGTGGAGATATTTCAGTAATTCAATTTGATAGAACTATGCTAAACTTTATATTTTAGAACTATTTTATAAAATGTCAGCTCCCTCAGGATCAGGAAAAGCTATACTGCAGTATTTCTGGCATGTTTTGTTCCTTACTTGGAAGACGGCCAATGTATCTACTTATATAGTATCTTTCTTCATAAATCCTAATAACAGTCATTCAGGAGTTTACAATGACAGTATATTACCCCTAGAGCAAACACACAAATCCCTGACACATATGCACATACACACCAAATGGTATAAATAGGTGAAGTTTCAATTAAAAGAAACATGTGTTTTCAAAATACAGTGATGGGTAAATGGTGGTAAATGAGCATGTGCATATTATAAGTACTTAAGGGTTAATATTTTAAGAGGTAGCAGATCCTTAACCAGGAATTCATTAGTAAATTTACATTTACTAGCAAGGTTGGCATTTTACTTACATTTTAAGTTAGGAGTGTCATGGCATTTCCAAGTTGCTTTTCTGATCCAGTCCCTTATGAGTCTGTGCATGTGTGTTTACCTGTGTATACACATGCCGACATAGGTGTGAATATATGTGTATATACAGGCTTTGGGAAATTAGAATGGGGTGAAGTGAGAAGAAGAATGTTTCCACCACTTTCTGTGATTAGGGATTCTTTCTGGTGTCTGGAGAATATATTAAAGTTGACATATCTGCTCTTTTCTAGAATAAAGAATAAAATTTCTTGAAATGGAATATTTTATTTGATGAAAATGAGAGCTTCTCTGTATAAGTGTATGTGTAGATTATAAATCAACTTCTCTTTTTTTTCTGTCTGATATACTCCTTAAATACATTGCCTTTACCTTTATCATAAAAGAGGAAAAAATTAAAATGCATGATTGTTTCCAAAACCAAATTTTTGTTCTAATATCAAAGTCTTAGAATTCAAAGAATTGTATAGATATTACTCTGTCCTTTCATAATTATCCAAATGAGACTTTTTTTCTTCACAAGTAAAATTATGGTCTATTTTATCCCAAGCTTTCATAGAAAGCTTTGCATGTGTGAGTCAGCTCTTCAAAGCAAATCTCATTTACAATTCATGATATTTATTCATTCCAATTATTTATTTCCATTTCCTTTGCATTTTATTTCTTTTAACTTTTAGACTCACATTCATTTGAGCAAAATTGCTATAATCTTATTTTCCCCTTGCTGAAAATTCACTGTGTACCTGAAAAGACTATCATTTTTTCTTCTGTGGCGTTGTTGAAATCAAGTATGGATCTAAATTATTAATCTACCAAGGAGGGGATGCTACAAAAATTTAATAACATATTTGTTCATTATTTCATTGGTATTCAGATTAATTCTCGCAACTGGTCCTTTCAAGTTGTTAAGTAAACAATTTGAGAATTTTAACATTTACAGCCCTATGTTATTTTATATAAACATATCTGGGAAGTGATTTTATTTTTTTTCATGTTCTTTTGTTGTTAGGCATTACTTATCCTTCTTTATTATATTTTGTCATTTATTTTGAATTACTACACACATTCCTATCCTCAATTGTGAGTAGTAGAAGGGTAAGTTTTAATACTGTAAGATTTTTAACACTGTCTTTTCTAAAAGCCTATATTTAAAAAGGAATTTGAACCATATATATGCTAAGACCTCAAAATGGCTATTATTTGTCTCTTGAAATACAAATACACTCTGCTGATTCCATTTATCTCCCTTTTCCTCTCTAACAGGTTCTCATAATATTTTAATCAGACCAACACATTACAGGCCTATGTATACCTAGTAGTTCTCTCCTTACTTCCCCTCCATCGTTCCCTTTATTTTGTCACAGTAAAACACTCTTCTCAGGTATTCACTCCCTTCTTTATACAGCTGAGATTTTATTGTTCATGATACCAATAATACTCTAATACTTTATTTTCCCTTTATACACTTATTGGCAAAACTTCTACTATCTGTTTCTGTGCTCTTACCTTTTGAGCTGCTAAGCATGGCTGGAGAAATTTGCAAAGTGGCAGATGCTCACTATAAATTCATGATCACCAACCTCAAATAAACTCTCAACTCTGTCAATCTTTGTGTTTCCCAATAAACTTTATTACTTACTCTTTTGAAGAACATAATCTTCAAACTACTTCAGTGCTCTTCTCACCTCCAATTCCCCCTAGAACTTACCTTATTAATCCAAAGGCAAATTATTTTCTTCCCAAAGAACATAAAAGGTATGACTCTGGTGTGTTCTCATCTCTCATTACCAGATCTCTGGACTTGTCTGCATTCCCTATGTGAATGCATTGTTTTGTTGACATCTCCACTTGGGCACTTCATAGACATCTTCAGCATGTTCAATGCCAATCTCATAATAATCAAATATCCATCCCTTCACTCACTAATTTTAGTAGTCCTCATCTCAGGTGAAAACAACAGCATCCTTCCAGTTGCCCAAGTCTAAAACTTGGGAATCATCTTTGACATCTTCCTCTTCCTTAACCTTATTTTCAATTAATAACCAAGTCGTGTACATTTTTATTAAAATATCTCTCAACACCATCTTCTCTATATTAGAAGTTTCACAAATGCAGAAAATACAGAAATACATTTTTCTTTTGCATTACAAAATAATCATTGTTCCTATATATGGTCAATAATGAATTTTTTTGCAATTGACTTATCTTTCTAATATTTTCCTCAATTATTTGTTACATTTGTCCTGTACCATCTCTAATCTATATTTACACAGTCATTATTAAACAAACTCTCGGCTTGACCTAAAACATATAATTGGTAAGATGTTAGTGCGCTTTCCAATTATAATTGTGATTTTTCTACTGGGTGTGTTACTTTTTCATTGATATTTCTGATACAACAGAAAATATATGTGTATAACCTTCAATATAAATAACCAAAGCAAAGTAACCTTGATTTTCGTTAACATTTCTAATACACACCAGTAACAATACTTAGGACTCTGGCAAAATGCAGCCACTAATTGAAACTTTGTCATTTACTTTACCATTCTTTAGATATTTTTGTATCCTCTTGATATTAATTGCACAAATATGTTATCTCGAATCTCAGCCACTAAAAGATGTTGTAAATTAAGTAGTGTTTTTCCCCCAAACAATAATTAGCTCATAGTAAATTTTGACTTTACAGAAATATGTGCATTTAGTTTTCAGGAAAAGGATGTTAATAACTGGCTTCCATCTGCTTCAATGGGAAATATTCATAGAGCACATGAGGTGCCCATTTATATTTGAGTTCATTATGGACTTAAGTATGTAAGGGATTGTCTACTTTAAATATCAAAATGAATATTTGGGAAAATGTACATATGTGAATGCCACCAAAATACTTATAATGAATAAAAAATATGTTTTTACAAAAGTAATATAAACACATTAGGCCATCTGGAGATTATTCATGAGGGTGAGGAAAAAAGTATATTTCCAAAACTCTAGCACATCATCTGTACTTCTATTGAATACATTTCTGGTCTTTTTTCTAGGAAAATAGTATACATTAGATTAATCATAGTGTTTCTGTAATTTTGCACACTGCTATTTTCATGTAGTAAATTTACAGTGTTTATATTTTATTTCCTGTAAAATATAAAATTGTCTTTCATAACATATTTATATTTTATTATGATTACATAATCCATGGGTAATGTTCTGAGAGTACTTAGTGTATCAAAACTAAAGAAACTGAACAAATAATTGGAAGTGATCATTAAAAAAATTCAGTTTTATATATTTTTTGTTTCTACATGAAAATATGTAGTCAACTGTAACATAGGAAATCCAAGTTCCATATTACAAAGAGGATTATATTCCTAGGGTATCTTCACAATAATAAAAACTAGGATAAATCTTAAGCCAAAAAATATTTATTTAAGATTTAATGTCATTAACCACTTGATGGTATGCCAGATTTATAATAAATGAGATCAATATAGGTTTGTTTTTATATTTCCATCTCTCCTTTACAAACTCACTACAGATTTTTACAAATACTCTGCAATATTGCCTTCGGATATATTTCATGGACATGATGAACAGAGAAGTAAAAGTATTGCATTGAAAGATAAGCAGTAGCTGAATTCATTCCTTTCCCTTCAACTCTTCTGAAATCATAGCATAGTTGACTTCAGCTACTAAATTCTATCATAAGAAGGACGAGGCAATAAACTCTTTTGGTTTACATTTTTATATGTTTGTGATAGATAATATATTGAGTGAAGTAAAAATAAGTGGAACTTAATTTTTAAAAAGACAGTCTAATTATTTGTATATATGTGTTTTCCACCTTTTTGTGTTTGGTTCGATGTACTTCTTTTTTCAAGAATGTATGAGCAATAACAAAAAAATGTAGAAAGACCTAATTTATTTTAGTATTCATTCTCTAGTTTTAGGCTTCATCCAATTTCTTGTACAATCTATTTTTTCATCTTTATGATATAAAATTGACAAAATTGTAAGATATTTAAAGTCTATGAGTACAACATGATGATTTGATATAGGTATACATCGTGAAATGAGTCCTCCCATCAAGTTAATTAACATATCCATCATCTCACATATTTACCTCTGTTTGTTTGTTTTTGGAAAGAATATGTAAGTTCTGCTGCTTAGCATAATTTAATTATACAGTAGTGTTTTCAAATATAATCACTGTGTTATACATTTGACCCTCCAATTTTATTTATCTAATAATATTATCTTTTCCCTCTAACCTTTTAGCCCCTGGCAATCACTTTTCTGCTGTTTCTATGAGTTTGACTTTAATTTTTAGATCACATGTGAGTGATATCATGTTGTGTTTGTTTTTCTCTTTTGGGCCAGATTCATTCATTTGTCACAAATGACAAGATTTTCTTTTTTTTTTTTTTTTTTGAAGCTGAATAGTATTCCATATTTTCCTGATCCATCCATCCCTTGATGGACACTTGAGTTGCTTAATATACTCTGGCTATTGTGACTAAAGCTACAGTGAGTATGGGATTACAGATGGTGATTTTGTTTCCTTTGGATATACCCAGTAGTGAAATTGTTGGATTATATGGTATTCCTATTTTTAATTTCTTGTAGAATCTCTGTACTCTTTTTCATGGTTGTCTGTACTAGTTTATGTTCCCCTCAACAGTGTAAAGGATTCCCTTTCCTCCACATTCCCCCCAGGATTTGTTTTGTCTTATCTTTCTGAAAATGGCCATGAACAATTGTAAAGTGATATTTCATTATGATTTTCATTTTCATTTCCTTGATAATTAGTGATGATGAGTACCTTTTCATATACCAATTGATCATTTGTATGTCTTCTTTGGGAAAATGTCTATTGAGGTCCTTCACCTCCTTTTTAGTTGTTTCTTTCTTTGATTTTTTCTTTGCTGTTAAGTTGTATGAGTTCCTTGTATATTTTGGATATTGACCCCTTATTAGATTTGTTATTTGGAAATATTTTCTTCATAGATTGTTTTATCACTTGGTTGATGGTTTCCATTGCTGTGCAGAAGGTTTTTTGTGTGATGTACACCCACTTGTTTATTTTATTTTATTTTATTTATTTATTTATTTATTTATTTATTTATTTATTTATTTGGCAGGAGGAAAGTTCGTATGTTGTTTGTCTTTGTAATGTCACAGCACTTGAATTGCATCATAGAGCATGCTCAGAAATACTGAATGTGTCTCCCACTTGTTTATTTTTGCTTTTGTCAAGGAGTTTAGGCCCTATGTTTTCTTCTGGGAGTTGAAAGGTTTCAGGTCTTAAATTTAAGTCTTTAATCCAGTTTGAGATTATTTTTATGTTTGAGATTATTTTTATGTGTGATGTAAATTGTGGGTCCAATTTTGTTCTTTTGCATGTGGCTAACCAGCTTTCTCAGCATTGTTTATTGAAGAGGCTATTCTTTTCCAATTGTATATATTTGGGTTCTTTGTTGAAAATTAATTTACAGTATATGCATGGGTTTATTTCTGGGCTTCTATTCTGTCGCATTGATTTATTGTCTGTTTTGTTTTTTTGTTTTTTTTGCCAATAGCATACTGTTTGACTACTATTCCTTTATAATACACCTTGAAATCAGGAAATGTGATGTCTCCATGTTTGTTTCCGCTTGCAAGATTGCTTTGACTATTCAGGGTCTTTTGTGGTTCCACACAAATTTTAAGTTTTTTATTTCTCTGAAAAAATATCACTAAAATTTTAATGCATTGAATCCATGGATTACTTTTGGTAGTTTGGACAATTTAATAATATTAGTTCTTTTGGACCATGAACATGGGATAAATATCTTTCCATTTATTTGTGTCTCAATTTCTTTCAGGGATAACATATAGATTTCAATGTATAGATTTTTCACCTATGTGGTTAAACTTATTCCTTAGTATTTTTTTTCTTTTTGATGCTATTGCAAATTGGATTATTTTCTCAGTTTCTCTGATCGTTCATTACTAGTATATAGAAACTCAACTAATTTCTGTATGTTGATTTTTATCCTGCACCTTTCCTGAATTCACTTATTAGTTCTTACCGTTTGTTGGTGGAGTTTTTAGGACTTCCTATATGTTATCTGCAAATAGAGACCGTTATTTCTTTGCTGATTTGGATACCATTTATTTCTTTCTCTAGTATAATTGCTCTGGCTTCCACTTTCAGTACTGTGTTGAATAAAAGAAGCAAGAGTGTGCATCCTTATCTTGTTCCTGATCTTAGGAAAAAAGCTTTTAGCTTTTGCCTGTTGAGCATGACATTAGCTGTGGGCTTCCCATATATAACCTCTGTTTTATTGAGGTATGTTCCATCTAACCATGTTTGTTGATAATTTCTATCATAAGAAGATGTCGAATTTTGTTATATGCTTTTTCTGAATTTATTGAAACAATCATATAAATTTATCCTTCATTTTGTTAATGTAGTCTATCATATTGATTTGTGGATGTGCAAACATCTTTACATTGCTGGAATAAATCCCACTTGATAATGGCATATGAAACTTATAATGTACTGGTGAATTTGTTTTGATAATATTTTGTTGAGGAGTTTTGTATCTGTGTTCACTAAGGATATTGGCCTGTAATTTTCTTGTACTACGTTTGTCTAGATTTGGTATCGAGGTAATGCTGGCCTTATAAAATGGATATGAAAGTATTTCCTCCTTTTCTGTTTTTGGACAAGTTGAGAAGAATTGGTATTATTTCTTTTGTAAATGTTTGGTAGAAATCACCAGTGAAACCATCTGGTACTGGACATTTTTGTTGGAAAGTTTTTGATTACTGATTCAATCTTGTTTCTAGTAATTAGTCTGTTCAGAGTTACTTTTTTTTTTTTTTTTTTTTTTCTTCATGATCCAGTCTTGGTAGGCTGTGTGGTTTTTTTCAGGAATTTATCCAAGTCCTCTAGGTTTCCAATTTTTTGGAAATTATTCATTGTAGTCTTTTATGATCTTTAGTAATTTTTTGGTATTAGTTGCAAAGTCTTCTCTTTCATTTCTGATTTTGTTTATTTGAGTTCTCTCTTTTTTCTTGGTGAGTCCTGCTGAAGATTTGTCTATTTTGTTTATCTTAAAAAAAAAGTTGTTAATGTTCTGAGTTTTTTTATGAAAAGAATGTTAGGTTTAAAAGTATGAGAGACCTCATTTTAGAAGTTCCAAAATATATAACTGAAAATACTATAGATTTTTATAAACGCAGATGAGGCATGGTATATACATATTAAAACAAACAAACAAACAAACAAACACCATTTTTATATAAACTTTTAATTTCAGAGTTTTTAAATTTAGATAAGTTGTAAAGATGATATAGAGTTCAAATACACATCCCTACCTAGATGCATCTATTATTAAAATTTTCTATGAGTAATCTGTATTTCTTAAAATTAACGAATTCCTATCACCATATTATTAATAAGTGAAACCTATATTATATTTAAAATTCTTTACTTTAACCTATTTTTTTTTTTTTTTTTTTTTTACTTTCCTGTACCAGAATTTCATCTGGAATACTACATTTAGTCATCATGTCTCATTGATTTCTTCTTGGCTGTGACAGTTTCTCAGACTTTCTTATTTTGGATGACCTTCAGAATTTTGAGAAGTACTGGTCAGATATTTTGTAGAGTGTCAATTGGGAATTTTTTGATATTTTTCTCAGAATGAGGTTATGTGTTTTAGGAGGAAAACTCCAGAGGTAAAAGCCCAATTTCATCACATCATACTATTGACATAATATTAATAGTGCATAATATCAATATACTTACCACTGTTAATACTAATCTTGATCAACTGGCTGAAGAAGTACTTTTAGGTTTCTCCACTGTAAAATATATTTCCTTTTTGCCCGCTCTCTTCTTTGGAAGAAAATCACTATTAGCAGCCACACTTAAGTAGAAGAGAGTTATGGTCCATCTGTAATGCAGAGAATCTTCATAACTTATTTGGGATTGTTTTTCATGGAGATTTGTCTATCAGCTTTTGCCTCATGTATTTTAATGATCTGCTTTTAGATGCAGACTTATTTAAAATTGTTGTGTCTTCTTAGATAAGTGTCCCCTTTTTTACTATGAAATATCCTTTTGGAAAACTAATAAAATTATGAAATCTGCTTTGTATGAAATTAATATAGCTACTACAGTATTCTTTTGGCTAGTGTTAGTATGGTATAGTTTTCTCCATTCCTTACTTCTAGCTTATCTGTGTCTTTATATTTAAAGTGTTTTTCTTTAATATCACATATAATTTAATCTTGTTTTATTATCCATTTGGATAATCTCTGTCTTTTTTATGTATTTAGACCAGTAACATTTAAATGATTGTTGATATAGTTGGATTAATGTTTACCATGTTTTAAGAATTTTTGATTCATTGGATTTAATTTTGTTTATTTTTATTTTCCCTTCATATTCTGATATTCTGTCTGTTTCTTATCTTTTTTCATGTGTGTGGTTTGAACATACTAGTTTCCTGTGGCTGCTATAAAATTACCATAAATTTGGTAGCTTAAAACAATACATATTTATTTTTGGAGACCTGAATCCCAAAATGAGTATCACTACTCTAAAAATCAGGGTGCCAGCATGATTTAAAGGAGGTTCTAGAGGCTGGAAAGAAGAATTTATTGTTTTTTTCATCTTCCAATTTCTGGTAGTGCCAGTATTACTTCATTTATGGTCTCATCACTTCAATCTCTGCCTGAGTAATAACATTATCTATTCCTCTTCTGTCTGTGTCAAATCTGCTTCTGCATCTTTCTTACATGGATATATATGATTGCATTTAAGGCCCATACAGATAACCCAGGATAATTCCACCAGCCTAAGATCGTTAACTTAATCATACCTGCAGTCTTAGTTTTTTGTTGTTGTTGTTGTTGTTTTGTGTTTGTTTTTTTTGCCATGTAAAATAACATTCACACAGTATAGGGAATTGAACATGAATGCATTTAGGAAGGGTTATTCTGTTTACCCAGTATGCTTAATTGTAGCTTTTTTGCTTGTTTGTTTTTGTACTTGTCCTTCTTGGTGTTCTCTGAATTTACTGGGTCTATCTGGTCCAGTGTCTGTCCTCAATTAAAAAAGTATGAAGTAGGTATGATTTTTAAAAATTATTTCAGTCTTTTTAAAGGATAGTTGATTGTTAAGAAAAATAACAACGTAATGTGAGGTTTATATCATTGAAAGTAATGATCATAACCACAGTAACGCAATGGTCAGTAGAGGAGAAACAGAAGAATACCACTGTGAAGGGCTTACATTATAATTGAAATGGTCTATCACTGGGAGGTAGACTGATAAGTTCAAATGTATGCTATAAAATAAAAGAAAAGAAATATAGAAAATAATATTTTAAATATAGAGTAGAAATTAGAGAAATGTAAAACAAAAACTAGAAGTGATAAATTTAGTGGTAAAGGTGATTATTTGAAAGTAAAAGGAAAATAAACACCTTCAAATTCTGATAAGAAAACCTTCAAATTCTGATGAGAGACTAAAATATAGTGTTTTTAATTTTGCAAAATTCCCAGCCATTATCCATTCAAACATTTCTTCTCTGTTTTCCTTTTGGTATTCCAATTAATTATGCATATGTTAAACTTTTGAAATTGTCCCACAGTTCTTGGCTGTTCTGTTTTTGATTTGGGATTTTTTTTTTTTCCATTCTTTTTTCCTCTTTCATTTTCAGTTTGGGACGTTTCTGTTGACCTATCTTGAAGCTCACTGATTCTTCCCTTCATCTTGTCAATTCTACTAATGAGCCCATCAAAGACATTCTTCATTTATGTTACAGCGTTTTTGAGTTTTAGCATTTCTTTTTGAATCTTTCTTAGACTTTTCATCTCTCTGATTACATTGCCCATCTGTTCTTGCATGATAACTACTCTTATATTAACGCTCTTAACATATTAATCATAGTTATTCTAAATTTCCTAGTTGATCATTCTGGCATCTGTGTCATATGTGAGTCTAATTATGATGCTTGCTTTGTACTTTGAAACTGCTTCTTCTTGTCTCTTGACATGCCTTGCAATTTATTTTGTTGTTGTTGTTGGTGTTGAAAACCAGACGTGCTGTATCAGAAAATAGTAACTGAGGTAAATAAGACTTAAGGGTGAGAATTTACAACGGGGATAGGAAGTGGGCTGTGTTTAATGTTGGCTGTACCTATAGGTTTCAGAGGCAAGTTTCTCTAGTCTCCATGTTTTTTCTCTTCTCATGATTTTGAGATTGCCTAAATACTCAATCACACAGATAATCTGTATATTGCAGCTCTTCCAGATGTTGTTTACTGTTATTATATTGGAGCCCTCTTAGTGTGGTGGTACTGTGTGGGAGAGAGGCAGCATTCTCTAATCTTAGGATTAAATATCGGTGTTTTAATGGACCTTTGTCCCTAGGTGATGGCTTACACAAGTGTTTTTCTAGTTTCCCCCCACTCCTTCCATCACTAAGTGATATAGGAAGGCTAGAATGGGCTGCAGTGGAAACATTGCCTTCCTCCAACTGGAATAAGGCTCTGGTAAAATTTTTTCTCTGGGGAATAGGCCTTTGTTATAAAGAATACTCGGAGTCCGAGGTGTGATCACAAAATACGGTGAATGCTTAAAGTTAAAAAATATTATTACATTAAAAGGCACTTTGCCACTAATCCCCCTTAGAGTTCCAAACATGGCATTATTTTACAAGTTTATATTTGGTTACCTTTTATTATGCACAGTCCCCATCTATTATTTCTTTGAGTTAATATGAAATATAAATTTCAACAAATCATCTTACTTTTATAAACACAATGACGTGAGATATTTTTCACACCAAAATATGTCTTTTTGGTTTATATAAAAGAAGTGTTTTTAAACTCCCATGTTAATTTTATAGGGCATTCTTAGCAGATTACCACAAACTGGGTGGCTTAATACAATAGAAATATGCTGTGTCATATTTTTGGGGGTAAGCCGTTTGAAATCAGGGTGTTGACAGGGTTGGTACCTTCTGAACTCTCACAAGGAGAAACCATTCCATGCCTCTCTGGCTTGTGGAGGCATCACTCCAATCTGTTTCCATTTTTGCATTACCTTTTTATCTGTGTCTCCATGGTCATTGGGTCTTAGTATTTATGGTTTGCCCTACTCTAGTATGACCTCATCTTAATTACATCTACAAAGACCCAAATGTCAAAGTCACAATCTGAGGTTCTGGCTAGACATGGATTTAGGGGTAGGGGGCCACTATTCAACCCACCACAACTATCCAGTTAAAATAATTTCTCTAGGAAAACATTTTCACTTGATTTTAATGCTCTAATATAATTAGGGAAGGATGGGGACAGAATGAATTGTAGATCACGGATTTGTAAAGATAAAGGAATGGCGTTTTTTGGAGACAAAACCTAAGAATATTTTTTAGGAAGAATGGGGACATTCAGTATAGAGGAAGGTTTCTAAACTAATACAATGTTGATAATGTCTCAAAAAGGAAGAAGGAGGCATATCAAGAATAACTTAAAAGTTCAAAATGAGTGTTGCGCCTTGGCAAAGGAACTTCATTACAGAGACAGAAATAAATCAAAAGAGAAGTGGGGGTATGGAGTCCCTGTGGGAGAGAGGAGTTGTGAGGGGTTCCAACCGATATTATTCTGTGGGATCTTAGATATTAACATTGTGAAAACTTAGAAACATTTGTCGTTTAAAAAATAGTCTGCAGTCATTTAAGGCTTTCTCCAGGCTACCCTGCTGACAAAAAGTAAACATAAATAAAAAACAACATTTTGAATTAAGTGATGAATTTACTTATTTGTGGAAAAATATCTGTATCAGGGAAACAGTTTCTTCAATGTTTAAGGTTTTGAGACATTTACTAATTTAAAGGAAAAACAATACAGTCCTCTGAATTTTTATAGGAATGTAATCATTATAGGCTCCAGGCTGTAAACTTTCTCTTCCATTAACACCAAATAGGGTTTCTTGTTTAGGGCCTGTAAAGCAATTCTAATGATCTGAATAAGCCCAGAGGCTCTTCAAAGGCTTTATGAGGAAAATTAATTGAAGATTCACTGTCCTTGGAATTTACCACTGTTGGTACTTAATAGCTCAGACAAATTCTTTCTCATATGTTAATAAATTGTTGGGGCATTTTAGCACTTTTCTCTCTTCTTCTCTCTAGGTATTCTTGTACATCACAATTATGTCTATATTTATATTTCCACATACCACCCATGACTAGCTATTTGTTATTTAATCCACAGGAATTTTGAAGGATTATAAACTTGATTTAAGCATACTGCTGTCTGGGTTATCACATAACACTCAGTGTTAATTGGCGATTGTTCTTTTCTGACTCAATTATATTGTCCCAAGTTGAGATTCTCTTAAGGAGAATTACCCTGGCATTAAAAAGAGAAATAGTAATTCATGAACACCAGAGAGATACAGACAGTAGCGTTCAGAAAGACCTAAAATGTGATATGTCCTTCTGGCAATGTTGTTATGTTTCTTCTTGCTGCTGCTGCCTTGTTGCCCCGGGTTATTGAAAGTTAAAAACTAGAACAAGATAAAGAACTGCTGCTCCTCACAAATTCATTTACTGTAAACATTTTGTAGATCTGTTTTCATGAACTCAAGCCCCTACATATATTTTGGGTTTTATTGAGCATTCTGTAGCCCTGAAAAGAAGATCCACTTCATTCAGATTATACTGTGCACCAGAATGTAAAGCAACCATGTTAATCCAAGGACACCAAAAGCAGTCATGTATTAAAATAATTACTAAACCCTAAACAATGCTGTTCTATGTATGCACTAGTCTAGATGTATGCATTTTTCTATGCAGTGAGGAATAGTGAGGTAACAAAGGCATTGCAATGATAATGGAGCAGGTCATAGGCTCAAACAAACCTGTAGTTTATGTATTGCAATTCAGTTTCTTGGAGAAAGGAAATTTCATTGGAGTCGGCAAAGAACTAGCAAGCATAGTACATTAAGGACATCCTTAAGAAAGGGCACTGAGCTCAGATCCTGTTAAATTCATTGGCTGAGCAGAAACAGAGGGAGAAATTTGGATAGTTAGTCTCCTGTGTGCACAAATCAAAGGCTGCAAAGATGCCTGTTGGAAAGTCAGCCTTGGAGCACTCAGGAGCTCTAAGATGAGAGCCATTTAAGAGATGAACAAAAATTTTTAAATACCATTAAGTAGTTTGTCAGACTTAAAGTCAAGAAATTTAAATCTACAGAGCTATTTGGAAACTACTTTACACATTTTTGAGAGTGTGACCTACAGTTTCAGTTTGACTCAAGACTTTTAAGCAGCATCTGTTTGGTATGACCTTTCTCATTTTGATAAGAATGATTTAAGAATCAGGCTGATTTCTGCCTGATCAGCAGGGATGTTGAGAAATCACTCCAGCAGGTTTTGCTGACACTTACTTAGAGGACTAGATGATGGTAGATTAGGAGACATAAGGATGTGAATACCCACGGGTGGGAGTGAGAAGAGTGGGTAACACGGCAGATACACTATCTAGTTAATTTCAGTAAAAACCCAAACTTTAAAGTTAAGTGAAAGATTGAGCAGAGGGATGTATAAAATAAGAGATATGAAGACTCCTGCAATTTCAAAACTGGTAAGTCTGGTGCACAAGTGAGGATCTTCCATTTATGCACTTAGCAACAATGTTCATAGATTCTTTGCCTGTAAAAGATACACGGTAAGAAAATGCACTCACATTTGTAAAGCAATTGCATCTGTCTGTTTCTGCACTTACCTGTGTATTTGACACTCACATCATTGATTCCTATTGTTAACAGTCAGTTTTCAGTTTCCTGAAAATGTTAGAGAAGAACAAACCTAATTTATATTAAAAAAACATATTTATCTTTTCTTTATGTGTTGGTCTTTCAAATCAGCAAGAGCCTCTTTTTCTTCACTTTTTACTTGAGAAATTGTTGAGCATGTATATCAGTAGGAGAAAAGTATACTGAAAGCCCATATGCCGTTCTCACAGCTTCCACAATTCTTCAACTTCTGCAAACTTTATCTATCAGATACTTCTGTTGTGTGGGGTGTGTGTCCAAACAAGTCAAGTCTATCATTCATAGTCCTTTATGTCTGTTTTCTAATGATTATGACTATTTTCAAATTTAAAAAATACCATTATCACCCCAAAATAAATTGATAATAAGTAATCATCTAATACCTAGCCTATGTTAAAAATTATCCAACTGTGTGAAAAATGAATTTCAGTTGGTTTGCTCAGCTCACACAAATCATACTAATTCCACATATTGCCACACTGTATTTGATGTTATTCCAACATCTGTCTCTTTTGAATTCTATAGCACACTGTGTGTGTGTGTGTGTGTACACATAATTTATGAGAAACCAAGTCATTCATAATGCAGAATATCCCATATTCTGGATATGGCTGGTTGCTTTGGCATGGTGTGTTAAATTATTCCTCTAACCCTATCTTATAAACTGGGTGCTTGATTTACAATCTTGTTTAATTTTTTTTGTCAGGAATATTTTATAGTTGTTGCTGTTTACTCCTTATCAAATCCCTATCAAATCAAATTGCATGGTGTATATAAATCTGTCCTAGTTTTAATTACATTAAGATGTTTTTAAACTAGATTTCATACTTATAGACTTCTCCATTAACATTTCATATAATGGTTTTAGTGTCCATTGATAGTTTTTCCCTAAATCATTTGTTGTCATTATTAGGTATTGCCAAATGGTATATTTGTATTTTAGTTATCCCTTCTCCATATATTAACTAGAAATCTTATGTTAAAAATAAAATAAAACTGCCTTATCATCTATTTGACTTTCTTGCCATCTAATTTGATTAGGGAAGGCAGGATAAATACTTTACTTTTTCCCTTTATTAATTTTCAGAGTAATGGATCCATCACTAAAATATTCCAATGGGGACTGATAATTTTTTTGTAGTATCATAATGAACATGAACTCATGGATATTATATATATATAACATATATGTCTATATATACATAGGTATATTTACATATGTTAAACATATATGCGTATATATACATATGTGTATATATACATATATATTTACATATATAAACATATATATGTGTGTGTGTTGTGTGTGTGTATAAAAACTGTGTTTTTCAATAATCTCCACTACAGATGGTGGCAGAGTCCTGCTCAGGAGCACTGAAGTGCTGCCTTGTTAGTATTCCATTGGGCTTTGCCATAAACTCTGCAAGGCATGTTTTATTACCACCATTACCTCTAATAGTATTGGGCCTGCCAGATCATATGGTCCAAGTACTGTAAGGGTTACATAATAGCACAGCAGGAACCACCTGCTGAGTCCTTGTCTATCTTTGTGCCCAATCAGTATTATCACCATTGATAACATCTGGTATATGGATCAGAGGAGTATTTACAGGTGGGAAATATCCTGCCTGAAGAATCCTATCAGATGCTCTGTTTTCATCCTTCAGGGTTGGAGGTACAAGTTTAAATAATTTGTCCATTAAAATGCAGAGGCTATTCCAGTATGTCCAATATGCTGGACACCTTGATACTTATTAAGGGAAAAGCTCCTGAATGTTTTTAGGGTTAATTCCCCACCTTCTTGAGTACATACCATATTTCCCCAAAAATAAGACCAGGTCTTATATTAAGTTTTGCTCCAAAAGACACTTTAGGGCTTATGTTCAGGGGATGTCCTCCTGAAAAATCATGCTAGGGCTTATTTTTTGGTTAGGTCTTATTTTCAGGGAAACACAGGAGTATGTATTACCAATTCCTCCAACGCGTCTTCCACTTTTTGCCCAACTAATCCTTTGCATACAGATTTATTGATAGAATGAGGTAGCCTTATGTTCTGCTGTGTGTCCAACTGATTCAGGCTTCGATGAAATATGACAGAGGGTGGAAAAGGTAACATATCTTAGTACAGGATTCTAATGTATACTCTTGTCCATTTAAAGTGAAAGTGCACTTTCCTTCTGTAGCCCCTGGCTGAAATATAACCCCTGTAAGCGTGAGGGCCTCTAAATTTGTGAAGCCCAGATGACAAGGTAAGCACAATTCTACTAGGGGATCCCTGGGAGTGCTGCTAAGTGCAGGCAATTGTACGTCTGCCCCTTGATTCCTGTAGTCACATATTCCTCTACTGGGGACGCAGCACCTTCCAGTGTTATTTAGAGAGTATACTACGTCTATGAGAATGATGCCCCGTCCTCACAGAGCATAGTCTCCAAGCTGTGCCCTCGAAAATTCGTTCTGTTATTCTCTTAGGCTGACAGGTCTTGCTAGGTTGGTATGTGATAGAATTAATGTATACAATTTTTAATCGCTTACTGCTTCACCTCCTTTTCTGGGATCCTTGCTATGGTTTTATGTGGGAATCACATGTTAGTGAATCAAACACACTGTCATTCCTTGAGTGGTGATACTGGCTAACACTGGGCAGATAATAGATGTAAAAGCAAACTCAGAATTTGTGAGATTTTAGTGAAAATGATTTGGATCCTGCACATCACCTGACTCCAGAACACTAAGTGTCTAAGGCTTGACTCCTGTATTGAGATTTATATAAAGTTCAGAGAGCATCACTTCCTACCTCAGACAGCTTTCATACTCTAAGCTTTGCTGGATCTCATGGCCCAAGTGATAGAACACCACATCTTGGACCTGCTGCAGCAAAGCCATTTCCTGCCCTGGGCTCTAATCAAAGTTGTCAGCCATACAAGTCACATGGCAAAGGGCTAGAACAGTACCAGGTATGGAATACATTTTCTACAAAAACCAAAGGGGTCTACAGGTATAACATGTATAACCCTTTCTTCTCCATGGTGTGATGTGGGAAATGTCATCATGTATTTTGGGAGAGGAGGCGTGATGGTGACAGTTTAGCATGTCCAGTGCACACCTAAAAATATCAGTTAATGTTTAAGTTCATAGGATTTCACTCCTACCCTTTGACGCACATGTGTCTTACCAAGGTGTTCAATATAATAGCCACATTTTGCTCAGCTAGTCCTATGAATGTGAGTTGAGCAATGCAGTGGACTTGTGTGTTGTTCTGAGAAAGATACAGTTGATCCAGGTTTATTCAAAGTATATGATGACTAGATGACAAAGCCGTAATTCTGGGGCAAGACTGAAAATGTAGACTTTCGTCCTTTTCAAGTGAATTCAAACTGTTTCTGATCTTTTTGATTGGGGGAGACAAGAATGCATTCATTAGATTAATGGGCATATGCCATGTAGTTCAGGATACCTTAATTTGCATTAGCAAATATGCCACATCTGGCATTGGTTGCCATTACGCAGCTGAGTATGCAATAGTGTACTTTCTTCTTTCAGGATGTTACTGTCTCTTGTAGAGGTCAAACTATGAATTAAATAGAAAAGTAATGGGAACCACCACCTCTGAAAGTCTTTAAGGGCAGTACTTATCTCCACTATTTCTCTGGAATGTGATGTAAACCATAGATTTTGATCTTGGTCAGAAGTGGGGAGCAGATTCAGATCTTCCCATTAGAACATCCACACTGTTATACTTTTTATACTACAGGTCACAAAATCAATGAAGGCATGGGTCTCACATACTAAATATATTCATTTTATTCATAAGAAGACTGAGGAATGACAGCCTCTGGGCACAGTGGGATGCTATAAGCTATACTGAGTGAATAGTCCATTAGTTATCTGGCTCGCATATCCCCCCATCCTAAACTGGAGGCTTAATGATGTTCAGATCCTTGGATATCAAGGTCAATTCAGATCTTGTTAACAAGAATCCTAGAAATTTTTGAGTGTTCCTCTTTCCCCGACAAGTATTTACACAAGTGAATTATCATAGGTCCCTTTGGGGAAGAGATGGAGATTCACTATTATATTAAATTTGCAGTGTTGCAAAATCCTGGATCCTAGAGCCATGATCTCACCGTTAGGAACGATTCTGGCTCAAACACTGGCTTTGGTGCATAAATTAGGAATGAATAGTGTCTTTGATTGGAACCAATGACTTTAACCTTCTAAACATTCATCCTTGATTTAGTTTTGGTTGTACAGATCACTACCATCCCTGGTTATTGATCTATTTAACTCTAGGGATTGCATATTCAGGACTCACTGGATGCCCATCTCTGCAATGATTTTGTGTAACTTGATTCTAATGATAAAGTGCCCTCTTTTCCTTTCTCTCCTATTTAGTGGAAATTTGAGGAATCAAAATGAAACTATTTTAAATAATATGTCAATAGTTGTGCCCTGAGAAAGGAAATAAAAATTAAGAGTGCAAATGCCCATTGTGACTCAATGGAAGCTGGGACCTGGGAGAAATGGCTGCTTCTATGACCAGAGAGTCTAGGATATCTTTTATCCCAGGAAGAAGTGCATATGTACTTAAGTGGATTTGTCAAAAGATCATATAGTATCCAGTTGAAAGGTCTCTCATTGGCCTATATAGGGATACTATGAGTAACACAATAAGTCCATTATAGAAATATAAAAATGTCAACGAGTCTAAACTGACAATAAATCATAAAAATAAAATGTGTAGGTAGGGTGGTCGTGGAAGCTCTTATTTATAGAAAAAACACCACCAATAAATGTAGAATACATAAAATAATTAGAAAATTACCATTTGTTACCACTCTTGTACTGATTAAGGTGAAAATCATCAATGGATGCTAAAATATTAGGTGAAAATTTGTTGGGGAATGGGATAGTCACAGAATTTCATATTATCAAACCACAAATTAATTTTTAATAGTAATGTGGAGCAAAGTTCTATTTTAATAGATAAATGGTAGTATAAATGATACTACCTTAACCAAATAGTCAAACTTAATATTACCATAATTGACATTAGTGTAACTCACATAAGATTTAGTGAGCATGTATACTTACCTGGCAGGGGAGATACCATGATCAAGATTTAGTGAGCATGTAGATCAGTGATGTAATTGTCCCTCCAAAATACTTTAACCTGAACGTAAACTTGAGAATGCAACTAGACAAATACAAATTGATGGTAGTCTATAAAACAATTGTCCTGGATATATAAAAATATGAATGTCATGGAAGACAAAAGTAAATAATTAAACAAAAATAACGTAAGAGTCGGTAAACCCTTCTAGCCACTAAATTCAGGAAGTAATTCTTAATTGGTTCCTGGAATGAACAACAAACAACAAAAACATCAAACAGCTGTAAAAGGTATTAATAGGGCAATTAGGAAAATTTAAATATTGCTTAGTAAAGTGTAGCATTTTAGAATATTACATTTACTGAATATGATAATATTACTAGGGTCATATCAATCTATCATTTTTATTAGAAAATATATGCCAAAGCATTCAGAGGAGAAGCCGTGTCTTACTTTCAAAAAGTTCAAGAACACAAAGAGAGGGTAAATTTAACAAAATGTTAATTAGTGTATCTTTGTGATTCACTAGTAATTGTACTAGTCTTACAACTTTTCTGTAGGTTGAAAATTTCAAATACAATGATTGATTGTACCAAAAAGAAATGTGACAAATAAAATCAGTTAAACATAAAGAATACGTTAAATCATTGATCATTAAGCTACTAAATATAGTAAATACAAAATATAATAAACTACGAAATATAGTAAATATTGAAAAATATTATATAAAATAAAATTATGCTTATTATTAATAAATTAAGGTTAAATACCAGAATATATCAATTAAAACCCTGCATTATGGTGTTAACAAGATACACAAGTATGTGAAATTTTTATTTCAGATAAGGTAGGGGTTATTCAATGAACCATTTTTATTCATTATAATAAAAAGATCTGTTACATTTAAATACAAAGCATGTTTCCAAATCACTTAAACTAAAAGAATGCAAAATTATTTTTAAATAAATCTATAAATAAAAAAGGAAAGTGGAAAATAAAAGAACCTGTAAAGTAGGCTTTAGTTATAGCAATAATAGAGGAGGATCACTTATGATAGCTAATGTGAATGTATTAAAACTCTTTGTTGAATTTATGTGACTCTGAATCATTCAATCAATCAATCATACAACAATATGAGATTCTACTAAGAAATAAATCTAACAAACACTTGAAAAATTGAAAAAACTTGAAAAAATATAACAGAAACTTTTAAAAAGTGGCATTCTGGTTCATGATAGCATATGGAAGAAATACTTATTTCCTCTCCATCTTTCTGAGGGGGGGAGATTTGAAGTTTGTAGCACTCTAGAGTAAATAATGTACCATTTCTAGAAGCAGCTTGAATATCAATAATATTAAACAATTTTTTGAAATGTTCATGCCTTTTCATCAATCATTACCCTTTTAAAACTTCAGTCAAAATAACTAAAAAAAATATGTTACAAAAATTATATAAGACATCTTTATTGAAGAAAGTTAAGACAGAGAAAATTTTGTTATAAACTAAGTGTCCCAAAATACAATATTGACTCAATAATTATGGAAATGGAATGAAATGTTACATAGTTAAAGTATGGACTATTTTTATGCCAATAATAATGAGGTTTTCAAACAATCATAATACAGTAGGAAATTTTATACCATTTTTAATTTTAAAAGATAAGAAATTCTATATGCTGTAAAATTTCAACTTGGTAAACAATGCATCATGCATTACACATGTGTATTTCATTTAAAACTTAATAAGCACATGTATATGTGAATGTATACAGTGCCAAAAGGACTTATTATACAATAGCTATAAAATAGCACTAGTAAAATTAACCAAATATTTCATAGTCATCTGTGATTGATAAAATTATATACATTTGTTATTTTCTTTTTACTCTTATTTTAAATACTTTATATAATAGACAAATATTACTACTAAAATCAGTAAACAAGTAACAAATAATTTGGAAACATGGCAAAAGAGCATAAAAGAGAGAAATATTGAAGAGCATACTAGGAAACTTATTCCAATATGAATTATCTATATATGGAATAAATTTTTGATCCAAAAATATTAAAGAATAACAAAAACTCAGTGACATATAATAGGTAAATTTTATATTGTAGTAAATTTGATGAGATCAGATAGGATATACCTGAACTTCACAGAACGAATAATACAACAAACTTCATATTATAATAAAATTTCCAAATACTGCCATAGATTCAAAGAGCAAAATGCAATTTCAGAAAACTAAGGAGACAAACTCATTCTTCATTGGTAGATTTTGAGACTATGATGTGTGTGTGTCTGTATGCATGCTCCTATACAACCCGATGGAGTAAATCCATAGTATTCTTTTAGAATATAAATGCATCTGACAAACAAAGCCTTATTGTAGCTCAAAGACTTATGTGGTAGGAACACAAGTTCACATAGAGAATGGAAGAGAAGAAAGAGGAAGGAGTGCCTTGGCAGAATGGAGTTGCTTTAAAGGAATTTTGTACATTGCTTGGAGATTTTATATATATTTTAGAAACAGTGCTTCCCAGTCTTCAAAAACCTAACCTTAAAATGAGAATGGGAAGCACTGTTTCTGGAATCATTATTATATTTTCTATATATGTTTGTTGAGTATGTACTAGACAGAGTGCCAAATCCAAGACAGCCATTCTGTGTATACACCCTTGCGATCAGGGGCTGAGAAACTATGGTTTGTTGGCCAAACTTGTCTGGTAGCCTGTTTTTGTATTGCCTCAAAACTAAGAACATTTTTTACTTGTTTTTTCTGTTTTTTTTCATGGTGAGAATCCCTGAAAACTACTCTTTTAACCAATTTCCAGTATGTAAGACAGTATAAACTATAACATTATGTCGTACATTACATCTCTAGACTTATTTATCCTACAAAGCAGCAACTGTGTATCCTTTGACCAACATCTCCCTATTTCATCTACCTCCTCACCCTCTTAACCACTATTCATTTTGTTTCTATATACTTATATTCAACTTGTTTGGATCCCACATGTTGTGAGATCATGCAGTGTTTTCCTTTCTGTGTCTGACTTATTTTACTTAGCATAATATTCTCCAGGTTCATCCATATTCATCCACAAATGGCAGGATCTCTTTTTTTAAGGCTTAATAATATACAGAGGGTACCAAAAATGTATACACATTACAAAAAACAAAAAAAAAAACTGTATTAATTGTAATACTCAATATATACCAATAACAAAAGATGAATACAAGTCATGTTTGACTTCTGCAATTACAAGAGGTGCTCAAAGTGGTTACCATCAGCATCCTGATAAACATGCTTATGGCGAACTACTGCTTGAGCAACGTTGACCAAGTGTCCACTTGTATACATTTTTTGGATATATACCACGTTTCTCCGAAAATAAGATCTAGACAGACAATCAGCTCTAATGTATTTTTTGGAGCAAAAATTAATATAAGACCCAGTATTATATTATATTATATTATATTATATTATATTATATTATATTATATTATATTATATTTATTGTATTACATTTTTATATTATATTTTATTTTATATATTATATCATATTAATATTATACCCGGTCTTATAGTAAAATAAGTGGTATTGCCAGATTATGTGTTCATTCTAATTTTTTGAGAACATTCCAAACTATTTTCCATAAGGCTCATATCAATTTACATTTCTACCAACAGTACACAAGGGTTTTCTTCTCTCCCCATCTTTGCCCACACTTATGATAGCCATCATAAACGTTTATATAAAATCAAAAAAATAATAAAAATATATGAAGGAGTCGTAAGTAGTCTGCAAAACCTAAAAAATTTTACAATCCAGTCCTTTATAGAAAAAAAAAAAAAAAGTTTGCTAACCTTAATCTAGATGGTCATCATGTAGCAGAGAAATAACAATGCCTGTGGACAAGCAATATGTATGATGACAGTCTTGGCTTTGGTATCAAGCAGATTTAACTACAAGTCACAGCTCAGTCACCTCATAGCTGGGTAAACTTGGGAATAATATGTGATGTCTTGTATAAAGTAGGGCTGACAATATGTTCCTCGAAGGGTCCTGGTCATTAAATTCAAGTCTAGATGTAAAGAGTTAGCCTATTATCAAAATCAGAGCACACTGTCCATGCTTATTTTCACTCGTAGAGACTGAGCAGTTCTGAGACTGGTTGGCATAGAAAACTAGGAGCACTGGCAGCCAAAGAAGAGGAATTAGTTGGACAGTGAGATGTGGTAGGATATATATTCTCAATTGTCCAAACTTGGCTGAATGCAATTCAACATACAGTCTTAAAGAAACCTGTCTGGACCTTCCTTGTCTGCTGCTGATTTCGCAACATTTGGAAGTCAGTAGTACTCAGTTATTCATCTTCATTTTGAGGGGAGCAAGACAATGAGAAGTTACCATGGCAAAAAGAAAACAAAAGTCAGTGTCTTGGCAATGGATCGTTGCCAGAAACAGCATACAGTGTGGTAAATCGTTATGTTGTTTCAACATTTCAGTTTAACACAGAGTTTAGAAAATCTGAAAATAGAACCATACAAAGTAATATTCAGTGAGCTAAGCATGGGATTTAACTATAATGATGACTTTTCTTTCTGGCAACATTATTCCTCCTTTTAACACTTTGTGGGTTTTTTTTTGTTTTGTTTTGTTTTGTTTTTTTCAGAAAGGCCATTATTGTATATTTATGTAGAAATCAGATTTATTTTTCTTTCAAGAACATTCTGACCTCTCAAGAAGAAAACAGAGTATCCTCTAAATACCACTGTGACTTTGTTTTGCCTGTGTTTTCACCTTTGGTATCTGTTAATATTTGTGAACTTGTCCCCTACTTTTGTTTTGCTTGCTTCTTTCTTCTTTTATTATTTTTTCCAACAGCAATTGTAGACATCACTGAGTAAGAAATATAACGTCCTAAAACTTACCAAGTGTTTTTAAAATTTTGATTCCCTTAGACATGATCTTAGGACATTAAAAAAACAAAACACAGACATAATTCAAGGTGTTTTTCATCTCATACTGGTGTAAGCAAGGCTGAAACAGCTCATACTTGTTTCTGTGTACCGATTTGAAGTACGTATTTGACTGTGACTCACTGATTATACGACTGCTTATCCCATTCCTTTAATTGATATCACTTTGCTTTAGAATCTACTTTCTGATAATCTTTATGTTTCCCTCTTAGTATGGCAATTTATTAAAATTTTTTTCCATTTGGGTAAGAATGGCTCATATTTTATGATGAAAGAAATGAATGTCTCCACCATAAAAAAGGGACAAAAATGGAAAAATAATGCCCTAAAATAAAATTATGCATAACTATAGGAAATTCATCTTTAGAAAGATACATTTGTTTTCAATTACTTAAATTCTTTAAGTAACACAGTTAAACATGGCTTAATTTATTTTCTTAATATTTTAAAATTTAATTTTTATGTAATTTCATGAGTAAGACATATTTAATGAGAAAACTATAAGGATAATTGAACATTTTTTCTAATTATCAAATTTAATTAGGTAAGCTGCCTGGCCACATGTATGTATTAACTTTTTGAAATAGCAAACAAGAAAATGTTTAAAGAAATGCACTGTCATCGTGTTTTAAGCTATTAGTCATTATACCAAAGCCTTTTAAGGCTTAAAATATGGGTATGTAAGTAATACTTCATATTTCTAAATCATACTCTAAAATGTAAATTATAAGATGATAATTAGGCCGTCTAGGAAAGTAGTTTATTTTATTACTGTGGATTTTTAAAATGTAGATAGATATAACACTTATTAAGGAGCCTATCATATTACGGTTACAATATTTTGCAACACAAGTCAGTGCACTCAAATTCATAGACATAGAATAGACTTTCATATATATTTGGAAGATAACTTTTAAAACACTAACAATTGAGTCTTAGCCTCTCTTTTATCTATGTTACAAATTTATTCATCAATTTCACTGACTTCATTCTATATTTCAATTGCATTGTGTAGCATATAAATCTGTGTTAGACAACATAATCCCACACAAATTAGAATTATTGACTTGAAATTACATCATTGACTAATGATAACTGTACAGTAACAAATATGTGCATTTATAATTAAGGAAGCACAAAAATAAGTGAGTCTTTGTTTTATAACTTCAAGGTTCAGCCAAAAGAAGTAAATATAACTCATATAACTTCATTTCAAAAATCTCATAATGGTGAAATTTAGTGTATGCATTTACCAATATTTATTAATATCATCATGTATAATTCTCAGATAAATATTGCTAGACATTTTTATGTATAAAAATAACTGACCAAAAATGAATATTTCTTCCACTTTAAAGAGAAAAGAAAGAAACTATGAAGCATGAGTGATTGGGTTCTTTATTGAACACTCATTTTTATGATTGTATAAAAACCAGCCTTTTATTTGTATGATGACAGGAGATGAACAATAATTGTGATTACCAGGGACTTTGAAGAATGGGGATGATTTCATCACCATTACAATGAATTTTTTATTTTTATTTTTTTCAGTTCATAGAAAAATCTTTCCATCTCTTCTTTCCCCTTTTCCTTTTGAGAGTTCCAGAACTTGTTGTAAGACTATCTTTTATACTCTGGGATTATAATACTATGTGTGATAACAACTTTCAAATCTAATCCCTCAGTCATTACATGCAGAATTCACCAATGTCCCGATTGTTTGTTCTGCAGATAAGGCCTTTTTGTTGGATTGAAGAAAATATTTTTACCACATTTAAGTTTGTGGTAATAACAGATTCATGGGGATCACACAATCTGCTGTGAGATCCCATTGCCATCATGTCTTTGGGCTACCCATAGAAATTAAAAAAAAAACAAAAAAACACAACAAAAAACATTATCTTAATGATGGTACTAATTTAAGCATGCATAAGTTTAGATTCATAAACCTATATTCAGAGACAACATTTCCTGCTCTTCCTGAATATCGGCACATAGATATCCATGGGTTCTTGTGTTCAGCACTCCTAATATTCAATTTCAGATGTAAGAGTGGGGACATTGAGTATCACTATGCTGAATTCTTGGCTTGATCTTGATCTGACAACTCTTGCAACTACATTATTGGGGCGTAACATAAATCTCACTTTTGATGTGATAAAGATGAGCTTATTTAATTGGATTTTTTTATTGTCTTTTTTTTTTTTTAATTTCAATTTCAATCAACAGTTTGAGACAGTTTGCACACATCTGTTTAGCAAGGGATCATGTCCTGACTCCATCTTGGGCAAGATGCTTAATGTTCTGTTAGATTCTTTCTTTATTGATAAAATAAGCATAATTAACAACACCTGAGTTACAAGACGGTTAATAAGGTTAAGTGTAGTGATATATGTAATAGGAATGTAATATTGCCTGGTACTAAGTAAACACTCAATTAACATTAGCCATTAGATATAGAAAGACAGCAATAAGCCGAATTCAATAACCTTGAATATCATTGACTCTCTGATCTTTAGCCATGACTTTTCTGCCTTCTTCCATTTATTTATTTGCTTATTTCTTAATAGGAATAACTTTTACACTATACAGGGAAGAGAAGATTCATAACCAGGCTTGATTTCAATACCATGATAGCCATGAAACTCCCAAATATAAAGATGAGGCTTGCTAGCAGCAGAAAAGATCCAAATGAAAACCTACAACTTTGATACCAGGCATAAAAGATTGATACTTTGTAAAAATGTGTTTTTCTTATTTGCTTGCCTTATTTATTTATTTTTTGGTTTATTTTTCACCAAAGACTCAGAGTACTTAAAGCAAAAAATTATCGGCTGGTTGTTCTGAGTCAGAATGTTCTTTGATACTCGATGGTATTAGGTTTTCTTTTCTTTTTCCTTCTGTTTTCTGTTCTCTAAGTCCCAATCATTTGTTGTTAGGAAAATTTTATTGATATTAAATCTTTCAATATACCTTGTCTTTTCACTGTTTTGAAAACTAAGGGTAAAATCCCATATCCTCTGTCTTCCTAATATAAACCAAACAGGGAAGACAAATTAGTGAAAAAAATATGTGTATATGATAGATGTAAAGAAAATAACTAAGACAGATATAGACAAGACAATCTCTTGCCTCCGTTTAGATAGGAATATAAAATGTTTATGAATAGAGTTAAACAATAAGTCACAGGACAAATGGCAACTGAATGGTATAAAAAAATCAGTGTAGGTTATGGAATTAAGAAGGAAATGATGGTTTCTAGCTTTGGTATATATTTAGTAAATATTTATAACTGGTTCAAATATATATAAATTGAGTTTGCTGCTAAATACCAAAAGCTATGGTAGGCAGTTCTAAAATCTACACATGGTGTTTTTTGTTTTTTGTTTTTTGCCACCGGATAAAGCCTATTTCTGCTTGTGTAAATTTTGCGGTTTGATTTTGTTACATGGCATGTGACATACAGATCGGCTTTGCTATTTTAGGTGCGGCGTCTTTAGATTTGACAGTGTTGTTCTGCTTTGAGGGAAGAAAACAAGAGCAGGAGAAGTTAGAAAACTATCCAGTAATAAACATGTTCCTTCCAGAGATTTTCATAGGAGATTTTAAAATTTACTTTTGGCTTAATTTCTCCTTCAACTTTGTACAATTTCCTCACATCTACAATGTTACTGATGAGGTTAATACTATTAGAATTTATAATTTCTATAATATAATTTCATGAAATCCTGGTGTTAGCAAAATATATGTTAAGTACCTTCAGTTATTACCTATTGTTTGTGTTCTTTCCACGTATTTTCATTGTGAACAAAACTGGTCTTGAATAAGTTTATTAGACTTTATTTTCCAAATGAAATTCCGTTAGACCGTATTGAAAAATTTTCTAATTTAAAAGAATATACATTCTTCCAGCTCTTAAAAAAAAAAGCAATCAAGTAGTTATAATTAAATTGTATAAATAGATGTTCCTTTGAAAATAAATTTTGATTATCTTCTAATTTTCATCTCATAAAAACTATGAGCTAACCACTGAAAGACAATTATTTAGTTTTTTTAATATAAATTACTTAGTTTTTTTATAACTTCAAAATAACAAAGCTAGTAAGCTCTTGTCTGGAATCTCTACCCTAAGTTTCTTGCTATTACTTCTATAGATGCTAACATCATCATAGTAAATGTCTATATTTAGCATAAAATTCATAAAGAAATAACATGGAACTTTTCTCCCAAATCATTTTTGTATAAAATCCTTTCTTTGCCCTTAACCTCAGAACTTTAAAAAATTAAACTGGTCTTTGAAATTGAAGGGATAATTCAGTTTAAATCATAGAGCAATCTAGCCATAAAACTACAAAAATGAAAAGCAGAAATATAGATTCCTCTTAAAAGCAGGATCCAAAAACCATTGCGTAGTTTTCAATGATGGATGCTGTAAGTAAGAATAGCTTATAGCAGTCTTCAAAGAAAGAGAACAGTTTATTACAATTGGCTGGAGCATTCAAATCAGTTGCTGAAGAAAAAAAATATGACAAATTGGGCTGGACACAAAGCAAGTAGATTAAGAATTGCCAGTAGGCATTTTATAGGGCTAGTTTTGACAAGAGACTTGGACTAAATATGCTAGCAAGATAATTACGTTGCCAGAGACAGTGGAAAAAAACAAGAGTCATTAAATTGTCAAGAGTGCCAATTTAAAATTCTAAGCTTTCCCTAGAATACATCGAGTCCTTTGAATTTCCTTTACAGTGGAAACACTTACAATCTTGGCATATTATAAGTATTTTAAAATGGTTCCCAAGAGACATTCAACCAAATGAAATTTTGATTTGTTAGAAATGTTGATATTGTATAACTCAGACTACAAAAGCCTTATTTTGGTGTTTTGAATTTTCCCCCAAACTGAAAATTTTTAAGTAAAATATTCTCATTTTGTTCAAGATAAGAATAGTTTAAGAGGCTTTTTACATTTAAAATAAAGTAAATATATTTAGCCTTGATTTTTCTATTTATTTTTAAGATTTAATTTTTTTCAAAAGGGAAAGTCAGTTGAGTGTTCATTAAAAAAAAAACACAAAAACATCCTACCAAAAATCAGTGCCCTCTTTTTAATAAAATAATAGAAAACTAATTAACCAAGACTGGAAAGTACACTATTACAGTTTCTATCTTTTTGCTTTCATATCCTGTTTATACATGGCCATATTTATTTTGTTCTTGAAGATAAAATTAAGGTTTTTATATAAATGTTTAGTTTCAACACATTTGATTCATCTAGAGTATTTTATTCTCTCGTGTCAATTTTTCTCTCACTTTCCTGACGTAGTCCATGCAAAGCCCCACAAATAATGTTGTTGGAAATTTTCACTGGCATACAAAGGTATTGTCTTGATGTGGGCAATTGGAGATTGAACATAAAATCACAAAAAATAGCTTCAGAATGTGCAAGAACAGATGCTGTTAGAAGAAATCAATAAGTATGGAGAGAGAGGAAATATTACAAAAAAAGTTGAGTTTTATGTGTGCAGCGTGGCAAATCAACATTGCCTGAGTAAATTTTCAAAATTAAATTGAAGTCTTAGATTTCTTTTGAACTAAACTTTCCTTTATGGAGGGAACACATGGAAGACAACTTTTAAAAGATCATTTTCTCCTTCGGTGATGTCACACGTTTGTTGTTGGTTGTTGTTGTTATTCTTGGTTTTGTGTTTTTTTGTTTGTTTGTTTTTTTAATCAGACATTATCAGTGTTACAATATTTCTTTTTTTCTTTTTTTTTTTTATGAAAGTTTATCGGGGTGACAATGGTTAGTAAAGTCACATAGGTTTCAAGTGTACAATTCTGTAATACATCATCTATATATCACATTGTGTGTTCACCACCCAGAGTCAATTCTCATTCCATCACCATATATTTGATCCTGTTTACCCTCATTTGCCATCCCCCATCCCCTTTACCCTCTGGTAACCACTAAAATATTGTCTATTTCTATCAGTTTTTGTTTCTTTGTTTGTCTTGTTCCTTTGTTGTTTTCAGTTTTAGATTCCACGTTATCAGTGAAATCATATGGTTCTCCACTTTTTCTGTCTGACTTATTTCGCTTAGCATAATAACCTCACGATCCATCCATGTTGTCGCAAATGGCACCATTTCATTTTTTCTTGTTGCAGAATAGTATTCCATTGTGTGTGTGTGTGTGTGTATATATATAAAACACATTTTCTTTATCCAATCATCTATTGAAGGACACTGGGAATGCAGATTGGTGCAGCCGCTATGGAAGGCAATGTGAAGGTTCCTCAAAAAATTAAGAATAGAATTACCATATGACCCAGCAATCCCTCTCCTGGGTATATCCCCCCAAAAATCTGAAAACATTTATCTGTAAAGATATATGTGTTCTGATGTTCATTGCAGCTTTACTTACAGTGGCCAAGACATGGAAACAATATTTCTTAACTCTGCCCCTCAATTACTTTTTTCCTTCTCTTTATTATTTTTGATGGTATTACTCTTTCAAGAATCTAACCTAAACTCATTTTGAACTGATAGAGAGATATGCCATTCTTTTCCATTCTTACTACAATTATAATAATTTGTATGATTACGGTTTAATTTCTGCATATTTCACCAGACTCTAGGATAAGCAAGGGCAAATACCTTCCCTGTGATTTCACTGCTGTGTTCCCTGTACCAGTTCCTGGTCTGTATTAGGCATGTAAACTATCTAGTCAATGAACAACATCCACATATTCTGCAATATTAATTGCTTTTAATAGATTTTTTTGTATATAACTGGAAAATAAACTATTTAAATGACAGTCACAGGTTGGATTCTCCAGGAAGCAGTTCCTGATACAAGGTGCAATGATAAGGATGATTACTGAGGGGTAGCCATGGCATCGAACTTGCAGAAAGGAAGGTTGGATTGAGGGATAAGTCTGAGATGTAGTACAGGCCCTACTGACACAGCCAAATCCATGGAACTCTGGAGTTCAAATGGCCCTTCAGACTGGCCCCACAGTGAGCCCAAATAACCAGATCTTTCCTGGAACAGATATTGTGTGTGGGCTACCCCTGGAGACACATGACCTTAGGGCAGGCTGTTCTCTATAGTTGAGGAAATGCCTGAAGCCCTTAAAACTGAAGGATGTCTGACAGTGCTTACTTGAAGGGATGGTGCATTTGTGTCTACCATAGTCCATCCTTACACCTCTCAGATTTAGATCTTCATATACATTTGTTGGATAGCTCCTCCTTCAGTTCATGTGGGCCTCTCATTCTGTGGGAAACTTAGAGCAGAAAGGTGAAAGATATAAACTATAGCTCTTCCTGTTACAGCCAATCTTGCTACAGCTAACACATTATTTATCTTCTACTTTATCCATTCTAGAGTGCCTTCATCCTCAGTTAACATTTCTAATGGTTTTGATGGTTTTCATGGGGTTGTGAACCATATCCCCATCCTGGGTTGGTCAGCGCTGGTCAATGAAATTTTCTCATTACAGTTGGGCCAGTGGTAACTAGTGGCACCCAAGTGGATTATCTATGTACCCAGACTATCCCTGCCTGCCACAATGTGTAACAGTGTGTGTCAGTGCCTCTATATTCTCCTGGTGATCAGAGTCAATTTCCACTGCCAATATGGTTATTCCTCAATTGCGTGTTAATCCAAAGCATGAGAAATCCAAAGTGCCCTGGTGATACCCAAAGTGTAAAATGCAATGGAGCCTTTTTGTATTTCCTGGTGGAAGTATTCCCTCGCTGGAGACTTGGAGCTCTAACCATGCAGAGCATAAATTAGTGGATACAGGGAGGAAATATTCCATGAGGAGATCACTAGGGATGATGGTAATAGATCACTCTTAACTTCTAACACTTAGTTTCCAAACCTGCATATTCTTTTATGAGAAAATAAGTTTCTTTGATTAAAAATATACCAAGTTCAGACAATTAAGTTCGTGAAATCATTCTAGAAAAATTTCTACATGCCTCACTGCTGAATATCACTATGGTCACCTTCAAAGTACTCCCCTTGGGAAGCTATGCACCCACACCAGCGCCTAGTCCACCCTTCAAAGCAATTTTGGAACTCTTTCTGGAAGGGCCATCAGAGCTGTTGTCATATTACCCTTGATGTCCTGAATGTCATCAAAATGGCTCTCTTTCAATATTTCCTTTATCTTTGGATAAAGAAAGAAGTCATTGGGGGCTAGATCAGGTAAGTATGGAGGGTGTTCCAATACAGTGCTTTGTTTACTGGCTAAAAACTCCCTCACAGACAGTGCTGTGTGAGCTGGTGCATTGTCGTGATGCAAGAGCCATGAATTGTTGGCAAAAAGTTCGGGTCATCTAACTTTTTCATGCAGCCTTTTCAACAATGCCATAGTAAATTAGTTAACTGTCCAGTTGGTACAAATTCATAATGAGTAATCTCTCTGATATCAAAAAATGGTTAGCAACATTGTTGTAACAGTTTGCGAACTGGATTGTTGGACCTCATATGTTTAGTAACACATTTATCAAGACCTTTTAGAAGTCAGTCCCACATAACTCCCTTAACTACTATTGGACATGCTTTTAGTCTAGCATCTTTTTGGGATGTATTCCTATCCCTCTCCTCTCAGGCCCAGCACATACCTGGCTAAGTGTTATTGTTATTTAACCCTAGTTATAAGCCAAGAGGTAGAAGTAGAACCTGAGAGAATCGTGCAGACTTGAGAAGGAGAAACCTCCTATTGGCTTCAAGCAAGGGAAATGCATTACCTCCTATGAGCTGCCCATGATTTTTCTCAGCATTTTATCTTATAGATCCTCACTAGATCTTAGAACACTATCCATTTCTGTCATTCTTATCACTTCTGTTTTCTCCATGTTTTTCAAATATCTGATTAATCTCATGAGCTAGTGCATTCCCTTCTACCATTATATAATTCCAGTTCACCAGTAGAATTTTAACAATTGTACTATTACCCTAAACTAGGGGTATATGTGTTCTCTCTACTATCATGATCAGATTTTCATTGTTAGTCTGGTGAAAGGTGATCTGCCTCCAAAATGACATCTTAGCATCTGCTTTCTGAGGTTACTCCAATCAGTATCTTTCACAGCTGGATTTTACAGGAAGCAGAAGTGAGACAGACCTTAATAGTCAGGATATTTTTGAGGAATAGCCTTATGGTCGATACCTTTAGATTGGAGAAGGGCATAGCAAGACTGAGAAGAGAGAGAAGTTCTGTAATGTAGCCTAAAAGCATCTGTCAACTCCAGCAGGAGTAGAGGACCTAAAATGACCCTTAGAGTTGTCCATGTTAAACCAAAATCACTTGACCTTTACCCTTCACCTGAATCAGTCAAGGAAGTAGGATGCTTTTGTTGCCTTGATGTGCTTATGGTGTTGTATCCATGAAATCATCACTAGGACTGATGTCATAAAGCTTTTCCTGTGTGTTTTCTTCCAAGATTTTTACAGTTTCAGGTCTTATGTTTACGTCTTTAATCCATTTTAATTTTTGTATATGGTGTAAGAAGATATGGGTCCAATTTCATTCTTTTGCAGGTGGAGATCCAGTTTTTCTAGCATAGTTTGTAAAAGCGACTATCCTATCATCATTGTTTATATTTGTGCCCTTTTTGAAGATCAGTTGAATGTATATGTGTGATACTCAATGTCACTAATCATCAGGAAAATGCAAATCAAAACTAAAATGAGTTATCACTGTGTGCCTGTTAGGATGCTTGTTATCAAAAAATAAAAAGGAAACAACTGATTGCACAGATGTAGACATATTAGAACCCTTGTACACTATTGGTGAGACTGCAAAATGGTGAGTTCACTATGGAAAACAATATGGAAGTTCTTCAAAAAATTGAAAATAGAGCTATCATATAAACCAGCGATCCTAAAATAATTGAAATCAAGATCTTAAGACATTTTAGGATTTCTATGTTCATTAAAGCACTAGTCATAAGAGCCAAGATATTTAGGAAATAACCTAAATGTTCATTGATGGATAAATGAATAAAGGAAATGTGGTATATATACAATGTATCAATTTTAAAAAAGCAGGAAATCCTGCAGTGTGGGACAACATAGTTGAATCTTGAAGAAATTATGGTAAGCAAATTAAGCCAGTCAAAGAAGCACACATACTGCTGCATGATGCCACTTATGTATGTGGTATCTAAAATAGTCAGACTCACTGAATCGGAGAGTAGATGGTGATTACCAGGGCCTGGGAGAATAAATCAATGTACATTAAATATTAAAGTTTTTGACAATTGAGTTAATTTTATTAAGTTACTTCTTAAACAGTGTATAATTACACTGTTTTTGTAGATGATTTTCTAGAAAAATCAGGCACCCAACATTCTATTGTGTTTACTAATTAACTCTGAAATTGAATTTATGAGAAATCATTCTGAAGGCATAGAAGAATGCCTGATATTCTTTAGAAAAAAAGTTAAGTAGTAAATACCTACTCTCTTCTTTCTTTTCTGTACTCAAGAACTGCTTCCAAAGGAGGTGGAGAATTGAAATAGCATCTCCCTCATTATTCCAGCCACATGGTTGGCAAAATGTAATTGTTAGAAAACAGAGCTGCTCTACTTGACTAGCCAGTAAAAGCCTTTTTGGACCTAAAACAGATTGATTTCTTTTTTTTCTTTTTTCTTGACTGCCCAATTGTTTTGGAAGAAGATCTTGGTCCTAATCCAAATGTCAGCTGTTAAATAAAATTAGCAAGTATTTTTCAGTGTAGAAATAAAATTTAAAAAAAAAAAAAAGAAGAAAAGAAAAAGATAAACAACATTATTTCCCAAGACAACTATGTTTTATTTTCTTAACAAGATAATAGAATTATGTTTCTGGAAACCTTTTAAAATAAACGTAGTCCTTACCTCTCTACATTGTTTTATTCTCCAAAGAGGATAAAAGGAATAATCTCTTTTATTTCCATCCTGATGTTTGATTTTGTAAAAACTATTTTAAAATTATTTCAGTTGATTCATTCTTTTCTATATTGAACATGCAAATTATACGAAGGCAGGAAAAATTTTACTGAATAAATGGGTAAACAGATGATTTCTTGTGAAAAAACTCATTGCTGAGCAATGAGATATATTAAAAACTAGGGAAGCCAAGTCATAGTAAAAAAAAAAAAAGCTACTTATTTAAATATATGATTCTTAAATAGTTCAAAACTGAAGAAATGAACAGGGGAATAAAATCCTTTCAACTTCCAACAAACCTGTTAGCATTTTAAGTAATAATTTTAAATTCTCATATAATGGTAGAATTAGATATGATACTTTAGAAATAAAATATTGGAAATGGATATGAGGAAACAAGTTTCTAAAGAGGTTGAGACACTCACTCCAGAGTATTTATGTAAATAGTAGCACACTGTGGATTAAAGTTTTCCAGTCCACTACTACCGTGTTTCCCCGAAAATAAGACCTAACCAGAAAATAAGCTCTAGCATGATTTTTCAGGATGACATCCTCTGAACATAAGCCCGAATGCATCTTTTGGAGCAAAAATTAATATAAGACCCAGTTTTATTTTGGGGGAAACACAGTATATCCATGTGACCAAACTGTTTTATTAAAAATTCAATCGTCACCTGATTGATTTATGGAATGGCAGAATGAGAACCTGGAAAATTCACGCTTCCTCTCAAAAAATGCAAGTATGAAGAACACAACTGTAGTCAAGCATTTTAGAATTCTGGTAATTCGCCAAAGCTACAGAATGAACTAAAACATCCTCTATCAAAGAGAAATTACTGACCTTCAATAAAATGGTGAGGTCTGTGACATTTTGACCTCTGGCTATTCTACCAACTCTCCCTCCCCAGTTCAATATCCTAGTAGCTAAATGCTGGCAGTATTGTGTACAGAAGAGATAATGAGCCTCTTTCAGAACTCCACTAAAAACACAATCTCCAGAGTACTGTAAATATTTTCTCTGAACTTTCAGATTGCTAGATAATTTCTGGTTTCAGGATTTGGTGAAATCTGATTTGACTCAGAGCTGAGTGGGTGTGGGGGATTTACTACATTGGCTTTACCAAAATGATAGCAAACTCTGGCAGTATCTCAGCTGTCTAAAGCTGTGATTTCAGTTTTTTAACATTCATTTTAATCCACGTAAATTGGATTACACTGTACAATTGCAGGTGTTTTTATTTTTTTAATTAAAGTTTACTGGGGTTACAATTGTTAGTAAAGTTACATAGATTTCAGGTGTACAATTCTGTATTGCATCATCTATAAATCCCATTGTGTGTTCACCACCCAGAGTCAGTTCTCCTTCCATCACCATATATTCGATCCCCTTTACCCTAATCTACTACCCCCCTTCCCCCTTACCCTCTGGTAAACACTAAACTATTGTCTATGTCTATGAGTTTTTGTTTCTCATTTGTTTGTCTTGTTCTTTTGTTGTTTTTGGTTTATATACCACATATCAGTGAAATCATATGGTTCTCTGCTTTTTCTGTCTGACTTATTTCACTTAGCATTATAATCTCAAGATCTATCCATGTTGTCACAAATGGTCCTATTTCATCTTTTCTTACCACCAAATAGTATTCCATTGTGTATATATACCACGTCTTCTTTAGCCAATCATCTATCAAAGGATACTTTGGTTATATCCATGTCTTGGACACTGTAAATAGAGCTGCAATGAACATCGGAGCACATATATCTTTACAGATAAATGTTTTCAGATTTTTTGGGTAGATACCCAGGAGAGAGATTGCTGGGTCATGTGGTAATTCTATTATTAATTTTTTGAGGACTCTCCACACAGCCTTCCATAGTGGCTGCACCAGTCTGCATTTCCACCAACAGTGTATGAGTTCCTTTTTCTCCACAGCCTCTCCAACAGTTGTTACTATTTTCTTTGTGATGCTAGCCATTCTGACCGGTGTGAGGTGAAATCTCTTTGTGGTTTTTATTTGCATTTCACTGATGATTAGTGGTGTTGAACATCTTTTCACATGTCTATTGGCCATATGTTTCATTCATTTTAATCGTTGTCATTTGTTTCCTCAGCTGTGTCCTTCATTGGCTACCTCTGTGATATCTTAATGTGCTCATTTTCTTTTCTGTTACTTAGTTAGCAATGCTTTGCAACTAGTTAACGATATTTCCATATAATTTCCTTTTCCTGATTGGTTTCTGACTGTTACATCTAACTAATAATAAAGATAATTTCTGGGATATATGGGAGTATGTAGAACCACAGTTTTTGGTGTTTTTTTTTTTGTTTTTTTTTTTTATACTTAGGTATTTTTAGATTTTGGCTATTTATTTACTGTTTTTAGCTGGGAGATATTTTGCTTGCTTTTAAATTTTTCCATGCCTTACTTTCATCATCTGCAAAATAAGTATAAAAATAATATTTCCTAAATGTTTAAAGATGGATGAATGAAAAATGTGACACACACACCCACCCACACACATACACACATACACGCATGCATGATGGAACATTATTTTAGCAATAAAAATTAAGGAAATCTTGCCATTGTGACAGCAACATGGATGCAATTAGAAGGAATCATGCTAAGTGAAATAAGTCAGTCAGAGAATGATAACTAAAGTACGATCTCACTTCTTCATGGAATAAAAAAATAAAATAAAACTAAAACCAAACAAACAAAAAAACTTATGGATGCAAAGAACAGATTGGTGGTTGCCAGAGGTGAGGGATGGGCAGGTGGAGGGGGGTTGTAAAATGGGTGAAGGGGTGTTAAAATGTACAAATGATCAGATACGAAATAAATTAGTCATGGGGATGTCATGTACAGTGGTGACTATAGTTAATAATAGTGTTTTGCATATTTGAAAGTTGCTTACAAAGGCACCTTAAAAGTTGTCATCATAAGAAAAAATAGACACCATACTGTTTCATTTTTATTTTTGTTTAAATAGTCAATTATCTTTTAAGGATACTGAAAAATAATGTAATTGTGTGGTGACATAATCAATTTGGTTTTGGTCATTTCAAGATTATAGGTTTGTTTTAACATTATAAAATCATCATATAATTTGTCAAATTAAAATACACTTTTCCCCTTGATACTTTTGCACATCTATTTCCCTTGATTCAGGTAGTTTCTTCATTATATATGTGCAGGCTCGTTAATAGCTGAATAGTAGACTGTAGAACAATATGTAAATCTCTGGAATGTTCCCCCCATGCAGTTCTTCACTCTGGTTAGCTGTGAACTCTAGCTGCCTTGGTGTTCCCAGAATCTCAGTTTTCTCTACTTATCTCAGGGGACTTCAGAGAACTGGGGATTTTATCCAGGCCATACGCTAGGACAGTTGTAGGACTTAGTTGTTTTCTGTCTTTCAAAATTCACTGTCCTTAGTTGTCTGATATCCAAGGTACTGATAATGGTTGTTTCATACATTTTGTCTGCTATTTCAGTTGTTTCATATCGGCGGGTAAATCTGGTACCTATTACTCCATCTTGGTCTGAAGAGCAGAAATTCTGATGGTTCCCTAGTCTATTTATTTTTCCACTATTAAAATGGAACACTCTTGTAGAAGAAGTGGGGCTACATTACTCTTACTCTCAAGATGGGATATAACCACATTTATAAATAAGACTATACTATTTACTATTTATTCATAATTATTAGACAGCATAAAGATTGCCCTGGACCACATTAAATGTCTCAGCATGCGCATAGGGAAATTTCATGTAAACACTAATCTCTGTTCATGTATGATCAATCAACAGATACTGTGTTGCTCCATAGCATAATTATTTGTTCACAGTGTAAAACATGCTGCAGGGATCAAATTAGCTAGTGTCATGAAACTAAATTAACAATTTAATTCATTTTCAATGTGCTCCTAAGGAGGATAAATGATTTATCAATTTGTGAGTTTTCAGACCAACTGAATCAAAATCTCCAGAAGCATGGTTTGGACTGTTTCATTAGAACAAAATTAAATTAAAAACAGAGCAAAAAAAAAAAAAAACACAAAAAAACAATATTGCCTTTCTAAGGTATCTAAGGTAGCATGATTTTTAGTCAGGTTTGGGAAGCACTAAACAAAACTACCATGAGCTGTGATCATAGGTGTTTCAAATAGCAGAGAGAAGATTTACTTAGGATGTTGGGTATTTTGACCACCTTCTGATATAGCTACTGAGGATCTTAATCTCCCAGTTAAGTGTTCTTTACTAAGTTATATCTTCCTTTAAAATGTGTAGACTTACTTGTAAATATAGAAATGTAAGCATAGTAACAAGCATGTCATTTCTTATATGCAGATAATTTATATTGCTGTTAGGGAAAATAAAACTGTCAAAAACAACTATTTTTAGCATCAGCTTCAAAAATATCAATATCATAGGCTTTTGCCCCATTGAGTAATAGATTTAAATCTCAATAAATAGATAAAATCTCAATAAGTTTAAATTTTTATCAATCTGTTACATATACAATAATCATGTTTTTAAAAACATAATATATTGAGGGTTTGGTAACAGCCCCCAAAAATGATGAAAGCATGAATTTTGTAATTTGTAAGACTCTGATTTACATTACTCAATTTAAAAGCTTAAACTAGTTTCTAATCTGAAAAATAGGAACTACCATGTGTTATTGTAAGAAAGCAGTGCAAAAGTGCCTACAACAATACCCACTAGAAAGCATTTGCTCAATAATGTATATTTTCATTTTCTTTCTTTCATATGACCACATCAAACGTAATTAAAACATATCTATTTTTAAGGTAAGCCTAAAATATTCACTAACACACCAGCTCAGAATATGCCAAAGGAGTGGGTAATGTTATTGATAAAAGTATTCTGAAAGTACTTTTCCAAATAAAAAACCCATTAGTAAAAATAAGGTTAAAAAAAAGTATTTCCTAAGTGGCAACAATTTTTCTCAACTTACCCTTTTGTTGGTCATTTTAATGAAACGAAATGTGTTTTCTTCAGAATAATTAACATATTTAATTGTGTGCACTAATATCATCATGGAGATGATGATGTTATTAGAAATCATCTAATGTGAAACCTGTTTTAATTTTAGAAGATGGTGTCACAAAACTAATTTAGCATCTGATTTTCCCACTATCAGCCATAGAAAATAATCTTAATTTATTAATTTATTTGCCATTTTTGAACCACAATAGATTGAAATGTCCCTGAAACTATTTGCAAATTTACTATGACACGTGATGAAGTGCTCTACTTACAAAAGTACTGATAATAGAAATGTATTTTCAAGTCATGTGTTAACTTTTCATTTGTTTCATTCAGCTTTGAAGTGGTTCGAAGTCTATTTAAACTTGGATTATGCTAAAGTATAATCTCCAAATAGTAGGAACTTTTAAATTGTTTTATTCACTACTATACCTAAAGCACATAGGAGAGTTCTTGACACCTAACAGTTGTTCAAAAATATGAGTGATTTTGGTTTCAAAATATTCCATGTATCGTATAACCATCACATTCAGTAGAGTTATATTTGAAACTTATATTGTTCTAGCTATACTGTATTTTTAGAAACATCATAGTTTTTTATTAGTAACAATTCAGAAACTTCAGAATTGACTTAATCAAATTTTTGTTCCAGCTTATCTCTTCCATTATATCATCAAAAATAGAAAGGATCCAGGAGATGAAACATTCTTGTATGTGTGAGTGTTGAGTAATGAATACAGGTAACCCCCACATAACACAACATCCTAGAACACGGTTTCACTCTGACATGGTTTGAAAATGAGAGAAATCCCCGAACAATATGGAGCATGATAAGAGTTTCTAAGAGCAAAAAGTATCCATTCAAAATTAGGGAAATCCCAGAACTACACGGAGAGTAATAAGACATTTTTAAGAGCAAAAGGTATCTCATTTGAAATTTTTCATTCGAGCATGGAGGTCTTATCAGATTTGACTGCAGAATTTTAAAATTTATTAGAATTTTAAATCCATTTTGTTCGTGGCGTATTAAGTTCAGAGGATGAAAATATCTTGTCAAAAAGAAAATGCCCTCGGTTAATTGTGCTTAGTAGTGATGACGAAGAAAACATTATTTAATGCATATTAATATATTATACTTTGGGTGAAAATTGCTTAAATAAAGATATTTCTCTTAATTATAAAAATATAATACTGTGTTTTTAAAAATTTGTGGAACCTAACCCCCCTTTTTATACTGGTTCTTTGTTTCATATAACACAGATTCGCATAGCACAGCATTTTTTAGGAACCTAACAACTGTGTTATACGGGGCCTAACTATACTGAGAATGGTAGGTTAAACGTTTTTGGAAAACCCTCTGTAAAACAGTCTAGCATAGCTTTTAGTAATATGGGAACTTTATCGACAATATTTCCATTTGTTGCACTGTCAGTATTAATTTAGCTGAAAGTGACAGAAATACACATTGACAGAATTTGAGGAAAAGACAGCTTTTCTTAAGTTTCTATTATGAGAAGGATGCAATACAGGTAAAAATCCAAAGTGTGATATTTAAATAGTGTATGCGAACTATTGAAAACTTGGAATCACACATCTTTGTATTTACTTTCCTTGCCTCTTTCTGCTTATGAGCTGTATTTTCAATTCATTGTTAGTAAGTATTCTTTTAGTTACAGGTAATAGTGTCGCCTCATCAGTTTTCTCTTTCTGATCCATTTGGCAAGGATTCTGGATAGCTCCAGAACTTTACAATCACAAGTTAATAAAGTGAATATCTCAGTTTTATAGTACATTGCCTATATATTGCATTGCATGCTCACCACCCAGAGTCAGTTCTCCTGTCACCATATATTTAACCCCCCTTATTCTCTTCTACCACCGCCTCCCCCTTACCCTCTGGTAACCTCTAAACTATTGTCTGTATCTATGAGTTTTTGTTTGTTTGTTTGTCTTGTTCCTTTGTTGCTTTGAGTTTTATATCCCACATATGAGTGAGATCATATGGTTCTTGATTTTTTTTTTTTCTATCTGACTTATTTCTCTTAGCATGATAATCTCGGGATTCATCCACATTGTCGCAAATGGTAGCATTTCCCAAGTTTTTCTTTCTGTCAAGACATTTTCCTTTTCTACCTGTAAATTCCTAATCTTTATTTTTACTTTAACTGTGGAACATGACAATTCTTTCACATCATAACTGGTATTCCACCCTTATCTAGCCAGAATGCTTTTTAATGAAGGATTGTTATATTCAATGACTGAGTCAGTAAAAAATAAAAATAAAAATAAAAAATAAATAAAAGAATACTGATCTTTATACCATGCAAAGGCACATGTTACTTTTTTGGCATTTCTGACTGTATGTCTACATTAAAGAGAATAATCACTTATACAGTTATCACAAATGTCATCTGTTGAAAGTATATGAACTATGTTAGCAGTGCCTACAAACCTATTTATAAATACTAATTAGTTCCACCTGCTGAGCTACTTTAATCCTTTAAAAATAATTTTACTCATATATTTGTAAGAAAATTACATCAAGTGTTTGCAGCTTCAGTTGTGCTAAAGTCTTATCAATCAAAGATATGAGGAAACATGTTAGGAGCATTTCAGAAATGGCACATATCCAGTGTTTATAAATTTGTTATACTCTCATGGACAGAAGCAGGAAAGGGAAATTATGTTTTGAATTCTTCCAAACCCACTTGCAATTTTCTGAATACAACTTGGGACAATGTAGACAAAGTGGTACAATGAACACACAGATGGCGAATATACCATGTGCAGAGAGAAGGTGAGAATGGGAACACTCCAGGGATATGCTCAGATAAGACTGCTGATGCCAGAAGCGGTGCACATACATTTGAAGTCTCCAGAGGACCAGGTGTGGGCTTGGAAGATTAATAAGGGCAGCTCGTTTCTCGGAGATGTTCAGAACTGCTTCTTCCCTGAATTATACTTATGTCTCATAGACTTCTCACTACAGAAGAGGGAGTCCCATGCTGCAGCCTATAGCTGACCCCTAGACGTCCACTTTCCTAAGAGTTTGCCCAGCCATGTGACTAGAAATTTCTAACCTGCACGTTTCTCCTGCACGTACCTCCAGGCCCTTACGTGGACCCTTTAGAAATCGTGTCTTTCTTTATAATGATGAAGACTAATTAAATTCTACCCATGTTGGGAACTAAAGGTTTCAATTTACTTCTCCTCCAAATATCTCCTATATTTCTGCTATAAATTTAAAATGTGTTATATTTTGTATATAACTAAAATTAATCTTGAACACTGTGGAATTCTTTAAGTAAGTATAGGGTGGTGGGTAAATAACAAGTTTAGACATTAACAGAGCGTATGTTTTGTAGGTAAACAATATGCATTTTCATGTCGATGTAAATATTATTAAAGTGACTTTCTTTGGTTTACTATAAAACTCAGCTGAATCATAAGTTTAGATGGAAACAAATTCTTTGAAAAAGGCAATGAATTACTGAAATGAATAATAATTACATAAAAATCACATTAAAAGATACCAAAATGAATGGAATGTTACCTAATACAGGTCAAATACTGTTAAGTATTTTAACCAACTGATTGGGACATAGAGAGAAATATGCTTACTACCTTAGTAAGTGAGGAAATATGGAGGAAGTCGTCAATCCTCGGGTGGATAGGATTATGATAACATACTCTTGGAATCAGAGCTATCCTTTCTTGGATAAAATGAGATTTTTCTAAAGGAAAGGAAAAGTTGTGAAATAACTGACAAGCAAAGCTATAGTTTAAGAATAACTATGTTTTTTTTTTTGTTTTGTTTTTTCCCCATGAACATGTCTATGCTCTCTCTGGCTGTACTACATCTGAAATAAAGTACTGAATTTTATTCCATAAGTACTACTTGGAAGAAGTACTAAAATGATTAAGTATTTAGGAAAATACTTACAGGAAATATGTAGAAGGTATACTATCTGACAAAAAGAAAGCCTATGTACCCTAATTTTAGAACTGGATTTTTCCTTAGAAAAATAACATTCAAAACTATCTTCTTATTTATTAGGAAATCAGAGTTGACAATGTTTAAAAGACTTATCAGGATTGTAATGAAGCACAGAAAGAACCAAGACTGAAGCTAAGCCCATTACACTAATTTTATCTTTGCTCATTTTTGTTCAAAATAAAGAATGAGGAGAAGTAACAGTCTTGGGAAATCCTTTTGAGAATATGAGTCCTTCGTGTTATAAAATAAGTGGAGTATGTATTTTCATGAGATTTGTAATGCGTTGTTAACTAGGCCTAAAGAATTAATTTAAATTGTTTTTAAAACATGGGGGAAAAGTCACACATTTTATTTTGTGACAGACTTGAAACATGTTTAGGAATAAAATTATACTAGAATAAAATACCACTGTGTATTTTTTCCAGGCATCCTAGCTGATAATGCAGGTGGTTTGATGGTGGGGAGGTACTGTAACATATTCATTAGTGGTATTTGATAAATTTACATTTGTTTAAGAGGACATTATTTAGACACTGGAAGAACTTGATTCATTTCACTTAATTCTTCCATATTGTGTGTCTGTCAAGGAGACATAAGATATAACTCTTAAGGGAGGTAAAAAGACTAGAGAATACAAGAGACTGATTTACTATCAAAACTTCATCCAGAATCAACCTTCAGTAGATTTTCTACCTAAAATCCTGTCACCTTCTCAAGGCAAAGATATAGATTTATTTTTTATATATAACTCCCACCAAAATGTTTAATATATAATCATGCACACAGTTATAATATTAACATGATGACTATCATAATATAACAATAGAAAACAGAGGTTCACAAATTATACCACCTTTTCTTAAAAATGGGTACTTGGATTATTAGATTGATAGATTAACCTTGGCAAGATGGAATAATACTCCAAAAATAAAACTATGTGAATAAGCATCAGCCCTCTTATAGTTAGGTCTTCTTTGAGTATTTTTTTTATTATGTGCTATATATAAAAGTGAGTGTATAGTCATTGATTTCTTTTATGACAAAAACTGTTGAGCCTTTTCTCCTTAGGAATAAAATTAGAATAGAAGTTGTAACAAAGATCTATGGTTATGGGAGATTACTATGGATTTTTCTTCCCTTTATTCAACAGAATTGAAATTGCTTTACTTAACATTTGTGCAAATGTAAGATTCTGCAATAAAATAAATTTAAACTCCTGAATATATTTCACTTCTCAAGAAGTTTTGGAATTTTATAACTCAATGAATTACAAAATAAGATAAAAATCACCTGTAAAATGTATATCCTAAGGGATTTAAAAATTTTTAAATGTCATCACCAATCACACAATTGTATTTTTAAGAGGAAGACCATACCTTTATTTTCTGATAGAATACTGCACATTAAACGTGTATGCAATAATTATTATGCACTCTAAGAAAGTGTGCAAAACAAAACAAAAAAAAAAACACCCAAGGTTTTAATCTCTGTTAAAGTAAGAGCAGAAAATATGTTTTTCAAAAGCTGAAATTTCTATTTACGGGAATTAACAAACTAGATGGTAATCAGTTTATATACTAGTTTTCTTCAGCAGCAAGATTGCCTACATAGAGGGCTCTCCTGGAAAGCCATCTACACTCATCACTGAAATTGTCAAAAAATAAATTTATATATTTGTTATGCTGAAACAATATAGTAAAATAAGGAAATGAGAATTACCTCTGATTTGGGCTACAAATATTAAGACCTGAATTATTCATTAAAGAAAACACTTTATATTTTTTAGATGATGTTTTGTGTGGGAGAGGTCACTAAGAAAAGTAGCAAAATCATATACTGAACAACCAAGTTGCCCTTCAATAGGTAAATGGACAAACTGTGGTACATCTAGACAATAAAATATTATTCATCACTAAAAAGAAATGTGCCATCAAGTCATGAAAAAACATGGAGGAATCTTAAATGCATACTACTAACTAAATGAAAGAAGTCAATTGAAAGGCTACACATACTGTATTCAACTATGTGCCATTGTGGAATGAGGCAAAACTATGGAGACAGTAAAAAGATCACTTGTTGCCAGGGATTAGGGAGGAGGGATGTATAAATAGACAGAACACAAAAGATTATTTGGTCTGTGACACTATTTTGTGTGATACCATAATTGTGGATACAAGTCTTAAATATTTATCAAAACCCATAGAACATACAACACCAAGAGTGAACCCTCATGGAAGCTACGGATTTGGGTTGATATTAATGTGTCAGTGTAGGTCCATTGATTGTCACAGAGGTACCACTGGTGTGGGATGTTGATACTGGTGGGGTGAAGCTGTGGGTGTGTGGGGGGCAGTGGGTATATGGGAACTCTTTGTACTTTCTGCTCCATTTGGTATGAACCTAAAACCCCTCAGAAAACCATCTCTATTAAAAATAGATATAAACATATTTATATATGTCTATACGTAGATGTGTATATATACATATATGTCAAAATTATGTTAAGATGTTTTGGGGGAGTCGCCTGTGTGGCATGTTATGAGAAACTGGCTCATTTATTCTCTTTTGTTGGTTTGTTTTGGTTTCTGAATTTAGTCAACTGGAAACACCTACACCAATCCTCAGATGTTTTTTTTAATCAAAAGTAATACCTTCTTTAAGACGCAAGGGTAGGCTTTAAGAGAAGACTTCAACACTTGAGCTAAAAAGCCATGAAAGTGGCTTTTTAAAAGAACAATCCAAATACTTCCCTTTAATATTTTCAAAATATAGTTTTCTAGGATCAAACAATGCATATTAAGGGTATAATAAATATTGGCATATGTAATATGCATAATTTATTATATGCTTTGCAGATCTGAGAATTGGAGGACCTTAGAATAATCCAATCAGATACCAATGAATGAATCTCAATGTTTCAGCTCTATATTTAGTGTAATAATCCTCAACTGGAAATTAGTCAAACTTCTATCAACAACAGAATGGATAGCTAAAATGTGGAATAGTGTACATTAGTGAAAGTGAATGGGCTAATACTACATGAAATAATATGGACAATTATTGCAAGCATAATGAAAGAGAGAAGCTAGACAAAAAGAATATATATTGCATCATTTCATGTTCAAAAAGAACAAAACCACCCAATTA